>NC_137929.1:42795093-43152593 GCF_963969265.1 Rhamphochromis sp. 'chilingali' | reverse complement strand
TAGCATCAGATAAGCTATCAGCTAATAGCTGATTCTGAGTCATTGCCAGTACTTACAACTTAATGCTTATAGTAGCTTGAGTGCTTGTGAGCAGAACGTTGTTGTCACCACATGCATCTAGACTTGATTATAATGCGTATTGTGGCTTGTTAAGTACATGTTATCTCAAAACTTTGCCCTCTTTCTTACTACATACAATTTCAAACGTACTGTAAAAATAATGCTTTGGTGTCTGTTAAGTGTCTGTTTGTGCATCTTTTTCAAACCACTGCTACATTAATCACAGTAAGAACTGAAATGGATGTTTTAAAACAGCTGGTCTGAGTGATGCTTTAAAAAACAAGTGCAAAGATATCATCACTGTTGAACATACAGTCGGAGGTCTGTGATAGACTGGTGGCCTATCTGATGTTCTGTTTAAGGTCATTCCAAAGCACCTCAAACATATTTAAGATCGATTCTGTGATACTTTTGTTTTGTGTTTTGCTTTGGGTTTTTTTGCCAGTTAGAAGTCGACTTGCTGGTGTGATTTGGATTGTTGTCTTGCTGCATAACTCGAGAGAGCAGAAATCATGGTTCCATCAGTTACGGTTAGTTGCACTTTCACCACCATGTTTAACTGTTGGTATGATGTTCTTTTTATGAAATGCTGGATTAGTGTTACACCAGATTCAGCAGGCCTTAAATCTTCCAAAAAGGTAAACTTTTGTCTCATCAGTCCACACAATATTTTTCCAAAAGTCTTGGAGATCATCAAGATCTTTTTGGTCAGCAATGGATTTCACCTTGGAAGTGATCTTTTGCTTGAACAGGTCTGACAGTTGGGGCTAGTGATTCTAAACTCAATTTCTTTTTCACAAAGGGCCAGTTTGTAGGGGAGTGTATCCTTATTACAGTTATTAGCTGTAAGGTGCCTTTTTAAGCAAACATTAAATTTCAACTAAAAGTCAAGTGTGTCAGTCAAGTTGACTAATTTAGTTAGTATTACATTGTGACATGTAACAATAGTTTTCTTGGCCTGATCATTAAAAATGATCAATTTATGAGGGTCCTAGGATTAATAACCATTAGCTGATTAGTGGCCTGCATTCAACTGTCAAGATAAAAACTATGACTATGGCATGGCCACATTGTTGCAGATTTAACATGTGAGATTAAGGACAATATCAAAATCCTGTAGCCACATGGGAAATGAATAGAGTGGAGGCAATGAAAGACTGACAATGAAAATAGGCAATTATCGTCTCATATACCTGAAAGAAAAGTAAGATTTCATCAATAAATTGCAAAGTTTAAGTTTATGACAGTTCGCACGAATTTATAGACTGCACAGAAATCCACAGGACCTGCCAGAAATAAGGCTAGTTAAATTTGAAATCTGCTAAAAGGTCTCTCACTCCCAGTGGATGTTGAACTCCCCTTTTGTCAAGATGGTGTTCATATTTTTTTATGGACATATTTTCTAAGTGCAGCCAGCGGGTGGAGAATTCGGTGGTGTCAAGATCTCGATTGCTTTCTGCAGGAGCTGAGAAAAATATGTTGGATCTTTTATCTCAATTTTTTCTTTTTCGTTCTATAGTGTGCTTTTGTAAATGTCTCATTGTAGGTGGCAAAGGGACATGCATGGTATATGACTAACATAACACGGAAGACACAAGCAGTCAATTACACTCGCATCTGCAACAGCCTCTTTAATGAAGATAGTATAGTTGTAGCAGCTTGAACTGGTCCCACAAGACATCTTCCCTGAAGTTGAAAAGAAAATTAGTCATTCGCATCACAAAGCCAACCAAAAACAGCGGGGTACTCATCGGAGCCCTGGCACGAAAATGATCAAAGTGGAGAAGTGTCGACACGTGGCCCAGGTCCAGAGAAGTGTTTGAAATACTGGCACAGAGTTCCCTAAGTGCTATTTTGGCTTGAACCTGACAAACGCCTGTGGTAAGTGTATCCTATGAAGACTAAGTTAGGTCAAAACACTTTTTAATTTGACAGAGTCTTAATCATCAGTTTATTTTTCTGAATTTTCTTACATCTTTGACAGCCTGTGTGGCATCTCCTTGCTGCTTTTGTTTAAACTTTCATCAGTCATTTTATACTAAAGAGCCCGAATCATTCTAAAGAGTCTAAACAAAGGATTAAAAATTATACTATACAAGGTTTAAGGATTACAACAAAGTTGAAATGTTTCCAGCTGCACAGCCTACAGATAGAGCGGTGCAGAAAGTGTAGTCCAACTGGAAACCGAATTGTTTAGTCTCAAACACAGTCTGAATAGGAACAATATTACCCAGCTCCAGATCCCTTGTTTTTTCTTCCAGCTTGCAGTGGAGAGTGAAATATATAGAGGAAGGCATTCCCTAAATTTTGAGCTCTATCTTTATAACTGACTCCATTTTTCTCCTCTATTGAGGTATATTGGTTAAAATGAAAAATCTTGGCACGTCTTATTTCATAAGACAGGTGCACACTGTACATGAGGGACAAACAGATCTACTCCACACACACATACACACTGTCATGTGCTTGTAAAATTCCAAGCTTGGGGTACGCTGCACATAGAAAATAATTAGCAATTGGTTTCCAAAAAATCTTCTTAAAAAAGAGCAGCAAAGGTGCTTCTCATGTCCCAAAACATTTAAATCGAAACATTGAGATGTTTCTGGTAAAATGCAAAGACGAGCTCAGCTGTAATCCTGGCAGATCAGCCCACCTCAGCGGATAGCTCCGCTGACATCTTTCCACTAATCCTGTTAATCTCAACAGACTGTGCTGTATAAGTTGTTTTAGCATGCCTATAGTTTGTGTGCACCTCCTAGTCTTTTTGTAAACCATCACCTCCACCTGAGCCCCAGCTTTTCATGTTGTGTCAAATGTCTACTGCCTCTTTTATTTCTGTATGTAAAGAAAACCATAGTATCAAATATAAATCGCTACAGAAATAACAATCTGCTTTTGTACTTTCAACTGTAGTAGTCCTGACAGATTTATTTATTTATTTATTTTTTGCGGGGAGGCAGGATTTAAGCAAAGTATAATCCAAAACAGAACAAGTTGAGAAGCAAAGATCAGCAAAGCCCACCAGGCACTGTACTGCACAACTGCCAAAAACAAAAACACACAGAAAATGTGTGAGTCTTTCCTTCCCTGGGTACTTTTCTGAAGATATAAAAGAGCTCCGATTTCTATACTACAATGCTTCTCTGCTGTATGATGAAATTAATCCCATTTCTGTGTAAAAACTTTTTTTATGCTTTCAAAATGTAAGCTCCTTAGCCATCGCCGGTGGAGTGGACTCTGAGTGATTCTTGCTGTCTCGCCTGTGGACCTTCTTTCCCCGCTGTAATACTAAAATATTTATGTTCACGGTTGCTGCTTCTTCTTTCAGCTGCTCTCTTTATGGGTCACCACAGTGGATCATCTGCCTCCAGCTCACCCTATCCCTATCCTCCATCAGACCAACCCTCTGGGTGCCCACAAGATACAGACAGTGAAGCTCCTTCTGACCGTCTCTATACAACAGTCAGCACTCAAAGCAAGTGCTCTTTCTTCGCATGGAGCCATATTGCTGCTCACTGATTGTCACCGCTCTTCTTTAGCTAGCCTCACGGGATAGCTCATCAACATTATTTCTACGTATTCCTCTACACTTCTCCTCTTCTCCGTTTCAGCTACACATCCACTGAAGTCTGCTCCAATTGCCACTCTCTCCACCCTGGGGACACTCTCTACCATGCCAACTTACTCCAGAACCTTTTGTGTGCATTTGTTATGGCCCATCTATCTCCATTCAGGCAACCAACCACTGTTGTCCGTCTTCTTGGTCCACCAATCACAGAGTGGCACTTAAATGTTGAGAATTAGCATATTAAAGATGAGATCACATATAGTGTATTAATTGAATCATATAAAGGTGAGGTTACTCTATTAAGAGTGAGAGCACATATGTATATTGAATTAGTCATTAAAAACAAAATTAACATATTAAGAGGTTAACGGAAAATCATTTTATCCCAAAACTCTTAATTATCCCCAGCATCCTTACAGCCAGATCAGAGTAACACGTGAAAATAATAAGCGTATCTTTGAATGGTAGGTGGAAGCCAGAGTACCTGAGGAAACCCAGATAAGGACAAGTTTGATCCTTATTTCTGTGGGCCAACTGTGCTAACCAATGCACTACCGTGCTGGTGGTTGCTGTGTCACTGATTGCTAAAGTCCCAGTCACGTAGGCCTACAAAAACCTTCTACATGGACCGTAGGAGGAAACCAGAGTACCTGGAGAGTTTAGTGGACTGTGGAATGAGTACGCAGACAAGTCCCATGCGGCAAAGATAAAACAAAGAAAAGAAAAAAGTGCATAGAAAGGAAATGTTCTACAGGTTTGAACCAGGAAGCCTCTTGCTGTGAGGTGAGTGTGCTAATCAGTGCACCACCAGGCCATCACCCTAAAAATATAACTGCTTTATATAGGTTACAGCAAACCTGCAACAAAGGTTCGTATACTGGACTGGACGTATACTGGTATATTTTCTTAAAGATGCATTCAATTACCCAATTAGTTTAAATTGTCAAAGTTTGAAACCTCCGCATTTAGTTCCACAGTAGTTAATTAATCATGATTAAGGCTGGAGGGAGTGAAACACTGAGTTCATTTAATAGCATTACTGCTATGGAATTTTCATTAGGCACGCTGGAGGTTGGAGTGAGAGTACTTGGATTTCATTACCGAGGCACCGCGTTTTAGTAAACATTTTAAATGTGACTCACACATAATCCGCCTCGTGAAAAATAGTAAGTTGTAATTTTTATGGCACACTAAGTGATTTGTGGCTGAAAAGCAAATGAAAGAAACAGAAGCTGACATTAAATGCAAACTGCAAAGTCTGTTGATCTTGTTTTGAAAATAATAGATTGTACAAGTCTCTTGCACAGAGAACCAAATTATTAAGACTGTTTTAAGAGTTGTTTAATGCTTACACACTTGGTAAATCTTAGATATTTTACAAGCGCATGAAGCAAAATTACTGTAAGAGGGATGGTTGATTGATTTTATTTTCTCACCAGTTTCAAGGTTACCAGTGAGAACTGATAAATAATCACGCTGAGGACTTGTGGAGTCACATTACTCTTGTAAATACTGATGTTGTGCCAGCATCTGTAGAGTCATTTGCCAAGCAGTTAAAAATGTAAGTCAGTGTCAGGAGTATCGCCTTTCTGTCATGGACCTGGCAGCATCTAGCCTCTCTCCTTCCCTCCCTTCCTTCTTCCATCTTGCTTTGTTTTTATTCCTCTTGTCATGAGGGTGATGCGCTAGATTCGCTAGATTCACTAGATTCACTAGATTCTGCAGATACTTGAGTAGTAACATCAGGCTCTAGATCACAGGTGTCAAACTCCTCTCGAGGGCCGGTGTCAAGCAAGACCTTCTAGAACTTGACTCCAGGCAATTCAGCCATTTGATTCATGTTACAGCAGCTCATGAGTGAATGAACATAGTGCAATTTAAGTATTTTTGGAAGTACATTTTTCCAAACACTTAGATTTACTTAAATTTACTTGAGTAGGGTTAGTGGTTGGTACGTCTCCATGAAGTCAAGTTCTCCGGCCCTCAAGGACTGGATGCTCTAGATCGTTGCTTGTGGTACATTCGTTGCCTAACTCACCTCGCTATTTCGTCTCCTTTTCCAACAAATTTCCCTTTAATACAGTTCCTGGATTTTCTTGGCTGGTTTGGACCCTTTGATCCTGTTAGATCATCATTCCTTGGAACCTAACTATAAGGAAATAGACCTTGTTTACAATACCCACTTGCCTGCCCACTTTCCATCGTTGCCCCACTCCCAACTCTCCTGATCACTCGGAGACTTCCCCTACTTGCAAAAATCCTCCATGTTATTAAACTCATTCTTTGTAATAAAGGCTTTGAATATGATTACTTACGACACTTTCAACTTAGTACACTTCTGACCTTATCCAAGATAGTTATTCATTTCTCTTTATATTAAAATGTTAAAGTATATAAAAAATGCAGATTTCTTTTTTAAATATATGCAGCTACTAGATCTCTAAAAGATCTCTATTCACAAAAATCCACCACTTAAAATAATACCACAGTGTCTACCACAAATTCTTTATTGTCTGCAAGGTACTGCTGTAAGGTACAAAATGTTTTGCACGTCTTCTGTACAAAAATTGGGAGCTCAGGTAACTATTGCAGACTACAGATACCATGGCAGTGCCAGGATTGTGAGTGATTGCTGAAAATGTTGAAATGTACTCACTCACTTTTTATTATTATTTGTAAATATGTGTACAAATGGTTGGTTTTTTGTACTGTTTTTATCAATAAATCTCAGCAACAAAGGAAATACACCCATGTGTGTTGATTTCTCCCTAAGATGGCAAACTGAAACACTCCAAGTTTCCTTGAGGCTCAGGAAACTAACCACTCCAAGTTGGTGACTTTTGGAGATTTATTTCCCTGGATGATTGAGAATGCATCAAGACGAACACAAAAGGAAGTTCACAGCTTTTAGCAGCTCCCCCACCCCCTCATTCACACACCCCCACTCCCCTCCAGAATTCTCAGGTAACAACCTAATTTACATATGAATGACTAGACAATTTAGCGTCCACTTGGCTGAAGCTAAAGCCTAGCTAAACACCTACCAGCCATTTGGCTGGAAGGCGGGTTTTAAAGGTAGAAAAGCCAAATGGCTGCTCTCGGGGGCTCTAAGTTAATTAAGCTGTTTTTCACCAAAATTAAGTCAGCTTGATCTGTTTTGAAAATTATATCTTGAAAACGGTGGATGCTAGGACAGCTAACAACAAGCAAACAGTATGTGGTAACTCATACATACTCCCTGCCTTTGGGGAGAGAGAATTTTCTTTCATAAATCCCAGGCAGGTTCAATTGTCTTGGTTGGATTTTAACCTCTCATTGACCCCTTTTGAGTTAAGAAAAATCTTTATTTGGTCTTCAACAAAAACAAAGAAAGGGTATCTGTTGTTGGTCACATACAAAGGAAGCATGTGACACTAATGAAAAGCTTGTGACATATTTGATGAGTGGGCTATAAATTTAAAATAAGCAGGCTTCTGGTGCATGGAGACATTCATTTTACTTTCCTGTTATGATTCACTTTTCTCTTCCAGAGAAGTTCTGTTGAATGAGCATGCTGCACGTCAGTGACGCTCTGCTTCACAGTCACTCTGCTGGACCCATTCACACCTGTCACCTATTGTATAAACAAAGTCTGCAGCACACTGAGCAGATGCTGTGCAGCAGCTCAAGGTGAGGTGTCCTCAAAGGCACCAACTATTAGTCCTTTTTGTCTTTTCTATCTAGTGCATCCATCCATCCTCCTTACATATATATATATTTTAACTCAACTCAACTCCTCTGGTTAAAAGTATTTAACCCTCTCAGGCTCAAATTAAACTTTTTGTTGCTAATGCACAACCAAGTCCTGCAGTGGTACTTCTGAGTAAAAAAAACTCATAAAATGTATGTGGGGTAATCAGGTTGTTAGTTTTTAACTGTTGCAAATCAGCAACGCCTGCCTTGAGAGGGTTAAGAATTTTTTGAGATTTTGAAAATGCAGCCATTTAAATAGGAAAATTGCATGTCATTGTCATCGTGAAAAGGTCTAATAGACCTCACCTAGTCTAATATTAATATTGTGTTAGCTAATTAACATAATATCTGTTCTACTACATTTACTAAATGTAGTCTCCTTTAATAAAGTCTTTCCATTTACCCTCACCAGAGTTTTTATTGGGTAATTACATTGGATGACCTTTAACTTCATAACTGCTTTAATTCTTCATCATATAGATTATAGATACAGATCTCAAGGTGCTGGAAACAGAAATTCTGATCCATGTTGATATGACAGCATCACACAGTCACTACAGATTTGTCAGACATGGAACACAGAAGGTTTGTGTTGGATTGAGATCTGGTGACTGTGGAGGTGACAGTGAACTCATCGTGTTCAAGAAACCAGTTTGAGATTATTTGAGTTTTGTGACATAGTGCGTTGTACTGCTGGAAGCAGCCATCAGAAGACGGTACACTGTGGTCATAAAGAGAAACATGGTGTTCGAACGATGCCTAAAGTGTAGAAATTGGATCACCCACACCATTACGCTACAAATCACAATTTGATGATACAAGGCGCTTTATGAGCCCACCATGCACCTGTCACCACAGAAACAGACAAGGAAACATTTTTCTAATTTTCTATGGTCCACTATCATCGAGCTTGTGTGAAGCTTGTGCCTCAAATTCCTGTTCTTACCTGATAGGAGTGGTACCCTGTAGTATTCAGATGTAACCCACCTACTTCAAGGTTTAACCTGCATTCAGAGATTTTCTTCTGCATAGAATGTAATTAATTTATTGATTAGTTATTAGAGTTATTGTTGGTCATTCATGTTTGACCTTTTGTACCACCTAAACTTCAACAAAGTGGATATTTTCCTTTTTTTGGACCATTCTCCAGAAACCGTAGAGATGGTTTTGTGGGACATTTTCAGGAAATTAGTAGTTTCCTAAATCCTCTACATGCCTAAATACAGTTGATGCCATGCGACTGGATTAACAAACAGCTCAAGAAGAGTTCCTAAGGTCCTACGTGCCTTGGAGGATGTGACATTATTACAAATAATAATATAATAATATTATTGCATTTTATTTTTAGGTGCCTTTGCACCTTACATTAGTACACTAAAATAGAAACATATTGTAAACAAATTTTTTTTTTAAAAAAAAAAACAAGTACGAATGTATATCGTACACAGTGTGTGTGTGTGTGTTCTTAATTTCTACTAAATGTTTAACAGCCAAACATCACCATAAGTTTCTGAATGCTTAAAATGTTGCTGAAGACCAGCATTTAGCCTGAACTAAGGCATTAAAAACACATATGGTGCAATTATTTTAATGATGCATTATTATTGAGGCTTGGGCTCAATAATAAAGCATCATTAAAATGATAATTGTTGTTGATGGTCAATCAAAAATTAACCTTTTATTTTTATTTGTTGATTTTTTTAGTATTTAACTCGCCATTGGTATTTGATTTTGAACTTCATTTGTTGTGCTTAGTTGTGATTAATATTACAAGGAGGGCTTAAACGTGCTGTCCCCACAATAGGAAAGACAGGCATCTTCTAAATGTGTGCTTTATAATTTCTGACAGATGGGAAAAGTAATGCTTCATGTGGACACTGGAAACAAGTGCAAGTAGAGGTTGAGCAGAAATGATGAAGGGGTTGTGTAAATATATTCATCCATGCATTGGTGTTTAAATCATAATTGTATATGTACGAGCTTTATAAAAGAACGCACCAGTTCCCAGTATTTGCAGCATTTTCATTAATCCAGTTTATGTGAAAGCAAAGACTATGCAATTGCAAACAATCCGTGATAATTTTCCTGAACTAATCCAGATACAACACATACAAAGCGTCTGAGATGTAGATGTCTATTTATACAAAGCAGCTGTGGGTCACAACGGTTCTACATCTGATAGACGTCTGAAAGAAGAAAGGCATTTTGAATTGTTTTATGCATGCTTAAAAAAACATAAAACAAACAACACCTCGCGTATCAGAACAGCAAATAAGAAACACAAATAATAACAAGGAGCTGCTCCCCGAAGCAAACTTCGAGACCACGGCTCCTTCAAAACCCAATTTCTTTTTTTTTTTTTCACATTTTGTTATTGCACAAATCATTTGTGCAGAGCATACTCATTAGATGCTTAGTCAGAGATGAAATGAAACCACAATTCATGCTCGCGGAAATGTGGATTTTATTTCTTATGTGTGTCATCGTCATCACGTTTGACACTGAGTGTGTTGTCAATATAAAATGTTAGAAAGTTGTATTAAAAAATGTATTCAGAACCTAAAGTTGCTTAATCCAATTAGTACACATAACATTGCTATATTAGAAAGTTTGTAACTGAGGAATTATCACAGCTAGAAGATGAGTAAAAAGTAGTGCTGTCAACGTTAATCTTGTTAAAATGACGTTAACAAGCTAACCGTGCTAACGCGTAACGTTGTGCAGCCCCATGTGTAACCCAGTCATAGATTACATATTGCACAAAATGTGTTCTTTATACCTGACTGTTAGGACCTTCAAGCCTGTAGTTATATTCATTATCAGTTAGAGCCCCTCCTCATTCTTCTTCTTCTTTGGTGCAACCCGGGCCTTATGTTTGACACCTCTGCTCTAGTCCAGTCATCTTCCTGCCCATCTTCTTCAAGCCTCTGCATACTTCAGATCTGCCATTCAAGCTTTCAGACTCATTCAAGCCTTCATCTTCAGCATCTAGACTCCGGGAGGTGCTGCCATAATTCCTGTCACAGTAGGGATTCCATTCTACTATGATAGGCCATCAAAATCTAATTACTAAATAGCTTACCTGGACTCTGTATATCAATAAATCGTGTTCAATTCCTCCTAATGATCTCTCCTTATCAAAACAACATTTGATGTCCACAGGTAGGAATGGTTTCCTGTGGTGTCCTGTGGCGCATGGTTGAATGAGTCTGTTGTTGAACGTGCTCCTGTGACTATCCACCATGAGATGGGGAGGGTGTAAAGGGTTGTCCGATAATGATGGTCCTTTCTAAAACGAGGTCCACACCCACAACATTACTGGCCTTCCAGATCGGTTCATTGTTGAGTGTTTTGCTACCCCCAATACACCACAGCATAGAGGATGGCACTTGCTACCACAGATTCATCAAACATCCTGAGCCTCATCGTCAGATGTTAATGTCAGTCATCTCAGGAAATAGAGACAGACTTAGCTCTTCTTGTAGAGGGATGTTTGTTGTCCGTGTGTGAAAACCAAAGTATTTTTCAGCTGTCTTCTCACAGACACCGTGGATGGAAATATAGGTCTCTAGTGTTCTTCTTTTCCTTATTTTCACAACCAGTTACTTAGTCTCTGAAACATTAAACTGCAGATAGTTTTGTTCAGACCATGAAGCAAAGTTGTCCTCCACAGTCCTGTACACTTCCTCATCACCCTCTCTGACACATCCCACTACTGCAGAACAGTGTTGGGGTTGTTAATCAAAAAAAGTCATGTAATACACATTACCTTTAACCATTAACTTTTCTTATAAGTAATGCAGTATGTTATTTCAGTACTTGCCAGACAATGTAATTCTTCATACTGTTTACTCCTAGTTAGTCATGGAGAATGACTTCCCTGGAGGTTTGTTCCTGTTAAAATTGGGTTTTTCCTTTCCACTTTCACCAAGTGCTTGCTCACAGGGCATCGTTTGACTGTTGGTGTCTTCTCTCTATTATTGTACTTGTTATATCGCTTACCTTTGCTCCATGAAATTACCTTAAACACACTGTCTCATAACAGTTAACAATATAAAACTTTAGCTACAGTTCCACATACCCACACAAATCCATATCCTAACAAGAACAAGCATAGGATCTTTTTAAGTGTTTATAATTAAACACAAAAAAAAAAGTTGTCAACCAGTGCAATGAGAGTTCAAAGATATCTCCAGAGTCATTCTGCTTTAGAAACTTGAGTAGTAGAAACCGAGATTACAGCCTAAGTATTCATCACTGCCTTTTTTACATGTTGAAAATCAGCCTCTGGCTGCTGGACTGGGGTCTGCATACACTTAGCTTTAACGTCACTCTGGGTTCTTGGCTGGCTTTGTGTTACCATACAGTCTCTGTAGATGTTTGCAAAGAGCCGTAGTTGTGTTAGCAGCATAATACCATTGTGCTCTTAACCGTTTGTGCAAGAAAATTCAAAGTAAATTCCATATCCTCCCTGGAGCCTGCTCAACATTTTCCACTTCTTCCACATAAGTGCAAGTTTCTTTGATGTTTTTTTTTTCCTTTCTATCCAGCCAGTGTGTGCAGTTAATTGAAAAACAAAGTGTAATGCAAGTAACAAAGTAGCTGTAGGTGTAATGTAGTTAGTTTAGTACATGTGACATTAAATTTAAAAAATGAATAAGTGAAAAGTGTAATCTGATTACAGTAATGCGTTTTTTTTTTCCAGTGAATTAACACAACATAAACTTCCAGGGCACCTGTGCTTGTTTGCATTTAAACTACAGTTAAAAATTGGATTTGTGTTTCCTCTGCTGAAATTATTATCCACATTATTATTCAAAGTGGTTATTGCCTGTACTAATAAAGTTCTGATGGCTCAAAAATGCTGGACAAGGGTGAATTAAAAAGCCCCAAATTTCAGCCCAGTCTTTCATAGCCTATAACTTGACGAATGTTCACAGAATGAAGGTACAATTTTAGCAGTTTTGCATATTATATATACTAAAGTAATGATACGAAAGAAAAAAAGAATCTGATTCTGCAAAGGTCAGCCTGGAACTTTTTCCAAATATGATTTAATGACCCAACCACAAGAGACAGAGACAATCTGTTGTTGTTTTTGTTGTTTTTTTGACATGCGTATTCATTAAAGTGCATATCAGACAAGCACAGATTCCACAGTTTGACAAAATCTTGTCAGCTGTTTTCCAAATCCTCCTTAAACCATGATGAAATGTTACAGTTTGAAATTAATCTGACATTAGTCCTTTACTAAAAAAATCAAATCATGACAAGTAACGGCAGTAGACAACTCATAGCATTTACTAAATAAATCTGACACCAGCAATTCATATCAAAGACAGGACAAAAAGAACAGATTTCCTAATATTTAATCACATTTTTTTCTAGACAGCTTCCCTGTTCAGTGGAAATTTAAATTAAATTTCTGGGATTTGATTCTTCACTTCTTGTTTGCACAAACCAGTCTCCTTGACATCAGGATTTTGTTTATTTTCTGTTCAGTCTCATGACAAAGGCGTGTTTTTATACAGATTTACAAAAAATATCTTCTGTGGTGCAGTTTTAATTCACTGCATGCAAATAAAACATCACAAGTGTCCCTGAGAGGCGATATGAGAAGAGAAGAGGGTGAGTGATAGTCAGGAAGAAAGATGAGATGAGACGTGAAGGGGATGCAGGTGCAGAAATGCCTCTCTCTGATCTCCAATTCTCTCTCTGGAACAAACACAGACACTCCAATCCAAAAGCAAAGACCATGCCAAGCTGCACCGGAACAAAGCCCAAAAAACTTGTGATGAATTTACAGCCGCCATGCTTGACAGATTCGGAGACGGGACAATCAGTCAACGTCCAAGTCGCGTCGGCCTGATATTTAAACCGTGGCAGCCGACACTAAGAGAAAATTGTGTGAACAAGCTGAAAGACAAAGAGGTGCGTGTGCAAAAAAAAAAAAAAGTAAGCATAACTGTATAAATCCAATGTTAGGTGGATTTAATCCACAGCCCTTAAGCAGTGTTCATGAATTTATTCATAGGCTTTGGCAGGAATATTGAAGTTATGAAATTAAAGCTTTGGTAACAGGTCAGTTAGTTTAGCAGTGCTCAACACATGTGATGAAATAACAGATTTATTTTCAGAGCTAAAATTTTTTTGAGAATCGAAGTAGTCTTAAAAAAATAGGTTTCCTCTTTCTTCACTTGCCTGCTCCTGCGTGGATTAGTGAGTGGATTAGGACACACACTGATATTAGCATGTTAAATATACAACCAGGAGCCACCCGTTAGGTTAAGCTCATCTAGTCTAGTTGAGCCTAAAAAGGTTTAAACTTGTAGTCTGCACCTCTGAAGCAGACTAGCTCTTTTAATCTGTCTCTTTATGTTTAAAATTATATAAAATACATGATTAAACAAAATTTTCATGGACTGTCTTTCTGTACCACACTGGCAATAATGCATTTTTTTCTCTCTTCAAGACTTTACAATACTAAAATTGATAAAATTTACAATTTACATAGAATATCGATCCGCTTATCAGGAGAAACAGTCATTCTGATTTGATCTAGAATGTGAGAATGTACCGATTTTTAAAAAATTAAAATTGTGACTCCACTTCTTTATTGATTCACTTATTGATTAATGCGACTGCTCTTGACGAAGGCACTCACACTTTTCTCCTCCTCTCCCTTAGCTTCCCTGCTTAGCCTCTTATGTCCTTGTCTAGTCTCGTGTTTTTTGTATTACTTTTCCCTGGAACACTCTCTCACAGTCTGTTCTCTAAAATCTAAAAGAGGAATTATGGATTTGATCAACTGGTCCCTAAATGCAATTGACACCCCTTTCTCAACGAGAAGTTTGGGCTTGGGTGAGCCTGAGTGCTGAAGATATCTACCTATTCGGAACCATGATAACAGGGTTCTGGCTGATCGGAGCTGGCTTGGCCCTGACTTATCAAAGAATTAAGAAAGCGGAACTGGCTGTTCAAACCCCCACAAGGCTGCCCGCTGGGATTGAAACGATGGGAAGAGACGTGAGTTTCTCAAAATGGGCTCATTGAGTGCAGCACGGATAAGATCTTGGAAAGGCTACGGCTGCTGCGAATACTCAGAATAAGATCTCTGACTGCAGACTGGATACATCTCGGAAGGGCTCGCTCGGAATAACATCTCTGGGTGCAAACTGGATGACATCTCGGGGAGGCACACTGCCGTGAGTTCTCAGAATCGGCTCCTTGAGCACAAGAATGACAACATCACAGAACGCTTATTCGACGCTTATTCCCTTCTGATGCTGACGGTGGATCAAGGAGACCAGCGCACGCAGGCCCAGATGTACTGTCTAAATCGGCTGTCTCTCACCCTGCTATGTGCAGAGGTGTTTTTTTCTGTTTTCAAACTGATCTCCCTGTTGGAGCTCAGTCTGGGGGGAGTTATTTTTTTCTCCTCATCTTTCCTCATATGGTGCATTTTCCAATGTTATACCTCTCTGACCTGTCTTCCCCATGTGATGTTTTGTGTAATGTATGTATGGTCGGAAGGTAAGATGGCGCCGCCATTGCGTGCAATAGGTCGGCAGCCTTATGAAATTTCCCCTTGTGGGACCATAAAGGTATATCAAATCAAATCAAATCAAATCAAATATTTTCTACAAGAAAATAAGTACATCTACAGGTTTTCAGCATCAACTCTTTACATATAAAGTAAATAAATTGTCAAACTATTTAGATTATAACACGCTATTACTAAATCTATTCAAAAGTTTTTATTTGAACATCTTATTTTTATATCTATACTCTATACAGTAACTTACCAAAGGGGATGAGGTCCAGTTTTCCCATCCTATGTAGCAAATTGGAAGGGCTTTTTGTTTATGAGTGAAGCGGTGAGAGCTCATGCTAAATGTAGCAGTCGAAGAACATCAAATACTTGGCACTTCTCGCAGTGAATCCCATGTTGCATAAAAGGGTGTTTCAGTGTATTGCTGGTGTTTCTCTCCTTTATTGAAATAATCATTTCAGATATTACAACTATCACTGTTAGTTATCTTTGTGAAATGTAGCCATGCTTTCTCTGCCACGACTCCTTTATCACATGTATGACATTGTTAATTTGCAATCTGTGCACAGTGCCAGTGTCAATAACGTAACTGAAATGCTGATAGTGTCATCTCATACCCACTTTTATTTGAACTAAATTACTAAACACTAAAGCACAAACCAGAAAGAATTTGGTCATTTTACAAAATCTCTCAAAGCATCTGTACATCAGATTCAGATCTGAGCTTGATCTGTGTACGTTGGGGTCAAGTCGGTGTTATAACCATCAAAACAAGAAAAATGGAAAAACACATTTTTCTTGATCAAAAGGCCGTCAAATAAACTGATGCCATTATTTAATCAGAGTCAGGTGCAGAAAGATGAATGAAGCAGGTGCATAAGCTGACTGAGGCAGCTATTGAGGATTATGGAGATGTAGCCATGCTCTTCATGTGACTTTTCTTCATATTTAAAGCTGTTTTTATGTACACACACAAACCTCTTCTCTACCTTTGCTTCTCCAATTTATTTGACAAAAAATAAATTGATCACTTTTGGTGAGACCCCATTTCATATCCAGTGTTGGTCCAAATATCCATTCAAGTGACAATTTTTATGTTGGATCGTTATATGAAATGAGTTGACCAGACAATGATCATCCAGATCAGCATTTTGTCCCTTTCTGTTGTTTGGTTTTGAATTTTCACTTGTGACCTTTCACTAACAATGGACATAAAATGTAACAGCAAATGAATGAGACACATATCTGGGATTTTAGCTAAGAGACATTTAGTAATGCAGCAACAGAACCATTTAACAGAGCTGAAATGTAGAGCTAAAAACAACATCCGCAAGAGAACATGGAGAATATGCGTCAGAGACATCAGCAAGCAGCAGTCAGACATAACTGATATTAGAGTCTCTGGAAATAGATGCATGTGTCTCATGAAAATGAAAATGCCTATAATGGAGTCCTTGAAAGCTGGTTTGAGAACAAATGGGTTGATTTGTTTTTTTAAGCTTAGAAATGGAAACAGCAGGTGCAATTTGTGAAAAGTGACAGAGACAAAGCATTTAAAGATTGCATCAAAGACAAAGACTGCACTGATGTGTTTTGAAATTGGCAGTAGTAGCAAACTGCATGGTGTAATGATAAACATGTTATTTTTTATTGAAAACTGATACATAATTACAGTTGTGGTCAGAAGTTTACATAGACTCACACAGGGCATGAATGACATAGTAATTTTTCATCTTTTAAAGATTTTGTTGAGCTTTTCTTTTTCCAGGGTCAATGACCGAACAACATGCATCTTTAACAACAAGTTTGAATTTACTTTGGATTATCTTTAATACACACAGGGTCAAATGTACACAGATACTGTATGCACATTATAAACAAAGTACCACTTAAATCTTTTAATGGTTGCTACTGGAGGAACTACAATATTGTTTAACTTAACAAGGCTGAGGCTTATTAACTTCTCATTAGTCATCATGATTGACTACAACTGGTAGTTTCTTTTGATTGACCAATACTGAGAACAATGAGAAATTACAAGAAACTCAGTGAAGAACTAAGATGAAGAACTGTAGTTTGGCAGGTCTTTGAAACCATTTCTAACTGCAGATTTCAAGATTATAAGTTCTAAAGTCTGGAAGAAGACCCATACTTTCATCCTCAGATGAGAAGACATTGGTTTGGATGTTCAGAAACAACCTGGGACCAACCAAAGCTTAAACCTGGCATAAATTGGAAAATGCTGATACACCAACATCACTGTCCACATTGAACCCAGTCTTACATCACTAAGACTGAGAGTGTGTTGATCAAGAAAGAAGCCCCTGCTCCAAAATCAACACCTTCAGACTCAAATGAACAAGCCAAACGCCTTCTGGTGAAAGGTTTTATGGTCAGATGAGCTATTTGGTCACAATAACAACAGGTATGTTTGGAGGAGTAAAAATGAGGCTCTCTCCTCAGTGTCCCAAACACATCAAAACTGGTCAACATTAAGCTTCTGGAATGGCCTTCCCATAGCTCTGACGTCAAGCCTGTTGAATTTTCCTCAACTTTCAATCCCATTTCAAATTTGTGGACTAACTGGATCAATATCAGGAAAGCAACAAAATTGAATTACTATAACAATTCTGCCAAGATGCCTACCAAAGGGTCAAGGTGCAACTTGCTAAGGGACATTCATTCAAATATTAATGAATGAATGTCCCTATGGCATTGGCCATAGGTGTGACTGTTAGTGTGAATGGTTGTCTGTCTACATGTTGGCCCTGCAACAGACTGGCAACATGTTGAGTGTATGACTGTGTAGGCTCCAGCTCCTCGTGACCCTGACTTGTAAAAGCAGAAGATGGATGGATCCAGATCAGTGAGTGAGTGGTGTATACAGGGAGTGCAGAATTATTAGGCAAGTTGTATTTTTGAGGAATAATTTTATTATTGAACAACAACCATGTTCTCAATGAACCCAAAAAACTCATTAATATCAAAGCTGAATGTTTTTGGAAGTAGTTTTTAGTTTGTTTTTAGTTTTAGCTATTTTAGGGGGATATCTGTGTGTGCAGGTGACTATTACTGTGCATAATTATTAGGCAACTTAACAAAAAACAAATATATACCCATTTCAATTATTTATTTTTACCAGTGAAACCAATATAACATCTCCACATTCACAAATATACATTTCTGACATTCAAAAACAAAACAAAAACAAATCAGCGACCAATATAGCCACCTTTCTTTGCAAGGACACTCAAAAGCCTGCCATCCATGGATTCTGTCAGTGTTTTGATCTGTTCACCATCAACATTGCGTGCAGCACCAACCACAGCCTCCCAGACACTGTTCAGAGAGGTGTACTGTTTTCCCTCCTTGTAAATCTCACATTTGATGATGGACCACAGGTTCTCAATGGGGTTCAGATCAGGTGAACAAGGTGGCCATGTCATTAGTTTTTCTTCTTTTATACCCTTTCTTGCCAGCCACGCTGTGGAGTACTTGGACGCGTGTGATGGAGCATTGTCCTGCATGAAAGTCATGTTTTTCTTGAAGGATGCAGACTTCTTCCTGTACCACTGCTTGAAGAAGGTGTCTTCCAGAAACTGGCAGTAGGACTGGGAGTTGAGCTTGACTCCATCCTCAACCCGAAAAGGCCCCACAAGCTCATCTTTGATGATACCAGCCCAAACCAGTACTCCACCTCCACCTTGCTGGCGTCTGAGTCGGACTGGAGCTCTCTGCCCTTTACCAATCCAGCCACGGGCCCATCCATCTGGCCCATCAAGACTCACTCTCATTTCATCAGTCCATAAAACCTTAGAAAAACCAGTCTTGAGATATTTCTTGGCCCAGTCTTGACATTTCAGCTTGTGTGTCTTGTTCAGTGGTGGTCGTCTTTCAGCCTTTCTTACCTTGGCCATGTCTCTGAGTATTGCACACCCTGTACTTTTGGGCACTCCAGTGATGTTGCAGCTCTGAAATATGGCCAAACTGGTGGCAAGTGGCATCTTGGCAGCTGCACGCTTGACTTTTCTCAGTTCATGGGCAGTTATTTTGCACCTTGGTTTTTCCACACGCTTCTTGCGACCCTGTTGACTATTTTGAATGAAACGCTTGATTGTTCGATGATCACGCTTCAGAAGCTTTGCAATTTTGAGACTGCTGCATCCCTCTGCAAGATATCTCACTATTTTTGACTTTTCTGAGCCTGTCAAGTCCTTCTTTTGACCCATTTTGCCAAAGGAAAGGACGTTGCCTAATAATTATGCACACCTGATATAGGGTGTTGATGTCATTAGACCACACCCCTTCTCATTACAGAGATGCACATCACCTAATATGCTTAATTGGTAGTAGGCTTTCGAGCCTATACAGCTTGGAGTAAGACAACATGCATGAAGAGGATGATGTGGACAAAATACTCATTTGCCTAATAATTCTGCACTCCCTGTATATTTGGTTTAGTATATATTTGAGCCTGTATGTGTATTTTAGACCATGCGTGGATTAGAGAAAACCCCAAATATATTTGAGCATTTGCACCCAATTCTTGACTTTTTAAAGTCATTAAAGATGTATGCCGTGCAGTCATTCCAATCTGGAAAAAGAAGAGCTCAAAGGAATCATTAAAAACCCCAAATTACCGTAATGTACATGCCCATGATAAATATACACAAGACTGTATGACAAGTGTATATAAACCTATAACTTATATGTTTATAAGTTCATAAATCTTAGTGTACAATGAGAAATGTGAACATTATCCACTTTAGCAGACGGAGTGAAAGTGGAGTGCATTTAAGTCTATAACTGGTAAGATATAAAAAGTAATGCTTATGCTAACAATATTTCCCAAATTCCTAACATAAAGACTATCTTATCTTAGCTTAGCTTATTATTCTGAATGGGATTGGGAGATAATATGTAAATTCATCTCTACAACCTAAAGAAGAAACTAAAAATGATATGAAAGTTTACCAATAGAAAATGTATTCTTCTTCATTCTGAATTTAGTAAAATCTGCCTGTAAACACTTGATCATTACATATTTTCCTCAAAACTGGGGTGAAAAAGTATTTTGTTGTCACAACTCAATAACAAAAAGAAATTTGTGCCTTGCTCCTCTTTTTTCCCCACATTGTCCTGTAGTGGACTTTTTTCCAAACAAAATGACACAATGCAACACAAGTTGAATTCTTCCATTTGGGTTTGGACTGAAGAAAATTGTAGTTGTGATTGCATCATTAGTCTTTCTTTCCCCAATCCCACGTTCCCCAAACAAAGTCAATGAAGATAATGCTTCACACTATCGGTGTGTACTTTGTAGCTGTTGGTATTTTAAGCAACATTTATGCCTTTTTCTTTGGAGGATATAATGTTCCAGCAGATAAACATGCCTGTCAGATAGCTTATTGAAGCAAAACCTGCATCTACTGTAATTGAGATAAGCTCCCCTGCCAGCAGTATTCCCTGCAGTCATACACCCACCGAACAAACCTGAATGAAAACACCTTGGAGGAATGCATACAAACACCCTCAAACACACAAAAAGGTTTATGAAGCAGTTTTATACCACCCAAAGCAGTTTTAGCCTGCTGTTCACTAAATATGGCACTGAAGTCACTGGAGTGATACCTGGCCCACTCAGCTTCTTTTCCACGCCTGTTGTAATCTGTTTGCGTGTAAGTGCATGGGAGCGTGTTAGTGGCATGATTCAAATGTATCAACATTTTTCAATCTGCCAGAGAGTATTAAGTTGCTGTACAGTGAGCTCTGACAGAGTTTGCTTTGTTAATCCCTTAAACAATGCAATCAAGTTATTATCATAAACCCTCAACCTTTCTTTTAAGTTCTACTTACAGCAAAAACTGAATTAGAAAGTGTGCAAACTCAGGGTTCTTCACACTTTAAGGTTTTAGGCTCCTGATAAAAGCTGATGCAACTGAGTTAGCTTTAATGTGATGACTAAAGGGAGCCAAAGCATTTTTTTAAGTGAGACTTTGAAGACCACGTTCTTACTGTGTGACTGCTCCTCACAACCAACAATCAGAAAACAAGCTGAAGTGGATATCGAGGGTTTATTTTTCACTCACTATGTGTCTATATACTTCTCTGCTCTTGCTCTCTTTCACAGCATGTCTTTTTCCTGTCTTCAGCCACTCATTCCCAACTGGTTGCTGCAGATGGCCACACCTCCTTGACCCTTGTTCTGTTGGAGGTTTCTTCCTGTTAAAAAGGTGTTTTTCCTTCCTACTGTCAACAAATAATTTGCCCATAGTGGGTCATATTATTGCTGGAGTTTTCTCTATTTCTTTGTATTATTGTAGGGTCTTTACCTTACAATATATATTGTCTTGAGCCAACTGTTGTTGTGATTTGACGCTATATAAAGAAAATTGAATTGAATTGAATGACCTGATCATGCCCAGATCATCCAATGGACCCCTGGGCACCAAAGTCTGGTGCACCCAAAACAACTTGTTTTGATGATCGCAGGCAAGTTTTTTGGGCATTCAGATACAGTGGGGCAAAAAAGTATTTAGTCAGCCACCGATTGTGCAAGTTCCCCCACTTAAAATGATGACAGAGGTCAGTAATTTGCACCAGAGGTACACTTCAACTGTGAGAGACAGAATGTGAAAAAAAAAAATCCATGAATTCACATGGTAGGATTTGTAAAGAATTTATTCGTAAATCAGGGTGGAAAATAAGTATTTGGTCACCTCAAACAAGGAAAATTTCTGGCTCTCACAGACCTGTAACGTCTTCTGTAAGAAGCTTTTCTGTCCCCCACTCGTTACCTGTATGAATGGCACCTGTTTGAACTCATCATCTGTATAAAAGACACCTGTCCACAGCCTCAAACAGTCAGACTCCAAACTCCGCCATGGCCAAGACCAAAGAGCTTTCGAAGGACACCAGGAAAAGTATTGTAGACCTGCACCAGACTGGGAAGAGTGAATCTACAATAGGCAAGCAGCTTGGTGTGAAAAATCAACTGTGGGAGCAATCATCAGAAAATGGCAAGACCCTACAGCGGATAGTGGGAACAGCAGAGAAGATCATCGGGGTCTCTCTACCCTCTATTGAGGACATCTACACCACACGCTGCATTCGCAAAGCCACCAGCATTGTGGCTGATCGGACACACCCCTCTCACACACTCTTTACACTCCTGCCATCTGGAAAAAGGTACCGAAGCATTCGGGCACGCACATCCAGACTGTGCAACAGCTTTTTTCCACAAGCCATCCGTCTCCTCAGCAAAAAGGGACTGACTGATAAACACGCGCACACACACACATACACTAACATTATCACTCAGCTTAACTCAAATACCTCAAAACATTGAGACTGGACTGACTAACCAACACAAAGCGCAAACACACTGACCTACACCACCAAACCATCGCACACACCAACCTGTAAATGCTCTTTTGCACAATATTATTACTAGATATATTATATATATATTTTTTTTTTTTTTGCACTAACTTGTCTTGTAGCACCTTGGTTCCTGGAGGAACGTTGTTTCGCCTCACTGTGTATTTTTAAACTGTATATGGTTGAAGTGACAATAAAGTTGAACTTGGAACTTGGAAGACATACAAGACCACTGATAATCTCCCTCGATCTGGGGCTCCATGCAAGATCTCATCCCGTGGGGTCAAAATGATCATGAGAACGGTGAGCAAAGATCCCAGAACCACACGGGGGGACCTGGTGAATGACCTGCAGAGAGCTGGGACCAAAGTAACAAAGGTCACCATCAGTAACACACTACAACGGCAGGGAATCAAATCCCGCAGTGCCAGACGTGTTCCGCTGCTGAAGCCAGTGCATGTCCAGGCCCGTCTGAAGTTTGCCAGAGAGCACATGGATGATACAGCAGGGGATTGGGAGAATGTCATGTGGTCAGATGAAACCAAAGTAGAACTTTTTGGTATAAACTCAACTCGTCGTGTTCGGAGGAAGAAGAATACTGACTTGCATCCCAAGAACACCATACCTACTGTGAAGCATGGGGGTGGAAACATCATGCTATGGGGCTGTTTTTCTGCCAAGGGGACAGGACGACTGATCCGTGTTAAGGACAGAATGAATGGGGCCATGTATCGTGAGATTTTGAGCCAAAACCTCCTTCCATCAGTGAGAACTTTGAAGATGAAACGAGGCTGGGTCTTCCAACATGACAATGATCCAAAACACACCGCCCGGGCAACAAAGGAGTGGCTCCATAAGAAGCATTTGAAAGTCCTGGAGTGGCCTAGCCAGTCTCCAGACCTCAACCCCATAGAAAATCTGTGGCGGGAGTTGAAAGTCCGTGTTGCTCGGCGACAGCCCCAAAACATCACTGCTCTCGAGAAGATCTGCATGGAGGAATGGGCCAAAATACCAGCTACTGTGTGTGCAAACCTGGTAAAGACCTATAGTAAACGTTTGACCTCTGTTATTGCCAACAAAGGTTATGTTATAAAGTATTGAGTTGTATTTTTGTTATTGACCAAATACTTATTTTCCACCCTGATTTACGAATAAATTCTTTACAAATCCTACCATGTGGATTCATGGATTTTTTTTTCACATTCTGTCTCTCACAGTTGAAGTGTACCTCTGGTGCAAATTACTGACCTCTGTCATCATTTTAGGTGGGGGAACTTGCACAATCGGTGGCTGACTAAATACTTTTTTGCCCCACTGTATGTTCTTGTCTTCTTCCTCTCTTATTCTTCTTCCTCTCCTTTCTTATCTCGGTCTCTCTCCCTGACAACCTCCTCCCTGATGTTCTCCTCTTCATTTCCTCCTTCATCCCACTCCTGGTCTTTAGACAAATGAAACTCAGACCCCTTTTCTTAAATATTACTTTTGGGAAGTGTCCACTTTTTTTTTTGAAAAAAATACAGGCTCAGCAGAAATATTAATCGGATTCTCGTGTCTTTGGTTGTAAAGGGCAGACTGGCTTCTACATCTTTGAGCTGCCGCTACAGCTAACCTCAAGATTATCAAGCTGCTGAACACTGCCGTAGCATCTTTAAAGTTAACTTCAATGTTTTCATCTTGAACTGTTTGAACAATAGATGACAATATGCTGGCTATCCCACATGATAACCCATTTTTGCCTGTTTTGTTTATTACTGAAGTTCTGCATCTGCAGTAGCTAGCTGACTTTGGGAGAGACTGCTAGGTACAGCAGATTTTTTTTCTTATTCTCTGAGAGACAATTTTATCCCTCAAATTATCCATTGGATAATCCAGTCCAGGAGCTAACACAACCCTTCAGCTAAAGCCATATACTGGGAAAATACCTTATTAAATTGTTTGTTTTAAATCAACATGAAAGCACATGCTTAACTATTGGCTCTGAAATATTCTAAAATGGGGCACAGCAAATTTAAAAATGGATTGCTTTGACTGAATTCTAGTCTTTGATATTCACAAAGGAGAACAAACATCCACTCCAGCCCACTACACAACACACTTTACAACTAGATAGAAATGACTGGATGTTGTGCTGGTGAGCGATACATGAAATAAATCAAACTAAATATTGTGAGAAAATGTATAAGTGCAAGGTTTTTACTATAAAAGATTTTTCAGTGTACTTAAGCTTAAGACTAGATTCTTTACCCACCGCCCACTGCACAAAGTTATCTGGTGAATATAAACACTGATTGAGCCCAATGGGAACAGATCCAGTCCAACTAGGCTCAGTCAGTATCACTGCATCCAAATTGCATTCATAATCAGCTTGGCAGCCTTCAAGAGGGTGTCCAGCTTTGCTACTTGGCCAAAACTTAGTTCATTATTTTGCTGCTTGTCAAAAACTGAATATAATTTAGCGGACACTTAATGGACCAACTCCCTTCCCGTTGAGGTCAAATTCACTAAATGTCTGCCAACTTTCAGCTTCATTTTTTTATGCCAGTCTCTATATGAGCAGTTCTCATGAATAAAACATTCTTTATGTCGAATTAAAATGAGTCAACATTCAGACACTGCATTGCAATGTTTTGGTCGAATGATCAAATTTGGTTCCCATTTCCAGCTCATAGGCTAATAATACAAAATTGGCATTTTAGAACTGCATCAGTGCCAGCACCTTGTTTAGGAAGCAACATTTACTGCTTGAGTTTTGAATCAAAGTTAATCTTTTTTTTTCCAAAGCCAATATTAAACAGTACATTACGCATTCATCAATCTATCCATGCATTCGTGAATGGGTGGGAAACATAATGATAGTTGGTTTGGTCCATATCAGTTCTGGGTGCCATTACAAAACTCAGCACATATTCTGTCTTCTTGGCTAAAAGAAAAACTTGCTGCTGATATAAGCATGCATAAAATTAATTCAAACATCTTGCTTTGTGTGTGAAACAACCTTTCACTGATATATATATATATATATATATATAGATATATATATATATATATATATATATATATAGATATATATATATAGATATATATATATATATATATATATATATATATATATATATATATATATATATATATGTACTTCAAAATTTTATAATGAAAAAAAAAAGGGAGAATACATCACATATTTGAATATACTATTTAAAAAACTGCTCTTTTCAAAAAAGTGAAATTAGGTTTGGTACATGGTGTCATACTGAGGAAATATCACTCAGTATCAAGTTGGATTCCCTTTTGCCCCATTTAACCGTTAATATCAGTGGAACCATTCCTCTGATTTGTACTGTTTTAAAGATTATAATGTGTTTTGCATATGAGAAGCTGTAAATAAAATATCATCCCCTACATGTGAAGCTGTAAAGCTTGCTACATTCCTCCAATTCTGCTGTCAGAGATCAGACATCCAAATAATTTCAAGCATCCGACTCCAGTTGACTGCAATCACTCTCAGACTCTCTGTGTGTCAAAGGTTCACCTGTCAGGGACCCTGGATCTGAGCGATCCAGGGTCCCTGAGCAGTTATGGACCTCTATTTTATTATATGTGTTTTTGGTGTTGCTATCCCTCATTCTCCCTACACACCTGCAAGCAGGTAGAGGTGTGTGTGTGTGTGTGTGTGTGTGTGTGTGTGTGTGTGTGTGTGTGTGTGTGTGTGTGTGTGTGTGTGTGTGTGTGAGTGAGAGAGCAGGTGCCAGGTGGTTGGCCACACCTGAAGACCATCACACAGCTGATCAAGCCCCGTCGGAGGAGCTACTTAGGAGTGTGGTGGAGCTCTCTCCGACGCTGGATCATTGCGTGGCTTCACATTAGTCTCTTGACCAGTTACTAAGTTTAGTCTGATGCATTGTGGTGTGTCTGACGGCTGCCTCTCTGTTATTTCCCCAGGAGACACGTGGAAACGAGAGGGCAGCGATCGCGGGGTGCTCAGACACTGAGGAACGGAGACAGGAACACTAGCACTGGGAAGAGGACATGTCACGGGAGTCGGGAACGTACTGAGGATTTATTGTTATGTTTTCCATTCACTGTAAATAAACCGCACTGTTTGCATTCAGAGCGTCGCGCCTGGGTCCTCCTTCCTCACATCCCCACGGTTGGCCAGCAGGCCAGCATCAACCATGGCATCACCGATAATTGCCATTTAATTTATAAATGCATAAAGATTGGCAACACATTGCAATTAATCTGCCTGTGCCAACTTATCTGCAGCGTGCCTCTTTGTCATAGGGGACTTGACTCAACTGATTATCAGCTATTTGTATTCTAGTTATATTCCTATATAAAGCAATATTACCAAGTGCCTGTATCATTGTGAAGTTAATGCAGCTTCCTGCAGTGACTTTGTCACTATTTGTGCAAGAATTTCTGAATTTCCTTTTCAAGCAAGGTTCTGACTGTAAGTAGTGAAGGTCAATTCTGTTTACTGTGAATTTCCATGTAGACTTATTATTGCACATGTAATTACTAGTTTAATCCTAATTGTAGGTTGACTAAATCTGACTTTATTGAAGCACAAAAGTCACCTCATATATGTAACTGACTCCAACTGTCTTTGAAGCAACTGTTTCAAAGGCAACAAGATTGCAAGTTTATTGCACAGGGTTGCGATCATTTTGCCTGTGCTGTGGTCTCCAAACACAGTTCTCCTTGCTGTAGCTCGAGAATTCAACTGACAACAACTCTGGATGTTGGTGGATTTTACTGTCGGGTCTACTTGCTTCCCTGTCCCTTCTTAAGTTTTCTTTTTGTTTCTCTGCACCTCAAATTTTGTATTTCAGTTATACAGACATCTTACGCTCCTTTGAAGTAATTTGCCTTCATTAAAGAGAGAGCTTAAGGCATTTCCTCCTTAAATCTTTCACTACATGAAGCTGTTTTAAGTCATCCTCTGACTCGTCTGGTGTAAGACCAAATGAGATCAATCACTTGCGGTGACGATAGGGAAGTCCTTTGGAAATGAAGCGTAATGTGAGACGTGTAAAAAGAGATCAAAGGAGAAAGTGAGGCAAAAACAAAAGGAAAGAAGAGGGAAAAACAATGAAGCAACAGGATGATGCAGGGAGGCAGCGTGTCAAAGTGGGAAGGCAAAGAGCTGGAAAGTAGAAAGCAAAAAGACGAACCGCAAAAAGTGGTGGGAGAGAGGAAGATGTGCTCTTTAATAAAACAGTGACTCAGAAAGTGAGGGATCATAAGTGGCAGAGCACAGGGAAACTGGAATATTAGGATGATGAGAGAGTCGGGGGAGGAACACAGTGAAAAGTTACATGCCTCCTTTTTCCGTCTTTGCAATAATATTGTAATACATATAAAGTCATCCTTTGGTCTGCTAGATGGGTAACTGAAGACCCTTGACTGCTTTAGCGAGACATAAAGTACAAGACAAATAAAGAACACAAACTGGTTGTTAAAGGATTGTTGGAGGCGACGTACCAAGAAGAAAACTCACAATCCTCCATCGCCATTAGACTCAAAATGAGAGATGAATCTTGCTATCCGGAGCATCTGGAAGCTGATGGGCCTCAAAAAGGTTAATTTGATTTAGTCTGGCCATATTCATTACAGAGCAGAATAAAAATGATTCATAATGATTTGGTCTAATGCATCTGCAGTTAGTTTATTATAATAGGTTTAAAAAGAATGGAAAGTGAGGAGATGGAGATAATATGCAAAGATGAAAAGGCAAACTAGGGACAAAAGTTTGAGGAAAGGAAATAGTCTGGAGAAAAATGAGTGAGACAAAGCAGAGAGACTGACATGGCAACTCCTGAAGAGTCATGAAAAAGTGGCAATGAAATGTAAGAACGCTGTATGTTTGCAAGGAATAATCTGATGCCATTGTTTTACACTAACCATTCACCAACATAGTTTTAATCTACTTCATTTCTACGCTCAAAAACAGCTTCACACTGGGAAGGGAAGGGAAGGGAATATGAAGCTCCAATATGCTCCACAGACTGAACACTTTGCCATCGGATGCTTGAATAATCAGTGTACAACAATTTCATTTTTCATAACACCTTATATTTGGGTTTGCAGCCATCCATTGCTGCCAGAGGATGTCAACGCCTGAGAAAATGGTGAAAGATTGAAAGACTAAGGAGCAGTGCTGTGAGAAATATGTACAACTGGAACAACAACTGTGCGGCTGTGCCAAGATTCTGAGTCTGGAGGAGGAGAGGAAAGGAAGGGAGAAGTAGAAGTGACAATAAACCTGCAGAGATGCTGGATCATGATCCAACCTGAAATGGAGGTAGGCCAGGAGCAGTACTTGATAACTGTAATATCTTTTGTTCTGAGCACAAGTTCTGTCTGAGGGCTAGTATGAACAAATACCTGTTATTTAAACACTTCAGATTATTGTAAAAAAGATTTGTTTAAGCAGTGTAAGTATCAGAGACGTCACTGCAGGATTGACCTTGTCGATTAATCAAATAAAAACAGCATCAACTCAGGGGAGGCTGAAGGTTACAAAGCACGGCGCACACACTAAAGAAGCTGCCCAGATGAAAATGGGTATGTTATAACATCGTGTGATTTCTGTTGTACCAAATTAGACAAAATTGTTAATTTTTGTATTAATCTCATGATGCATGCTTAAACATCCAAGTGAGGAAATCTCAAAAAGTTGATTCTGTTCATCTGGACTTAGCATCTTTAGTGGGAGAAACACTCATCCAAGTGACTTCTTCAGTCTCTAAACAACTCTGTTTCATTGCATATGTACTGCATACGAGGCATTCTTAAATACTTATTTGGTTTTGTATGAAAATCACTGTCCACTGGTATTATATAAGCAAAAGAAAAGGAAAACTACTGGTAAACCATGGATAACAAAAGGACTAGAAAATGCATGTAAAAAGAAAAATAAACTGTATAGAGATTATATAAAACTTGGAACAAAGCCTGCTGAAATGAAATATAAAGTTTATAAAAATACGTTAGTATTAATTATCAGAAAGGCTAAGAAAGAGTATTATAATAAATTCACAAAAACAAAAATAATGTTAAGGGTACGTGGAATATCTTAAAAAACATCTTGGGTAATAAATATACATCTTTAAATTTATCTACTTACTTTAATACGAAAAATAAGGTCGTAAGTGATATGAATGAAGTGGTAAATGGATTTAATTCTTTTTTTGTAAATATTGGGCCTAACCTGGCAAACTTAATTAGAAAACAGGATGATTCAGAATGGAAAGGAGATAGCAGAGTGGTACAGTCTATGTTTTTAGAGGAAATCACTGAAAAAGAAATCATAGCTATTGTAGCAAAATCTAAAAACAAGACCTCCACTGACTGTGATGGGTTAGACATGGTCATCGTAAAAAAGACTTTGGATTGTATAATCAAACCTCTCTGTTATATTTTTAATCTCTCATTTTATTCGGGTGTATTTCCTGACCGAATGAAAGTGGCAAAAGTTATCCCCCTTTATAAATCAGGAGACAGACATAGTTTTAATAATTATAGACCAGTGTCATTGCTATCACAGTTTTCTAAAGTGAAAATATCAACTGTTAAGTGAAAGTCAGTACGGATTTCGACGGAACAGATCAACAGCAATAGCATTAATGAATACTATTGAAGACATTTCATCAGCAACACATCATAATAAACATACTATAGGGGTATTCATTGATTTAAAAGAAGCTTTTGACACTCTGCAACACTCCATCTTGATTTCTAAGTTAAGTACTTATGGTGTGAGAGGAATAGTATTGAACTAAGCAGTTATTTAGATAATAGGTTTCAGTATGTGCAGTGTTTAGGCAATTCATCTGATAGAATGAAAATAGAATGTGGGGTCCCTCAAGGTTCTGTTTTAGGACCAAAACCTTTTAATTTATATATAAATGACATTTGTGATGTGTCAAAAATGTTAAATTTTGTTTTGTTTGCAGACGATACAAATTTTTATTGTTCCGGAAAAAACTTGAAAGAATTGGTTAAAATTATGGTTATTGAAATGAAAAAAATAAACAAAATGGTTTGATGTAAATAAGTTATCGCCGAATTTGGAAAAAAAACAAAGTTTATGATATTCGGAAAACCGTGTAAAGGAGGAAGAGATAGTATTATCTATAGAGGGAGTATTAATTGAAAGAGTGACAGAATTCTGTTTTCTGGGTGTAATAGTGGATGACAAGTTAACATGGAAACCTCATATTGAACATGTTAAAAAAGTTGGCTAAAGATATTTATTTCCTGGGTAATGTAAGATATATTAGATTACAAGACAATGAGAATAATATATTTTTCATTGTTTCTACCCTATCTGAGTTATTGTGTTGAAGTATGGGGGAATATATATGTGACTGTAGCAGTGGCACGGCAATGTGAAGGGGACCAAATGGAAAAAACAACCACATGAGCCTTCAATTGTTTTCAAAGCTTTGACTATATTTTCTCTTTTTTTGTGGTACAGAGGTTTTGTCATGCTCATCAGCAACACATCTAGAAAAAATCCCCTAGGCCTCTCAACAAACCCCTCCTTAAATAGATGCTGGTCATACCATTACCAATAAAATGTAAAAAGGTCTTCCCACCCCGACACAGCCCAACTACAAAAACCTATACAGTGAAACATTGCAGTTATTTTGACACACCTCACAAATATCTGATTACAAAACACCCCCCAACTAAACAATATCCCAACTAACTAAATCAAATCAAACTGAAAATTCAACCCACTCCCCCCTCAGCTCTCATCAGATGGTTCAACCCACTATCAGTGGGTGATTGGTAAACTCCTTTCAGGTGAACATCATTAGGCCATAATCATGTGTGCACTCCATGACTAAGGCCTTCAGGAAGTTGACTTCAAGGGAGAGGGAGAGAGAGAGAGGTTAATGGACTTCAAAACAAAAGCATAACAAAATCAAAACTTCCTATTAGACACTGTGAGTGCGTACATCATATAGTGAGGGCGATGCTCCCCAGCACCCTCACAGTGACTAATATGAAACCATTATATTTATCACAGAAGAGAGCGCTTCAAATTATGCATAATGTTAAATATAGAGAACACACTAATAGTTTGTTTATAAAATCTAAATGATTAAAACTAGAAGATATAGTGTAATTACAGACATTAATTATTATGTTTAGGGCAAAAAATAAAACACTACCTCTTAAGTTACAATGTTTATTTGTATTGTGTTCAGAAAATGGGGACGGCAGAAGGAAGTTTTATTGTAAGCACCGGTTTGCTCGAACCACACAAAGGCAAATGTGTCCAACAGTCATAGGCATAAGAAACTGGAATTCTCTCAATGATCAACTTAAGTGTTGTACAAACGTTTCTCAATTTAAAATCTGCTATAAGAATAGAATGATAAACCAGTATGAAGAAGTTGAAAATAATTGAATTTAATTTTAGAAAAAAATTATCCTTTTAGTTTGATATTTAGTGGTATTGTTCATTGTTGAGTATGTTGTTCTGTTTGGTTTGTTTTGTTTTGTTATGTGCAGAATATTGTCGCAGTGTAATTTTGGTTGCCTACTTGTATTGTCACAGATAGGGCGCAGGTGTCAATAAGAATTTATTCTTCTTCCTGCTGCTTTTCATGCATGGAAAGTGTTACTTTAATTGAAAGGAAGGTGTTAGGATGCCTGGGTCGTCGACCCAGGGTTTTTGAGTTTATGATATTATTTATACTGTCTAGTTTTTGGTTTCTTTGAGTTCTGTCTTATGGCTTAGGGCTCTGTCTTCTTTAGTTGCTCTGTCTCCCCTATCACCTGCATCCCCTTGTCTAGTTCGCGTCTATGTGTATCTTAAGTTCCTATATCCCCGTGTTCAGTCAGTGTTTGTGTCTGCCCTGTTCCCACGTCTCTGTTCCCTTTGTAGTGCCTGCATGTGAGTCTGTGTCTTTGTTCAGTCTGTGTTATGTGTTTCCTGTTTTACTTTGAAGGTCTCCGTCTTTTCTCAGTGTGTTCAGTTTACGCTTCTTTGGTCTCGTCAGTTCTGATTTGCCCCAGCTGTGTTTCCCTCCTGTTACTCATTCCCTGATTGCTCCCTCTGTGTATTTAAGCCCAGTGTTTCTCTGTGTCTGTGTCGCGATCTACCGTTTTCTTAGCTGTGTGTTCTGTCATTTCTCTAGTTTAAGTTTGTTTCGAGTTTTTTTTTAGTTTTGTTATATTTTGAGTATTAAATTAAAGCCTTTTTTGAGTTCACGTCTGTCTCCGGAGTCTGCACCTTGGGTCCTATTCCTGCCTGCACACAGCCACACCTAACAGAAGGTTGTGTATGGGAAATGAATTACTGCTGTTCCAATGTGTGAAACAAAATAAATAAATGAAATGGAATGAAAAATGGAGTTTTTACAATTGCTTGAAAGTCAATATTTGGTGCGGCCACCTTTATTCTTCATCACTGAACTCTTTTAAGGAAGCTTACTTTTAAAAAAAAAAAAAAAAAAAAAAAAAAAAAAAAGTCTTCAGAAATAGTTCTCCAGGCTTTTTGAAGGACATTCAGATCTCTTCTTTGGATGTTGACTGCCTTTAGATGATCCCAAACTGCTTCAATAATGTTGAGGTCTGGGCTCGGCGGAGGCCAATTCATGACTGTTAGTGTTTCATTGTGTGATTTTCTGTCCAGATATGTTTTTACTGTAGTTTTTGGCATTGTGTTTGGGATCATTGTCATGCTGTAAACTCAAGCTGTTGTCAATCAGATATTTGGCTACTATCATGCTGGAATATGGCACGTTTTCATGTTTGGGAATCAACTTGTTGGTGCAAAAATAGTAGTTTAAAAAATATTATAGCTATGAAAGATACTTTACACAAATACTAATAGATACTCAATAGATTTATTTGAAGAACTGGCAATAAATTGTGTTTCCATGATTTTGTGCTAGTAACAAAGTGTCTAAAGATAAAATGTAAAACTGGTTCTTTGCTAAGTTACCTGGCATGTGCATACACAGCACTGGTTCATCCCTTGAGTAGGGTGCATGTTTTATGACTGAATGATTAATAAGGTCACCGTTAATAAACAAACTCAAGTACAAGAGTTGGACTGAAAAGCAACCAATGTTCAAACTTGGAAAGAGGTTCAGACCACCAGAACTATTGCTCAAGACCAATTTAAAAAAATTACAAGAAAGAAACTGTAATTCAAGACATTTGCCCAGTACTGCAGTACTATGTTCACGGTGACAAAGTAACTGGTTAATGTAGTATTAATTACATTTAAACATGAACATTCGTACTGTGACTTACATTCCATGTTCACCATCTCTAGTACATTAACAGTAAATGGAAATCTGTTCTGTAGCTGTATGAGGCTGGGCAGAAAGGAACATTATTCTCCATAAAGCCATAACAATGATGTAGCTAAAATGGGAAGACCGTCCACCAGTGTCGGCCTTTACTTCTCCTCCTCTGTTTTGCAAAGCAACAAGTCAGACTCTGCTGTAACATCTTTACTCTAATCCCTTTATGCATTACTAATTTTTATCATTTTCAGGGTATAAGGAGACTCTGACCTGATTAGTCATGCCTTTGTATTATGTTAATTTTATCCATGTTGCTGCTAATATATGTAGTTATAAATTGGCAATACACATCTAGATAGACAAAGTGAATCAGAGTCAGCATTTTAATGGAGTGTGCAGGTGTTTTTGTTTTCTTAACCATGTCACCAAACCATTGGAGATCATTCATCAGAAGCAATTACAAAATATGTCTTCCTCCTCTTTAGCACCCCTCAAGCTGCATGTACTGGTTTCAGGTGCTCTAGGCGATGTCCGACAGCCTGTCTCACCTATGACTAATACGGCCCTGAGGCTGACACCTGGTTAGTTTTCAGGTGTTTTACATGTCCAGGGCCAATCGTAACTGCAGATGTATGAGCTTCACATGTTTGTGCTGAGACTTTTGCTCGTAGCCTTTCTATAAGACACAGTTTTGCCAGTTGAAGTTTTTTTTCATCTGTGAACAAAGTGAGAACAGTCACAAGACATTAGTTATGGATTAAGCGCTGTAAATGCTTAAGGACTGGTTAATTATAGTATTAAGAAAAATAAGCGTTGTGTTGAATTCATCCTAATAAGCAGATTAACTGACTTCCAGTGACTAGGCAATATGTGTTTTCTGAGCGTATGCACTTGGGAATTATCTTGCATAATAAAAGCAATTAGTGCTGCTAAAAATATGAGATAATAGAAAAATTAGCCACATGACTGAAAATAATACATGTTAATAAATGATGGAGTCAGTTAGTGGTGGGTTTTCTCTGTTTATGTGGTACGTAAACTGTATATTGGTTGGGCGAGCAGATCATTTCAGAACATTTTCTTCCATTTTATAGAGAAAATGAAAAAGTGAAAAACGTTTAATATGTTCTGACCAGTTCATATGCTGTCCCTGATTATAGTCACAGAACAGTTTATGAAACTAAAGTAATATCCCAAGAATAAGCCAAAAGTTGATTCTGTTTATCTGGATGTAGCAGTTTCAGTGGGAGAAACATTTCATCACTCACAGAGGCCCGTTGTTTACAGCCCATTGTTAGTCAGTGGTGCTACCCTCACTCATTATGCAAATGCACTGTTTTTAAGGTTGGGAAACCTGCAGCCAGCTGAGACTGAAGAAGTCACTCGAGTGAGTGACAAACTGATTGGTCTCTAGGCCTGCATGACTGGGACAATTTAAATGGCCAAGTAATATAAAACTGAAACTGTGGGGACAGCTTCACTTTTTGATCCAACCAAGAGTGGCTCCAAAATAACCTTCTGTTATTGGCACTGGCGTCTGCTTTGTTGTTTTTATCATTTCCTTGTAACTTTTGTCAGGCACTTTGCTTATTCTGTTAGCAACATTAGAGTCATCTGGAGAATATTTCAGAGTAGGATGGTATCTTTTAATCTGGCTAAAAACTAAAAGCATCATTAGCTAAAAGTCTTTTATCTGCTACTTAAACAGCATATATTTAGTGCACAGCAAGAGCAAGCCTACTGTTAAAAAGAAAATGCTAAAATGGTTTGTGACAGCTAAAGCAGGTGAGGAAGAATAATGAGAGGTGTATGAAGACCAAATGGAAGAAAGGTTAGGTGAAGGGGTAAAAGGGCAACAGATAGATTAGGAGTAGAATGAAGTTGCTAAATTAAGAAAAAAGAAAAGTACAAGGTGTGGGGAAAAGATAAAAAAAAGGTCTGGTAATGGATGAGACAGCAGGATAGAGATGATGGAAAAAGATATAGCCTGAAAGTGACTGCAGTCAGTTCAGATATAAATAGTGGGGCAGCTAAGTGGTTGGAGGCAGGGCAGTGGTTTTTACACGGACATATGACACTGGGTGATGTTGTCCTACTGTAGACATAATGCCTCCAGGATTACTACAGGCAATAAAATCTATTTATGCAGTTTCTCCAGGCAGGAAATTCAGACAGCAATACATTAAAAATGCTCAACTTTTTAATTTCCCATGTTGAGTTTCAGGAACTCTGTGAGATTCTCTTGATGATAAGAATGCAATTAAAGATGAAGAAATGATGCATCTCATCATGTTACTTTGGCATTTTGAAATAGCAGTGAAGGTAAAATCTTTTTTATAAGCTTCCATATTAGCATTGTAAGGGGCCTTTTACACTGATGGCACCTGGTGTCCACGTAAAGGTGCATTGTTTTCTCAAAAACTGTATATTTGCTCTCATTAGGCCTTTTTTTTTAAAACTAATATATGGGGATATGTAAACCTTATTCAGACCTTACCAGGTCTTAATGTTATTTAAATAAAATCCTAGAAGAACAACACATGAGTTATTAAACCATATAATTTTGAATTTAATAAAAACTAAGCCAAAATACACAATTTAGTCCTCCAGAAAACTAAGCACAGCCCATGATTCAGTAGCGTGTAGAACCAGCTTCAATAGAAATAACCTGGTGTGATCTTTTTCTGTATGACTTTCAGTCGGTCATCAGATTGACATCTGGACGTTGACTCGCGATGCTCATCATGCAGTCATGAGGACTTTTTATCTATTTTGACACACGTTAAAATCGTGCAATATGAGCTAAAGATATATAACAGCCATTTAGTACAGACTGTGCTAAATGGGCTTCCTACGTGCTACTGCAGAGATAAAAAATAAACCTCATGGTGGACTTTGTTTTAGAACACCATGTACTCAGTTTTACTGTTGTTTATTCTTTTATTCATCATAATATGAATGCTTAAATTTTGCTTGATTTATTTTGGTCTTCACTCACTTAGTTAATCATCTGCCATTCATTTTGACCCTCCGGCTCAGCAGGATTTGCATGCTAATTACGCATGACTTCTGGCAAAACACCCGTTATATGAACCCATTTAATGCACTAAAGGGTAATAGTCAAGTCATCCCTAAGATGGCTAAAAGGCAGAGCTGTGTTACTTCATGGTCTTTTTTGTACGCCATTAACAAATTGTCAGACTGTTTCCATGTTATCAGAGTTGTGCATTATTTGTTGATGTCCCAGCGGCAAAGCTGAAATGTCATTTTCAAGCCTTAAATGATTGCACAGCCACCCAAGTGGCTGGAGGCTCGGTAAGCGCTCCTTTCATTTCACACAATTTCAGAGATTCTGTGATTGTTTTAGTACTCTGTCAATATTTTCTAAGTGTTTTTCTTTTCTTTTTGGACCTCTTCTAATAGGGTCAGGAGTGTTTCCTTACAAAAAAAAGGTCTTTGTGTTTCATGTGTTAAAATGTGCCCACTAGAGAGTGCTTTGTCAGATTTTCCTGTCTTTATAGTTCTTACTTTTAACCTTATTCTTTTTTCTCACCATTTATTTTTTATCTTCTGCAAACCAAATGGGGAAAAGACTTATTCTTTTGTCATCTTCAAACTTCTGCCAAAACACCGAAGACAAGCACTTCTCCTATGGCTGAATTTCCATGTCTTGTCTCGACTCTTCCACACGCACTTATTCCGATTAGATGCACAGCCACCTTGTCAAGTTGTCTGCTGTTCACAATTTGGGAACAGCAGAACTAAATGCCATTGTCTGCTTAGAACTGTGTACTCTGTGTTTAGACTTCTTAAATTTATGTGTGCATTGACCTGTCATTTTAGGTTGGCTGATTTTGTGTCGAAGTGTATATATTTGCTATAACCGCCCACCTGTTTCTCTCTACGGTGCCCCTCCGGTGTTTTCCAGATGGTGTTGCATGGTGGATCGAAATCTGACAGTATGATTCTACACAACTGTTTCTTAAGGACATGACTTTCAGATACTGTTCATACTCTGCAGACAGGTTTTTAGGTCTGGCACTTTTTTGTCTTCAACCTTTCTTAAAATTTTTTAAAGGCACTCTGCACACCATGCTGAGATATGCCATCTTCTTGGCTAATAGCTCATTTGGAATAATATTTTTGGAGAAAAAGTATTACTTTTTGTCTCTCAAACTGTTATGTTAGGCAGTTTTCATAGATTCAGCTGGAGAAAAGGAAATAAATTATGTTCCTTTTTGATAGGCTGCTAGTAATAAAATACCTAAAGATAAAGCATATTTGATTCATAGGTCAGTGTTTAACAAACAAAAATCTTCTATAAATGGTGATATACAAGGACTGGCCTGAAAATGAGTGAAAAGGCACCCAATCTCCAAAAAACAGAAAACCTACCAGAATCTCAGATGAGGAAATACAGCATTTGGTGGTCTATATGGATTCTAGCCCTGGTGTTTATAATAATTGTTTTTCCATCCATCCAGCTTCTTCCACTTATCCGGGGTCGGGTCGCAAGGGCAGCAGCCCAAGCAGAGAAGCCCAGACCTCCCTCTCTCCAGCCACCTCCTCCAGCTTGTCCGGGGCAACACCAAGGCGTTCCCAGGCCAGCTGAGAGATATAATCTCTGGGTCTGCCCCGGAGCCTCCTCCCGGTGGGACATGGCCGGAACACCTCACCCAGGAGGCATCCTTGTCAGATGCCCGAACCAACTCAACTGGCTCCTTTCGATGTGAAGGAGCAGCGGCTCTACTCTGAGCCCCTTTCAGATGGCCAAACTTGTCACCCTATCTCTAAGGAAGGCCAGCCACCCTTCAGAGGAAGCTCATTTCTGCCACTTGTATCCACGATCTCATTCTTTCGGTCACTACCCACAGCTCGTGACCATAGGTGAGGACAAGGACATAGATTGAGTGGTAAATTGAGAGCTTTGCGTTTACATTTCATCATGACAGACTGGTACAGTGTCCTCATCACTGCAGCTGCAGCACCAATCTGTTGATCTCCACAGCTTTTGACTGCCTGATTGCCACATCTAAATTCCATACGAGCATTAGTGGGGTTGGACAACACACCCCAGGGCCAAATCTTTCTGAACATTTGGCTGCTGAGTTGTGTGTTAGTGGGTGGGTACTGTGATTAGTCTTGTTTTTGGCTTTAGTGGATGTGTTTTTCTGGAAGTAATCTGTTTCAGTTTGGGGGGTACCCTAGATAACCCTTGAGGCATTGTCAGACATTAACTTTGAAGTCCCCAGAGTTTCACAAGCTGTGATTCCCACTTGGTTAGAGTGAATTGTATTTTCTAAATTGTGTGTTATTTTCTTCTTTTATCATCTGGCCCTGGAGAAACCAACTTTTATTTACTTCCTTTGTGCTTCTGCTACATTTGATGGCTCATCTTTGTTAAGTTTAGTCTTGTAAATGAAATGGCATTTACTGCCTCACTAAAAGCAGTTCAATAGTCTTTTGTTGTTTCCTTGGATACATCTTTTTGACAACGGGGTGGTTATAATAGACTGCATGCATATATTTTGGTCATGTATGGTATTTTAATGCAGTTCTCTATGCATGAATCTTCCTGTCTGCATTCAGCATTTGCAGATACAACCAGTTAAAGGACTATAACAAAGAGATACTCAACTTTCATACTTTAAAATTTAATCGAAGACTTATTCAAAGTCATTTCACTTTTCTTGAAACATCTTCAATAAACTTCAGTTCAGCAGTTTTCTTTCCAAGCTCCTTAGACTAGCATGACCTGTATGATTGAGAATCTGTGCAGACATCAAGCCCATATGGAAAATATATATATAAATCTTATAAAGTTTGTATCTGTCTTGTGTGAAACTTGTATGAAAAGCATACAAGAGTGAAAACAGATTAAAGATCCCTTGAAAAATTATATAATGAAACTTGTATGTTTTGGATACTTACCAAAACAATATATGAAAGTAATGAGAAAGTGGCCACTTTCATGAGTAAATCATATAAGTTTTTACTATTTCTTTTCCATAGGGGAAGACTTATTCTGCCATTCAATCATCTCATCTGCACAATGCATGCTCCGGCTTGTGTGTATTCACGGTTCCCAAAAGGAACTGTGCTAAAAATGCACATCTTTACTACAGAAAGAAAAGTTTGTAAACCCTAGTCCCCAAAACATGTTTTGGTTCCTGCAGCTAAGTTTGCTTGACAGTGGAACAAAACTATCCAGAAACATATAATATTCTTCTACAATAGGTGTGTTATTGTTGTGGTGCTAAAGCTACAATTCCTACACACTGACTACTTTTATAAGTGACTTATGTATGTATGTATATATATATATATATATATATATATATATATATATATATATATATATATATATATATATATATATATTGTACTATTCTTAGTTAGCGTATTGTCTGTCTTGTCTTAATGTTGGTTTATAATGGAGCACTGTAACAAAAAATAATTTCCCCCAGGGATCAATAAAGTATTCTGATTCTGACTCTGATTCTGATACTTCTGCAGCTCAGAGTCGCAGCTCATACTTTTTGAAATCACAGCATTTGCTTGTACTTGTACTTATATAGCATAAATGTGCCTGCTTTGTATGGCTGTGTGTATGTGTGAATACTGTCACCTTGCCCCTAACTTGTTGGACACCTCTTACTGAGATTAGTTTAGGCTAATTATAATTGGAGTCTATTAACAGCAGTGAAGAGAGCGATGTGAGCAGATGGTGTCTCCTTGTTGCTTGATTGGACCTTTTTGTCTGCAGAACAATGATGGGGGGATAAAAAGAAGGAAATCTGAAACAGTCCGCAATCAGTCGATAGCATCTATCTCTGTGGCATGTTTTTCTTCTTCTCCTTTTCACTCAGTTTCCATTTCCCTCTCTCTAACACTCATAAATTCTTATCCTTTTCTATTTACCCACTTCTCGCACAAATCATTCAATGTGCACCCACTCACCCCCTCTTTTCACTCTCTTTAACAACACTTATATTTCTCGCAAACATACTTTTGTCTGTTCAACAGCTGTATACACATATCTTGCTCACCTCTTTCACACTCATGTCCTCTTCTCATTCTCTTAATTGAATTAGCCTGGAAGTCAGACCAGAGCAGGCCCATTACCACCACATAATTACATTCATTTAAACTTCAGCTCAGACTAAACCCTCCGGTTCTCGTGTCTCCCTTTTGACCCCATGACTTTATCTTTTGTACTTTTAGATTTTTTTTCCTTTTGTAATAATTAAATTTCAAACTCCCAGTTTGTTGGCAGGGACTTGTAATGAAATAAGTGCATGTCTGCTTATTTGTTTATTCATGAAGTCTTCATTGTCCATACACTTTTATGCAGAGCTCCAGGTTTGCAAAAACAAATGCTTCACATAACAAGTTATGTATATAGTCAATAATCAATAAAGCATGTAAGGCACAGGATACACTGAGAAGGTTTATTTATTCCACTTAATAATATTTCAGTGGCCTGGCTCAGGTAAGATGAGTTTATCCTACATTAACTTTTATGTCCTGCAGAACAGCAAACACATTAGAATAACGTAAAAATTCCACAACACGAGACAACAGCACAACACAAACTGCAAAAGCTCCATTGTGGAAAGTTCAAAAAAGTTTTTGCAGGGGGAATCTTTGAGAAGGAAATATTGAAACGATGTAAAGTATGGTTAGAATCTGGCAATGGAAGCTGGAGTGGAGAGATGTTGGTTATTGATCTGCGGCTTACTTGCCGTGGAGGGGTAAGGCTTGTGTTGCCAAGTGAGGAGTGAGTGGGGTTCTGATCTTGGTCAGAGGGCCCGGTGGCGCCAGTGTCCGGCAGCCTCGCCTCTGTCAGTGCACCCCAGGGCAGCTGTGGCTACAATGTAGCTTGCCATCGCCAGTGTGTGAATGTGTGTGTGAATGGGTGGATGACTGAATGTAGTGTGAAGTGCTTTGGGGTCCTCAGGGACTAGAAAAGCGCTATACAAATTCAGGCCATTTACCATTTACCATCTTGTGTTCTAGCAGTCCAGAGAAGTCAGCGGGCAGGAGGACAGGCAGGTGGGTGCAGTAAGCAGATATAAGTCCAGGGAAGCAAGTTGAAGAATGAAGCCGAGAACAGCGTCCAGAGAAAGGAGTTGCGGGTGAGTAGAGTCGTGAATTGACGAGGCTGCTAAAGGCACAAAAAGATCAAGGTAAGGATTTGACATGAGCATAGAAACAAGAAGTTACGAAGCCTGGTTACCATCAAGAGGTAGCTGGCAAACAGGCAAAGAATTGATGGCAACGCTGGTCTTAAGTACCATCCTGCTGATTGCTGCAGATGGAAGACAGGTGGAGAGGTGTAGGTGCGCAATCAGATGCAGAGAAGCAAAACCAGGATGGAAAAAGACTGGACACTGACCCGGATTATGACATTCATGGCCTTGAAGGCCAGAACAGTAAATGATTTCAGATTGTCTGACTTGGGTGAACAATAGAAACAAAGTAAACTTGGAGATGTTCAGCCACAGAGTGGGAAACCTGAGCATGCAGTGCTCTTTTGGTTAAGGTGGGGATTTTATACTGGATCCTAAATACTTCAGGGACCCAGTGGGTCCTGAAGGGTCCAAGTGGGAAGCACAGTCACAAAGGAGGTTAAGGTTTTCAAAATACATATTTAATTGCTTAGGTAGTTAGCTTCTTCCCACTATATCACAGTGCCTGGTGGGGGGATGTGGGTAATTTGAATAGAATTCCAGTTGAAGGAAAAGAAACCCTGATTCAGAGATTGATCAGAAGAAAATACTCCAGTAAACAAAATAGATTTATCATGAAGTAGATGCTTGTGAAATTTGGAAACATGTATTCATCTTACAAGTGTACAACTTTCTAACCATGAGGAGGATTAGACCAAAGACCGTGAAGAAGTTCTTGCAGAAGCCACTTCAGGAGAAAATAAATTAAGAGTGGCAAAACATCAGCTGGTTCAGTGAATCACAGTTTCTGCTGCAGACGGTTCAGTGAACCTGACTCAACAGTTGCTGCAGAAGGATGTGCGCTGCTGCGATGGGATTAACAGCGTGTTTGCCGCTTCAGTGCTGAAAAAAGTCAACATGATTTGAGGGTGAAGTCAAAATTAGCGTAGCTCTGAAGCCAGCATTTTAGCAAAAGTGAGAAAATTTTAAAATTAGTGATAATTAAATGAACTGCAGGTTACGGTTTAACTGTCAGTTTTGTCAAAGCTGATGTTTTCCTCCCGTCCTCATTCATCTAGTCACAGTCGGCCCCCAAGTTAGTCAATTATCAGACTTATGTTACCTTACAGCAATTATCACCCAAATATAAGTGATGTTTTAGTAACAGCAGTCAGGACAATGTGAAATTGGTTGTTTATAATGAAAACCCTGAGGAGAGTAATTGCCTACATTTACAGCCTTTCTTGAATTCAGAGTTTTGTAGTCAGTTTCCTATTAGTGTCACGTTATCAACTCCCTCACTTCTTTTGTAGCCTTGGTTTTTGCAGCAGCAGACAGCTGTTTAATCTTCTCATGAAGAACATAAAGTTAGCCAGTGACTGGTAAACATAGTGGCGGTACTAAAGGTTAAGAAAGTGAGTCTGAGACCAAAAAGAGAGCTTACAGATGGCTGCATTCTTCAAATGTCTGGAAACACAACTCTAAATGGACGAAGCTGCTAGGGTTGCCAACCGTCCCTTAAAAAACGGAATCGTCCCGTATTTAGAAACAAAAGTACACGTCCCGTATTGAGCTAATAAGGGACGCACTTTGTCCCGTAATACAGTGAGAATCAAAAGTAGTCTATAACTTTTAATGGAATTAACGCTTTGTTTGAAAACATAATTCCCAGCCCCTCTCCTGCTTTGTGACCAATGAGCTGACAGCACACTTATGACAATTCGAGTATGACAATTCAGATTACCGCTCATCTCATTGGTCGAGGAAAGGTCGCTTGCGGAGAAAATACCGGAAGACAACAGATGACCACAACAAGAAGCATGGCCAACAGGGAAACAAACGCCGACACAGACGGATGACAGTAAACCTAAAGCTGGGCAGACACTGTGCGATTTTTTTCAGTCACGTTATTCAGCTCCTGCTCAAACTGCACGATTGACTCGCAGGGGTTAGAAGTTGGTAGGTCACGATGCAGGTCTCACACTATACCGCCCGACCTGAGTGCTCACCTGAGTGCTCACACTGTGCCTCCATAAAATGAAGGTTATAACAGAAAATCTGTCGCTCTCTCCCTCTGTCTTTCACTCACACAGACACACCACCACCATCAGCTTTGCTAAATTGCTAATGAAAAACATTGATCAGGCAGCTGTGATTGAGCAGCAGTGTAAATCCAACTATTTTCACGGTTGTTGTAGTCGTGATAATTTTGTGATGCCACGTCGAAAAGGCTCGGATGAGCTTTCCAAAGTTCTACAAGTTGTGCCTCCATCGCTTGTGTCCAGATCACACGCTGCACAGCCGTGCTGCTCCATCTTTTTCACCGACGTTTACGTGTTTGCGCGTGAGCAGTGTGAGCGCCTGTGGTGACACCCTCACGAGCGATTGATGATCGGGAGCTGGTCGTGAGGTGTTAATCACTTCTCGTTACCCCACGTATACTACACGACGCACGATGAAGGCCAAAATTGGTCCGATCACTCAAAAATGGGCCTAAAACCGCACAGTGTGAGCCCAGCATTAGAGCAGCAATGTTTGTTCCCCTCAGAGAAAGGGAAGAATGGGAAAAGGAAAACACCTGGCTGGAAAAAGTTAATATGGGCATGTGCAGTGAATATCAGCGCTATGTGGCCAGAAGTGTGATAATATAACTTATTTTGTGTAATAAACAACTGCAAGGATAGATGATTACAACAAATAGATGACTAATACATAAACGTAATACATAGATGAATAATGATGATGAGTTAAGATGCGTAATCATGGGAGCAAGTGGGTTTACAAACAGGAGCAGCTGATTAGCATTAGAAAAGCTGAAATAATACCTCAACTGAAGCCAATTGTACTAAATGCACTAAATGTGCACTGTTACAAGAATGTTTTTCTTTCTATTGCTTTCTATTAATTTATATAATTTTAAGTTAAGCAGGACAGAGTTCTTTTAAAGAAAGATTTACTTATATTTTCAAAAGTTAAGCATGACAGGCTTCTGTTTAAGAAAGAGACCTGTTTTATTGTGTTAATGTTGTGATTTTGAGCTAAAAATAAATGGCTAAATGATCATTTGTTTCCCATATGGTCATATCACAAAGAATAGAATATGCATCTACTTAAATCAACTTCAAGTCAAATGGTTAAAAAAATAATTTCACACACAAAAAAAGAGCTAGAAAATTCACCACACTGGGAAGGGTGAAGACAACTGGGTCGCCCAGCCCTGGCCACGAGGTGTCCCTTATTTATTTTTCCAGGGAGTTGGCAACCCTAGAAGCTGCTGTGTAGCTATATGCTAATCCATTCAGTCCAGATATACAATGCTAAACATGCTAATTAGACCAGCTGTCATTAAAGCAAGAAAAAACAAATATTTGAGAAATCTGTTCAACAACAAATTTGGGTGTAAAAGTTTGAGCCAACATAGTTGACCTCTCTGAGAAGTCTGAAATTCATTATTATAATACTCAACAACTGATCCACTGGCTCTACAATGTAGCGGTTCATACATCTGTATGGTAAGTGGAAGAACACTGGTTCACTTCTAGATGGAGCTAGAAGGCACTTTGGCGTTGTGTCAGAAATAGTGTCTAATGTCAATGACAAGGGGACAGTGGCTTTTTATTCAAGCACTAAAAAATTCTGTTCAGGACCTGTCATTACCTGCTTTCACATCTACTCTTGTTCTACTTTCTACAGTCTTTGTCATATGGACTTGTTCCTCATTGCAGTGTGCTCCAAGTCCCCCCCGTTAGCAAGACACAGCAGTTTCCTAGAGTTTGTTGTGGCATAAATTCACACATTAGCCGTACCTACAGCTGAGAAGCAGAATTCATGCTCAGTCTAACTCTTAACTACTTGGTTCAAAAATGTCACTTGTCCTCTGCCAGACTGCATTTATAGAAACATACCACATTTTCCACCAGGTATTTTTTAGTATAATTCAGCTGTTAGAGCAAAATGACAGAGAAGAGCAACCTCTTATGCAGCTATCCCACACAAATAGCTCCCCTCTTGTCTTTTCTCTGCATCCTACATGCTTCCACTCCACTGCACATCTTTCTCTTCCTGGGTCCTCCTCTCTACTTTAAAAATAGCATTGTTGGCTTTAAGAGAGCAACTGATTACACCAAGAGGAAAAATTAGCATTACTCTATATCAGTAGTACGCATGTAATGGGATAGCATTGGAATAGCTATACATTATATGCATTATAAGGAAACAGCTTGGACTTCCTTAATTTTTGGTTATTTTTGCCTTGTCTTTCAACAGCTGTAATATTTACCAAAAGTATCTAATCTGGCATACAAACCATGGGTTATATTCCTTTACATCAAAATACAATTTTTTATAAATAGTATTTTTATTCATTTTGAATTATATTGATCATTTTACATATAAAATCTTAATTTCCAGAGAGACTTCTATTGTGTTGGAGGTGAGGGATAATTCAACAAAGACTCATACAGACACAACAAATAATAGTTTTATTTTAAAATGTACTTAATAACCCTGAATTAGCATAAAAATAAAGCAAAAAAGATAGATAGACAGACAGACAGACAGACAGACAGACAGACAGACTACTTAAAGGGGTCTTGTCAGTTTATTAGGACAATCAGTTGGACCTTTAATGCTCAAAAAAAAAAACCCAAAGTGCAGGAATCTAGCCTAATCTAAGTTTTACTAATGTACTCCATCCATTTCAAAATATAATTAAAGTTAATTATTTGTGTATGGTGGCCAAAATTAAGGCCGAAGGCATCCTCCAGTTTGGAAAAAGGCTGCTGCAGACTGATGGCAATTTGGTTTTATAGGAAATTTGCTTGATTAAAAAAATACAATTAAGTTAAAAGGAACAATGGGAATGCAATTTTTGCAATTTCCTGTGAAAACCTCACATTTATAAATGTCAATTTTTTAATATTGTATATTATTGTCTACTTACCTCTAATGTAATTTAAAAAGACACACAAAAAAAACAATGAATCAGAAACTTAAAGGCTATAAAACAATTTGTTTCTTACCAGAAGTGACAAGAAGTAAATGCAGCATTTTGGCAAAAGATTTCTTTTTCAGATGAGAGATTTTTGAAGGTGTTTGTTTCTCTCATGTATTCAGCTATAGGCAGGGCTTAGCTGGAAACAGGCTCCACATCTGCACCAATCAGGATTTAGCTCCATTTTAAACAAAATGTGACACCTTCTTGTTGCATTGCTTGTTGCTGCCAAGCCGCTGCAAATCAAGAGTTATTGTTACAACACAAACACAAAAAGGATGAGGTCGAGATTTTTAATTTTGAAAAAAAGGGGAAGGACTTTTTTTCTTGGTTGAATAATTAGTCAAAAATGAATTCAGAGGTTATTTAAAATTCAACTTTAAGCTTTTTTATTTTAGTATTTGTAATATTATGATTGCTGAGAGTGCGTAAATTGAACCCTGCGTGCTCTGCACGAGGAATGTTAATGCCTGGATGAAATATGTTCCCACTCTCCTTGACATCTGGGCATCTGTTGAAGGGGGAGCAACTGGATATATGCCAATATAAAAATGACTTTCCAGATTGTTAAACATTACAACCCTCTTTTAGAACTGTGTTAGGATGTGTGAATTATCTAAAGATTGTGTTTTATGAATTAGTGAAGCAAAATCTAAAACAAAGTACTTCCAGTAAGTCACCAGCTCATTTCCTCTCTGATTCTTTGGGGTAATATATCTTACAGAAAGGTGACTTTGAACTCCACCTAATTCCATTACCACACAGCGAAAGGAAAAATGACGTCAGGCAGATACTCTTGCATAAAACACTGTTAGACTGAATCCACACAGCACTTATACAGGAGACTGAAATCATAAGAGTAAGTGAGAGACAGCTTGCACATTTATTTGCTGCCAGATGGGAGCGACATAAAGACAAGAATTAAGACAAAAAGAGCTATGCATAATTACAACCTTGACATTGTACTGCTATAAAATACTACAAACAGCTGGTATGTAATTCACCTTCTGGACAATAGCTATTATTCAAATGGCCAAACCGGCCATCATTTCTGCTCTGGGAAGGTTACTACTACAACAACAACAACAGCATCATCTGCAGTTTGTCGTATTCCAGAAAGGAACACATTTTATCCATCCTTGGCATGTTCTCTTTGTTCTTTGTTTGATATTCATAGAAAAGAGCCAAGTTTCCTCTTTATCGAGTGGATCGGATTCCTTTGTCCCCACAGATTGTTGACTTTACTTGGACTGGACAGCCTGAGAGCTATTGAGTGTTCCAAGTGTCAGCTCAGAGTGTCAGTCTGAGTGTCAGCCTGAGCGCACTCTTATTTTTCTGCATGTTTAAGTAAGTTGTCACTGGCTCCATGGCTGAGCTGACAATTACTAACAGTTCACATTAATGGGATTGACCCTCTCCAGGCAGGCGTTGCAAATTTGCAACAGTTAAAAACAAACAACCTGATTACCCCACATACATATGTTATGAGTTTTTTTTACTCAGAAGTACCACTGCAGGACTTGGTTGTGCATTAGCAACAAAAAGTTTAATTTGAGCCTGTCATTGTGAAAAAGCAGTTATTTTTTATTTTTATGCCTTTTATTTTAGGGCAGGGCAGGGCAGGGATAGCTCAGTAGGTAGAGTGGTGGCCCCATGATCGGAAGGTCGGGGGTTCGATTCCCCTGAACAGCCACCCTGAGGTACCCCTGAGCAAGGTACCGTCCCTACACACTGCTCCCCGGGCGCCCAGTGGCTGCCCACTGCTTCACTGAGTGAATGGGTTAAATGCAGAGAGGGATTTTCCCCACGGGGACCAATAAAGTACACTTTCTTCTTTATGCCCATGCAAAAATTTAGTCTTAAGAAGCAAATTACTTAAGCAACAGAGAGACACTAATCCGTGATATATTCTCCTGCTGCTTCACACGTTTCTATGCAGATGTGCTGACAATGAGAATGCTGAATAGTCACCATGATATGTTGTGATTCGTGCCCAACTTGTGCTTGTGACAGTACCCCTCTATTCATATATGTGAACGGTGTCTAGTGTTTGGCTGTGGCTTCTGACTTGAATAGCTCAGTAGGTAGACTGGTCGCCCCGTGATCGGAAGGTCAGTTATTTGAATCCACCGAATGGCTACCCTGAGGTACCCCTGAGCAAGGTAACGTCCCAACACACTGATCCCCGGTGCGCCTGCTTAATGGCTGCCCATTGCTTCACTGAGTGAATGGGTCAAATGCAGAGAGACTAATTTCCCCACGGGGACCGATAAAGTATACATTACTATTATTTGTTGGTTGTTTCAGAGTGTAATCAGCAGCAGGATGTGTATAGATCACACTGTATTTAAAAAATTGTTTAGTTTGGAAGTGCAAACCTGGGTGTTCATCACACTTTATTTCTATTTCAATAAATGTTCTGCTATATTTTATTGGGGCTGAACATGGAAGCCCTGCTTTGGAACAATTTCATTTTGTGACAAATGGTAATTTCATTTTCATTTGTCACGGTCCCAATGGCCTTGAGGTGTGGACCTGAGGTCTGTCTCTCTGTGTGCATGAAAAGTGGGGGGGGGAACTAACCAGTTTCTTCCACAAGCAGGTCCGTCTTCAATAACTGGCAGTATTTAAATCTGGTTCTTGACACAGTGTTAACTTTTGTCATGTGTGAATCTTGTTTGATGTGCTTGCTGTATTACTAACCTGGGTAGCAGCCAGACTCACTCTCCCTTGCATGCTCTGTAAAATATATCCACTCTGGACATCGAGATCTATTCTGTATTGGGGAAGGAGGACAAAGACCTGAGCTTGTAAGCAAAGACAAAGCAACTTTTTACTCACCTGAATTTCTAGACTTAGCTAAAGTTCAAGAAGACTCACCTGTTTAAGTTATAAGTTACTTGGACATGTGCATAGTGAAAACTCCAAGTGATGCATACACTACAGTGCCAAAAGGCTTCAAAAACATATGAACTTGAGTGGCATCCCATTCTTAATCCATAGGGTTTCGTATGATGTTGGTCCACCCCTTGCAGCTTTAACTCTTGACTTGAACTCTTCTGAGAAGGCTTTTCCACAAGGTTTAGGAGTGTTTATGGGAATCTTTGACCGTTCTTCCAGAAGTACATTTGTGAGCTCAGACACTGATGTTTGAATCAGAATCAGAATCAGAAAGGGGTTTATTGCCAAATGTTGAGCAGGTTTACAACATTAGGAAATTGCTGCGGTGCTTCAGTGCAAACATACTGTCATAAATTGCGATTAAATAGACATGAAAAAATAAAAGTAGGAATAAGAATTAAAAGTGCTACGTAGAAAGATATGTGCATGAGATATACATGAGATATACATGAGAATAAGAATTAAGAGTGCTACGTAGAAAGATATATGCATGAGATATACATGAGATATATACATGAGAATAAGAATTAAAAGTGCTGCGTAGAAAGATATATACATGAGTGCAGGTGGTGATCAGTGCCAAACATGGAATGATGCAGTGAACACAGCGTAGGGTCATGTGTTAGTGGTGGGAACAGTCATACGGTTATTGTTCATGTGTCCAACAGCAGAGGGGAAGAAACTGTTCTTATGGCGAGAGGTTCTGGTGCGAATGGACCGGAGCCTCCTGCCTGAGGGGAGCAGGTCAAACAGACTGTGTCCAGGGTGAGAAGGGTCAGCTGAGATCCGAGCTGCACGCCGCAATGTCCTGGAGGTGTACAGGTCCTGCAGAGATGGGAGTCTGCAGCCAATCACCTTCTCAGCAGAGCGCACAACACGCTGCAGTCTCTGTTTGTCCCTGATAGTGGCTCCAGCGTACCACACGGTGATGGAGGAGGTGAGGATGGACTCGATGATTGCAGTGTAGAACTGCATCATCGTCCGTGTTGGCAGGTTGAATTTCTTCAGCTGCCTCAGGAAGTACATCCTCTGCTGGGCTTTCTTGATGACGGAGGTGATGGTGGGCTCCCACTTCAGGTCCTGGGTGATGGTGGTACCCAGGAAGCGGAATGAGTCCACAGAGGTGATGGGGGTGTCAGTCAGGATGATGGGGGGGAGTGGGGCTGTGTGCTTCCTGAAGTCCACAATAATCTCCACTGTCTTCTGGGCATTTAGCACCAGGTTGTTGTGGCTGCACCAGGACACCAGACGTTCAACCTCCCTCCTGTAGGCAGACTCATCCCCGTCCGAGATGAGCCCAATAACGGTGGTGTCATCTGCAAACTTGATTAGCTTGACAGACTGGTGGGTGGAGGTGCAGCAGTTGGTGTACAGGGAGAAGAGCAGAGGAGAAAGAACACAGCCCTGAGGGGAGCCGGTGCTGATGGTCCGGGAGTCCGAGACATTCTTTCCCAGCCTCACGTGCTGCTTCCTGTCCGTCAGGAAGTCAGTGATCCACCGGCAGATGGGATCAGGCACATTCATCTGGGAAAGCTTGCCTCGGAGATGGTCTGGAAGGATGGTGTTGAAGGCAGAGCTGAAGTCCACAAACAGGATCCTGGCGTAGGTTCCTGGGGAGTCCAGATGCTGCAGGATGAAGTGTAGGGCCATGTTGATGGCGTCGTCTACAGACCTGTTGGCTCTGTATGCAAACTGCAGGGGGTCCAGGAGGGGGGCCGTGAGGGTCTTGAGATGGGAGAGAACTAGGCGCTCAAATGACTTCATGACCACAGATGTCAGAGCCACGGGTCTGTAGTCATTTAGTCCAGTGATCCTAGGTTTCTTGGGGACAGGGATTATGGTAGAGGACTTGAAGCAGGCAGGCACATGACATGCCTGCAGTGAGGAGTTGAAAATGCCAGAAAACACTGGGGCCAGCTCGTTTGCACAGTGTCTGAGGGTGGCAGGAGACACACCGTCTGGGCCGGGAGCTTTTCGAGCATTCAATTGAACAAGAATGCCTAGCTCCCATTTTCAGCTCTAATTCCTCCAAAAGGTGAATTGGAGCCCAAAGGTCCAAAAGCTGCCCACTGCATCCTTATCATGTATATATGCTGTCATGGTAGCACTTTATATTCCAAGAAGGTAATAATATGGAAACAGCAATTTATTACTGTTTAATTACCAAAGTAATCTCCAAGTAATAGCCAAGCAATTATCTATCAACGGTTGTTATAGCTGAGTAATATTATACTGAAATTTATGTAACTGGGTAATAACATGCTGGGAAATAAAAAGAATGGGAAAAAATGTTTAGGGCCAAATATTAACAATATAGTAATAGGAAACGTGTAATAATAAGGTTATATTGGTTTATGCCTTAACATATTAGGATTTCTTTACTGTATTATAATGCTGTAATCAATTCTACTTGATGTTCACAAAATCATTCTTTATTTGAAGGTAATGATGTAAATATTATGTTATGTGTTACTGCCTGGAAACATATGTGGTAGTTTTTGTAATAACCTGGAATCAGAACTGCAAATTGCAAAACTGTATCATTCTAATATGGAATTAGATAAAAACATCTACACAAAAACTACCACATATCACATAACCCATTGCATAATGTTAATGCATCAACCATTATAAATTAATATGAGGGTACTATTACAAGACATGGTACAAATTTCTAATTCACAGATATTACCATTTTATTAACATCAGGTTATCATAATATTTCTAAAGTAACACTACGTGGTTTTGCCCCATACTTTTGTTTTTACATTACAGTGCTTAGTTGCTGGCCTGTTATTACCCAGTTACATATATTTAAATGTAATATTACTAGATCACCGTTAATTTTAGATCAATACTTGTATATTACTTTAGTAATTAAATGTTAATAACTTGCTGTCCTCATGTTATTTTCATCCTTTTTCCCACCTTGCAGTCCTACTATTGCCACATTTTTACTGAGCTGTAACAAAAAACTACTCTCTCTATTCTCTTCCCAGTCGTTTGCTATAGTTTTATGCTCAGTGTGATGGTTTAGGTTTAGATTACTAAAAGTCATTAGAATTCATTCCCTGCCAACCCTTTATATTTAAACTGCATGGGTAACTCAGCAGAAACTTTTTGGTATGCTTTTACACATTTAAATTGAAACTGGGAGCAATCAAGGTCGTCTTGTCATTTATCATTCTAATTTATAAAAGTGTGCCTTTTGAGTTCCCTTTGGGTGAAACGTATGCACTAAATAAATCTGCTCAGTGGCTTTTCATTAAATTACACCTACATGTTCTGCCTTTAAAGCAGCTCCTGTTTAATTTAGCAACGCCAGTAAGCAGAGATTCAGATGAGAAAAGTGAACCAAAGTTAAATAATGAGGGAGCACAAAATAACATAATATTGGAGAGATGATAGAAATATCATGCCAAGATAATTTATACGGGAAAAACAAAATTGTAGTACAACATGAAGAGGACACTCTTACACAGAAAAGTAGAATTAGAAGGCTTTACACACACGGGATCACAAAGTATGAATTTAAAAAGAAAGTAAAAATGGCTCAAGTTTTAGACTCTGCAGTTAAATGGACATCACTGGTGACAGCAGCTCTTTATCACACTGACCCAAGTCAGCATGATCCTCTTTTAATGCACCGACAATTTTTATTCAGTCATTAATCACAACGATTCAAAGCAGGCTTCAACCCATCAAACAGCCACTGATACTGCAGCGGCACGAATGTAACAAAGCTGGAGCATAAATCTATGCTGCTAAAATTACTTCTACTGTTGAAGCTTCAGCATGATTGTATGAGTAAACTCTGTGTCTATTAGTGCTTTTGCAAAAGCAACACTTTTCTTTTAATCAAATCAAATTTAATATGCACTTCCAATGCCTCTTTGACCATGGCAATGAATTGTCTGTTTTCTTAATTAATCTTCCTCAGTAAAGCACTGTATGTTTACATCACAGTGCTTTATGGATATACTTCCTGTTTTAGGTATAAGTTTCCAATCTCAGTGTTGTTCTTGCACTGTTTTGAAAACACAAATGTTGGGCTTTCCAGATTTGTGGCATTGCAACTAAATCAGGTGACTACCTAAATGCAAAAAGAAATGGTTTTGCTGACAAGCCGTTTTAAAAGGAGGTATCAAGTTAAGTTTTCATTCCGTTTTGCTCACTCCATCAAAAAGTATTTGACTGTTTTCAGTGAACAATATGAAAAAGACTGCAGTCAGCAGTGTTCCTATTTAGCCAGTTTCAGCAAGGTAATTCCCAGCACAGCCTTGGAGAGCAACATTATCCAAAATATTCACCCTCTCTATACAGACTCAAGATGGGAGTGAATCAGACTCAAAGGACTCTCAGAAACATAAGAATTATCAATCCAAAAATGTGTCCACACATGTGTTTCCAATTTCTTTTAAAGGATCACAGATGAGGACTAGCTAGCACTAAGATCAGTGATTGTCAACACTGTCACCCCATCACTGCTTTCTATCATTTTAAAATTACAGTTTATTCTAAAGCTTGTTTTAACAGGACAGAATTGTTAGCATTTCAACGTGGCAGCAGTAAAACTCCTCTGAATGTCATTCTTAGTTCTTAATTTGAAACTGTATACGTTTTCATTAAGTGATCATGCATTTTAGATCAACCAGTGTCAAATCAAGGAAAAATGTGTTTTTCCGTCTGCACAGACTAGTTTGCAGTATGGACCTTTCTTGTACTCAGTGTTAATTAATACTAAATTCATTTGATAACTGTCTTTGTTAGATATTAGATTTTTATGATACAGAAATAGATGCTTATAAAATAAATCCTAATAGTTCTAACATCTTCTTGCCATATACGCTTAAATAATTTTATTATTAAGGCTGTTATGTTTTCGTGTCTTATGTAAAACAGGGCATGATATCTATGATATGGAAACTTCAAAGTATGGTACTGTATAAATGAAGATTAGGCCAAGATTGCAAACCCAATGGGAAAGATTTATCTTTGCAATCTGCCAACTAGTCAGTCGATGCAGACAGCACAGTGATGTAGAGAAACTATTTTGTGCAAAGAGGATAAAAGCCTCTGTCCTGTTTTGATGAGAAGGATAAAAGCTATTTGGCACTTTTGAGCTCTACACAATAATGCGGTAGACTGCAAAACTAATTTTGACCTAAACATGAAGCGCAACTCTATCTATACTTGTATACGCAAAGCAAATAAGTGCACAGAGTAGTATTTACAACATAAACTGTACCTGATGAAAATTATATGTCCAACTATACATTAATACATTCTTTTTTTTATGTTAGAGGAGCCTGCAGAGGAAACTGTCAGATACAGACTTGGTTTGCAATTAGATCTCTGACATCTTTTTAAAAATTCACCCAGATAACAGTGCTTTGAGGCCAAATAACTTTGTACTGGTGTGACCTGAGACATACCCCATGAAACTAATGCAAGTGAATATTAAAGAAAACTTGATTAATTTGAGAGTTACTTACAAGATTGCAACCATAGCGGGAACAAGAATGGGATGCCAAGGAGATCAAAAAGAGCTTGCTGGGAAAAGACTGGAGTCAGAAGAATAATTACTGGTGATAGATAAGCACATGCTAATTGAAAACAGGAGAAGTCTGACCGGCTATGAGTGAGATATGTCAGGAAAGGTAGGTTGATCGTGTAGCTGGTATGAAACAGTTATGACTGTGACTCAGGAGGACAAGCAGGTCATCAACTAATTGGAAAGTAGCTGGTTTAAACCTTTGCTATTAAAGTCAAGTGCCTTCCGGTAAGTAGCTGAAGCAAGGGGTTGCCTTCAGTTTTTTATGCTGGTGTACTGTAATACTATGACGTAAAGTACTAAAATAAAAGGGAGCTACTGTTCCCTTTTCAAAATCTAAAATTAATAGCAATGCATCGAAAATTTGACCATTTGTTCAAAAGTACATTGATGAGGTCAGACACTGATGTCGGGTGAGAAGGCCTAGCTCACAATCTCCACTCTAAGTCATCCAAAAGGTGTTCTGTCAGGTTGAGGTCGGGACTCTGTGCAGGCCAGTCAAGTTCTTCCACACCAAACTGGCTCATCCATGTCTTTCTGGACTGTGCTTTGTGCACTGGTGAGCCGTAATGTTGGCGCAGGAAGGGGCTATCCCCAAACTGTTCCCACAAGGTTGGGAGCATGAAATTGTCCAAAATGTTTTCTTAAATAATCCCACACCATAATCCCCCCTCCACTAAAACTCATCTATCAGATTGCCAGACGCAGAAGTGTGATTCGCCACTCTAGAGATCATGTCGCCAGTGCTCTACAATGCATTGGCAGTTTGCTTTATACCACTGTATTGGACATTTTGCATTGCACTTGGTGATGTAAGGCTCAGATGCAGCTGCTCGGCCATGGAAACCCATTCCACGAAGCTCTATAGCGCTGTTCTTGAGCCAATCTGAAGGCCACATGAAGCTTGGAGGTCTGTAATGATTGATTCTGTAGAAGAATCGCTTATTTGTTGATTCACACATCACCAGCTGCTAGCATCTCTTTCCCAGGTGCCTTTGAGGCTGGTTGTAGTCGGCAGTGTATTTGTTGTTTCCACCTTTGTTGTGTTTTGTGTAGCACATGAAAAGGGAGCTACAAGAGGTCAAACTAAATTTGACTCACTTTCAGACATTTCTGGGCTTGTGTGTTATAAACACAAGCAAACACAAACACATGGCACCACTATATAACTAATATTTCGATATGTCACATAAAAATAATTGGTATGATATGACCCAGCCATTCGGAAGCCAGCTATCACTCATGCCAGTATTATATATAATGAATTAATGACTACCAGTGGGTTCATGTGGGTCTAAGTAAGGTATCTGTTATTATCGGGAGTGAATGCTCTGCCTGTACATACATCTAGATTTGTTGTGACCACAAAAACAATTGATATCCTTCAATGCAAGAAGCATTAGCACAGCATTTTGCTTTAAAGTTGTGTTTTTTAAACCACATTTTCTCTGCCATCGTTCTTTCGATACCTGGCAACATGCTGCACCAATATATTTTCTTCATCTGTCACAATAAACTCAGCCGAGTTATACTTCTTTGGCTTTATTCTCCACATTCTGCTCCACAGTGCAATTCTTTTCCATCAGCAGCGAGGCTAAAGGTGAAGGATAACGTCACAGCTTTATAGTCCTTTGTTGCCTCATCTGCAGCTGCAGTTTGCAGCAGATTCAAGGCTGTGAAGTTGTAAGCAGCACGGCATCTTCGTGTAGCAGTTGTCTTTTCTTTACAACTGTGACAGCTTTGCAGAGCAACAGCAGTAAAACAGCAAGACAACACAATTAAAGCGATTAAATCTCCCGCGTTCTGAAATGAAACCGACGTGACAACAAAAAAACGGTTCCAGCAAACCCCCTTTATCAACCTTGGCAGTATGATAGCTGGCACGAAAAGTTCTTATCAGATGCTGTAACATTTCTCTTGAGCTTCTTTTAAATAGCTTGAAAGAAATATGTTTTTACAATTAAAAAAATAAAACAAAGACCAAACTGCAGTTGCCATTTGCTGCAAAATGTGCTGCATTCATTGTCATCAGTCATATTCACACATAACACTTTTAAGGCCATTCAGTTTCCTTTATTGCCATGTGGTGGAGAGACTATGAACCGGGAGAACACTGTTTCCAGCTGCACAGCGGCCTATTAGAGCAAGGCGGTTCACTTTAGTTTGTAGTGTGCGTTTAATGGAGCCCTCTGTGTATAATAATGTCTGGTGCATCTCCCTCAATTGCAAAATGACTATAGGGACAATAGAGATGAGGAGAGTGACGTGACACTGAGCACAAAAAGAAAAGGGGAGGGGTTAGAGAGAAGATGGAAAAATATTAGGCTGCAGTTATGTCTCCAGCTGCTTATTAACCTTGTAACACTCAGAAGGAATAATCTGTTTTGAGACAGCAAAAGAACAATAGAGGCTATCACCAGTGGTGGCATCCAGTACAAATTTCTAATACTGCATAAAAAAGCAGAAATGGGATCAATCTCTCTATATAACACCTTACTTTCAAGTGTTAACTTGATACAAGTGATTTTTTTCTGTGTTGTTCCTCATTATCCTTTGGTGATCTTGTGGCATATGTGGTCAGTTTCTGTCATGTTCGACTGTCTTCCCGACTTCGCACTGCTTATTTTTAGCAAAATGAATCACTCCACGCACAAAGCTTCACAGACAACAATGTAGCGAGGCTTGATTTAAAGTATGGCTGCTTTACATCAGGGTTAGACAGAGAAATACACAGATAGGAAGAAGAAGAGCAACTTAAAAGTGAAAAAAAAGAGGCAAGAGGGGAAGACGGAGGCAGAGACGGAGAAGAGGAGAGCAGAGTGAAACTAGACAGTGTGACGCCGTAAAGCAGGTGAAACGGAGGAGATAAAGAGAGAAGGACAGAGGGAGACAGCAATAGAATTTAATGAAGCCCTCAGTGTGTCGCACAATCTGATAAGGTGACACTTCGGAGCAGGCAAAATGGCGTAAGGATTAGAGAGGGAGGGCGTGTGGGCATGAGGGGGAGAGACAGACAGATGTGATGTGCATCCCCAGGGCTCGTGTTGCTTGTACACTCTCGCTGCCCAACAACCTGTGGGCCACCACAGTGCAGGTATTCCAGTCACTCGCATGTGAGCCGCAGCTGCAGCCGCGACCTTAGGAGTGTGTGTGCATGCGCTGTAAGTGCAATTTTTGTGGCTGAATGTGTGTCCGTTCCAATGTTTGTTTCCCCAAGAACTGATTTAGTTGGGCAAAAGCGAACGACTGATATCTGGCTGTGAGGTCTTTGCCACATACCTAAACAGGAAACTAACAGCTGGTGGATAATGGAGGAAGGGTCACTGGAATCACCTGCTTTGTTGGCCACTGTTTTCCTATTTTTAAATGTTTGTTCATTTGGGTGTTTTTTTTTTTTACCATTTTCCTTTAACAGAACTGCATACCATGGTTCTGTATCTTTGATCTAGTGCTTTGACTTATTTTAATCGGAGGTTTAATGTTTTAGAGCTTCAGTCTTTAGTTCTTATTATTCTTCTACTCTGGATTCTCTGTGCATTTTTAATAATTGTTTTGTATTTACTTCTCTGTGTGTTTCAGTTTAATTGGGCCTTTTCTAGCGTTCCATTTTATATTGTTGTTAAGTCTTCGTCTCAGTGTTAGGTGTTTCCTGTTTTATTTTGACAGTTTAGCTGTCCTGACTCTTTACCTTGATAATGTTCAGTTGTGTTTTGCTGGTGTTTCCTATCTTAAATATTGTCTAATGTGATTTTATAGACTCAGTTTCCTTGTTGTTCCTTATTAGAGTCTTTGTTCCACTCTTGTTTGCCTTGCCTATATTATTTGAGCATACATGTGTTATTTATTTATTTATTGTTTCTTATTTATCTTTCAGTTTTGAATTATTTTCTTGGACTTTAGAGTCTTGCATTTGGGTCTTCTTCCTGCTACATCTGACACTGTCACCTGTCACACGCATTTTAACGGAGATACATTGTGCTCCTTTCCAACTCCTAATTATAGTTTAAGAATTTGCAAGACAAGGGTTGCATAATCCACAGTTTGGCTCCTTGTTTTTTTTTTATGTTAAGCATTAGTGTAACCCTTAGTCTGAAAGAAACCGTGAGAAATTGTGTATGATGGTGATTATAATATAATTTAATCAAATGTGTAAAGACTCACCACTAGATCTCATGGCTGTCAAAGTAAGAGCATTTCCAAATGTACAATGTGAAGACTAATTGGGGGTGAGGTGGGAGGGCTTCCATTAGCTGGGGAGCATAAAGATCGGCCTCTTAAGCTGTGGAAAAAGGCTACAGTGGTTGATTACAGATGTATCCTGTTCCAGAGTGATGGCGTATCAGGGTAAGAAGAGAGATGGATGAAGTGATACACCCATCACGCCTAATGGATACCATACAAGCCTGTGGGGGCAGTGGTTTTATTTGGTTCAGTTGGTCTAGGTTCAGCAAAGGTATGTGCTCAATAAATGAGGCCACCTGACTGTGTGAATATACTGTATGAGCAGGTTTTTCGAGAAATGGATGGTTTAATTTCCTGATGGTGTGGGCATATTCCTGACAGAGGCAGGATTCATCAGGCTTAAACAGTAAAAGAGCCAACACAAGACATCATTTTCACGCATGGATTGACCAGAGACTTTGTGATGTGATGGAGAAACCTTTCCCATCAACATGGTGAAAAAGAACAAAATCATTACAACTTCTCAAAACATCATCGTCATGTAACACATGGGTAGGCAACTCCAGGCCTCAAGGGCCGGTGTCCTGCAGGTTTTAGATGTGTCCATGATCCAACACAGCTGATTTAAATGGCTAAATCCTCTCCTCAACATGTCTTGAAGTTCTCCAGAGGCCTGGTAATGAACTAATCATTTGATTCAGGTGTGTTGACCCAAGGTGAGATCTAAAACCTGCAGGACACCGGCCCTTGAGGCCTGGAGTTTCCCACCACAATTTAACATAATGTGTTATATTAGTGTTAGATACTGAAATTTCAAAGGTTAACCTCATCAAAAATGCTTTCACTGGAGATCTGGTGGAGTATGTGTGGGAATAGCACACAAACAGTGGAACTGAATGATAATTCAGACAAGGAGTTTTTAAAAGGGATTTGTGTACATATCTGCTTGTTGTGACTGGTTGCCAGTTTTCACCCCAGGAGCAGAGATGTTGCTTGATGATATGCATATCAGATCTGCTCCATAATTATTATTATTTGTATTCATTTTATGGAAACTTTGTAAATATAGAAAACAAGCAAAATGGAGCTAAATGTCAAGAGGTTAATATTTATGAGTACATTTCTAATTAACTACATAACTGCCATATTAAAAGTCATAAGTGTTGCAGTAAGGCTAATGGGAAAGGCAGCTATGAATCACTGCCATTTGCACAGATAGATGGATGAAGGCAATTATTTTGTCCTTTTGAGGATTTTTGTCCTTGAAGATCTGTCTGTTAGTGTGTGTCTTCTTGTTTTGCCGCCAGCATGCATTTAATTTTCAGGGAAAAGAAGCATTTTTTTTTCCTGTCAGTAAATAATCTTCTAATGCTCAAGGCATAGTTGAAATCAAAGTTTAGGATCCAAATAAGGGTTTTGTTTGAGAGTACATTACATAAAGTCTCTTTCAATGTGGAGCTGACATTATGAATTCCAATTCCTCGGGATATTTCTAGTCTTGGCAGAGATGTAGCTCACTTTCAAGGCAGCCGATTGTGCTAATATCACGCAGTGTGAATTAGTATGTATGATCCTGGCTGTGTTACTCCATTTCACACTTCCACCTGCCTCCGCCGGCTACATCGTTTCTCTTTTGCTTTGTCGAGTTTATGTCAGTGTTGCACACAGCTGAGCAGCTGGTGAAAAGCTTTTCTTCTGTCGCTTGTTTGAGACTGACCGATGTGAGTACATTGTTGAAGACTTAAAAAAAAAAAAATCTAATATGCTGTTCTTTGGTTTGCAGCATGATGAGGCATATTCCTAGGAAGCCCTGCTGTGGGCTGACACCTCACTGTTGTGACAAACTGGTCTTTTTTTATTATTCAAAAAAGAAGCCAGGGTTGCATCTGGTTCCTTAGCTTGATAATGGAGTGAGTGAAGGACGTAATTGTGTGGCAGCTGATCAAAGGGCATTCTGGAGCTGGCTACCTCCCCTTGGTGTTGTTGTTTACATGTTCAGTGTTTGATCCTAGACTCACGCTTTTGCTTGCACTCTCATCCATCTGTTGGTCTTCCCCAGTTAAGTCACTGTGAATGTGATTTTTACCTGGACTACTTTCCCATTTGTAGTTGAATGTCATGGACTGAAGATTGGATTTTGTTTTTAAGATATGGCTTTATTTGTCTTGGCTTGCCTAGGAATGCCCCGGTGTTCCTTCAGATAAGCTGGATAAGGAGGTTAGGGAAAAGCGAGGTCTGGGTTTTTCTGTTTAGGCTGCTGCTCCTCTTATCCACCCGAAGAAGAAAATGAATGAATGACACTTGCTGCATTAACTTCTATTGCACATTAATGTTTTATAGCTAAAAAACCAAAGCACAGCCATAGCTGTAGTTACACTCAGTGTGACAGCAACCACTAAAGCTCATCCCAAGGCTAAAGCCATAACCACTAATGCAGTTCAGGTCACAGCCAGTGGCAGTCAACTCCATTACACTTTATCACCTATGAAGTTCCATCTTTATGGTGAAAGCAAAGTAAAATGTGTTCCAAAGTAATGCAAAATTCTGATGAAGGACCTTTCCCTTGTTTTTCGTATTTGGTTTGTTTTTTCATGGAAAGGATACTGCGATCATCATCCACTCTTTTCATCACTGGATGTCTGGGCAACCATCGGATAACGGGAACTTTACCAATAGTTTAATCAACAAAATGAATAAAGATGTGCTTTTGCAGTCTATATTAACAGACTATATTACATATTATATTTCGCAAGTGTGTTTTTCACTAAGAACTTGACAAAATCACTGTCAAAGGTTCAAATGTGAATGAAACGTTTCCAATTAAATTAGATCCCCTGAAGCTGGAGGACCGTCTGTAAAATTGTCTGTAATTCCACTAAATTGTTGGTTAACCAACTGAATTAGAAGCTGAGTTTCTGTCCCTCAGTTACATCTTGATTGTTAAATGTCAAATCTATTTTAGTGGAGTTGATACAAAATTGTGAATCATGTCACTCTCAAACACTTCTTGACGTAAAAGTACTTGTAAGCAGCCCTGTACCATATGCAGTCTAATTTTAAGTTCAGCTTATATTTTTTCTTTTTTGTATGGCAGAGTGAAAATTTACACAAAACAGTTAAGTGCCACAGAGCTAAACATCCAATTAGCAACTGTCACATGTCAAAAGGATGATATTGCTCAACTCTTGCATGTAATGACAACAACCCAAAATACATTTGATTTGTCAGCACTGTCTTCTGCAAACAAGGAAATGTGGGCATTAAGACTTTCATGATTTGACAGCAGGATAAAAGAACAGTCTCTCAAATAGAGGCATGACGAATGACAGCTGTCTTCTGATTGTTTTGCACATTTTCTGAGCACAAAGTGGAAAAGTGGGGAGTATGTTGATTCCTGAGTCACCACGTTCGACAGCAGCATCATTACAACAATAGCAAGAGGAAAAGCTGTAAAATGCACTGCTGTGAAACTATTAAGGGACCAGAGATATGATGGTAAGATGCACACGGAGAAAAGGGGCTATTTGACAGAGGCAGCGGCGACAAGATGGAGTTAAAAAAAAAAGGAACAAGATCTTATTATGAGTGTGCTGACAAATTTACATGGGTTCATATTCATGTCAGCACAGACCTAAACCCAATCACCCCAAAGTGAAATTCCATGCTGGAAACTCAGTTGTCAAACCTGAGTCTAAAGACCGAAAACAAAGCAACAAAAATAGAGGGAAAAGAAGAGAGAAGCAAAATCTGGAACGAGGGTGAACTCAGAACATGAACTGAAAGCGAACTGAAGAAGGGACTGGCCACTTTGTCAGTGATAAATAAACAGAAACATTGCAAGCAAAAAAACCTGAACTACTAAAATCCATTTATGGATATGTGGAGAGAAAATTTGAAGGAAATGAACAGAATTCATTGAAATACAGGGTTTCAGTAAGATGTCATTTGACCATTAGACTCCATTGAAAGCCCCAATGAAGCACGTGGATGAAGAGCTCAATCTTGCAGAAGAGAAGTGAGATTTAAAGGACTGAGGCTGATTGGATCTGAGAAGATCCCAGAAGGGGACACAGAAGAATAGACCAGTGGCAAATTCATATCTTCCTTAATGAACTTAAGCATGAGCTTCATTGCTGGGGTAAGTGATTATTATTGTATAAACAGTACAACACTGTTAGACACAAGCACAAATGAATCCTCCAAGCTGCTGCAGTTAGCTTTAACCAGCTTGAGTACCTATATAGCTTGGTAAACCAACCTTAGGGGATGATAAGGTGTCACAAAATATAATATAAATACGACAGACAGACACTTTTATCACCACATATCTTTAAGACACTTTTAAGAAAATGCAAACACAATTTAGTTTTACATTTCATCAAAAACCTCTTTTTGTTCCTAAATACAAAATGAAGTGACAACAGAGAAAAACTGAACAGAGAATTCTAAAATTAATGTTAAAATACTACTAAAGGGCACCGTGGCGTGATGTGGTCTGTGGCTCAGCTGCAGGGGAGGGGTGGTGCGAGAGGAGGCTGCGTACACAGCTGACAGTGAATATCTAATCCTGTCTCCTTTATTTCAGTAGCACACCAGGACCTGAGGACGAGAGATACAAGAGCGGACTGATCTAGGCAGCAGGGTAGTTGGAGTCTGAACACAGTCTGCGAAGACAAAACTGTATAAATAAAGGCACTTGAGCTGTGCTAGTTTGTTCCTCTCTGTGCTGGACCTCGTAACGGCAAACTAGTGTTACAGAGTCATAAAAGACAGCTGTTCCACGAGAGTTTTCCAGACTTACAAAAAAAAAAAAAAATAGTAAAAATATGATTTCAGAACTATTTCAAGACCTATCTTTATAAAATGTCATAAACAATGTTTGAGAATGAAAAAAAAAACTAGGAGTGCAATATTGTTTGTTTGTTTGCAAAGTGTCTCAAGCATTATTTGGATAAGAGGGAATGAAAGGCAAAAGTTAACACAAAAGTACTATACAAAGACAAGTAATCTCATTGATGTTAGTGTTGATGTCAGGAAACTCACAAAAGCACAAGTGCATATAAATAATGTTGATAATTACATGTTAAATCTTTATTTGGAGGACTCTAAACTTCATTCCTATGAAACGGCAAAGAATCAGCAAAGTAAAAAAATAACATTTCTGCTCTTTACTTTCTGCTGCTCTAGTATTCACAAGGAGTCGCCCCAGCAGGTACCTTTGCATGTTTGATTTATACCAGATGCCCTTCCTGATGCAACCCCAAAGGGATTTGTGCCTCAAACCATGGATATTTCGTTTGTCAAGCGAATGTGTAAACCATTGCTGCTCTCAATAAACCCTCAAAGCCTAAATTCCATCTCTTGCACATGAGATGAATACTAAGCATTAAACTCTGCATCTACAGCAAATTCTTGTCATCTGGGACAAACACAGAAGTTTCCTTGCCCCACTGGGAAGAAACTTTTGCACAGTGGAAATGAGGTGGTGCACCATAATGAAGGGCAATATGGTAAATTTGACATTTAGCCAAAATAGCTGCATGCAGGAGAGACAAATCCCCAGGTTTGACTCTTATTACGTATAAAAACTTGTGTTTTTATAGGTAATACTAATGCTTATTTCTTTACACAAATGTGCTGACAGAGAAACAAATTAGAGACAGAGTCATTTAATAAGATTATAATATACTACATCTGTTCTCCATTGTTACTTGCGTAGCTTCATTTTAAAGTGCACTAGAGTACACACCATATTCCTTTGGGTGGGATGCTCCTGGAGCCAAGATGTCACAGGAAGGGCATTAAATGGCACGGATGTGTTCTTGAGCTGACGCGTTCACTTTAGCGATCGACTGACAGCAAACAGGACAAGCGTTTCAGGCACCGAGTGTCTAATAAGCTTATGTACACACAGAGAAGGGGCAGAGATCTGCGCAGTGACACACAAACCACCCGAAAAGGCCATGTCAGTTAACATAGCATGTCACTGCGTGTGTGCTCACAAGCTTGACACACATTTTGCATTCGGAAGCCGGGTGCCATATGGTGCCACTAATCATGACACCTGAAGTCATAAAGGAGATGTCAAGGGCAGAAAAGAGAGCGAGCCAGTGAGAAGAAAATGGTGAAGAACATTATAAGAGACAAGGAAACAGTACTAATGTGATGGCTGGTGGTTTGGAGGGGAGGGGTTAACAGAGGCGAGCCACTCAAAGCTAGCTATGCATCAAGTTTAATGATGGTTGGGAGGAGGTGCATAGCAGGAGTCACACAAGGGGAATGATAGATAATGGGCTCTGTAGGACGTTTGGATGTGGTTTCTGAATGACATACCACCAGCTGAGACCAAATGTCTGAAATGTTGGAGAAAAAAAAAAAAACGGCGGTGACTGGTCCAGTCAGAAACACAAAAGTAGGAAGCAGTGACTATGAAAGCTTGCGTCTTTGAGAAGTGATAAGTTGATGATCAAACTGGTCAAAGGTTTCTGCTGCATGAAACAGAGTCCGTGAAGTGGCGTAGAAGCACTTCAAAAGAGTGAAAGTGTGCATCAGGAACAGGGCGTGTATGGATAAAAAGTACTTGGGAAAATATCAGGATTTGAGTTTAAAAACTCCCTCATGTAATGACCGTACAAAGACCCACTTTCAAGCAAAAAAAAGCGTCATCTGTATTCAGTCTCTACTGCACTAACGACTGAAGAGACTGTAGAGATGATGAGCCATACTATGAAGGTATGGGAAAGAGTAATTGAATCTAGGGGTGATGATGATGATCAGCGAGCAGTAGTATGGCTTCATGCTGAGCGAGCGCACTATAGATGTGGTGCTTGCTTTGAAAGTGTTAATAGAGAAGGTCAGAAGGAGGAACTATGAGGAAGTCAGCTGGAATCCAATTTCTAGTAAGCTAGAAAACAGAAACAGATTTGATGTCATGTTAGTTGAATAATTTGGACCTGAATTCCAGAGTTAAAGCCAAACTTAATGAATACATTAGCTTTTATTCAGGTGATGCTGGAAAAATCCAGCTAGCAGCAGAAGCCAAAGTCCATTGATTGACAAGGGAAGCAACACAGCAGGAGAATAATACAAACACTATAGCCCAGCGGTCCCCAACCCCCGGGCCTCGGACCGGTACCGGTCCGTGAGTCGTTTGGTACCGGGCCGCGAAAGTTGAGGCTCAGGTGTGAAATGTATGGTTTTCAGGGTTTTTATCGGTTTTCAGTGTTATTTTGTTACCGTTTTTATCGTTAATTCGGTTTTCCTGGGTCTTTTCATGTGTGTTATGAATAAATCTTCTTTTTTTTCGGTACCGGTACTAGTTTTATTTTGTTGTATTTATCCGCGACACCTTACAGGCCGGTCCGTGAAAATATTGTCGGGCATAAACCAGTCCGTGGCGCAAAAAAGGTTGGAGACCGCTGCTATAGCCCAACAAAGAGCTGAGGAAAACTAAGCACGTAAATACAAACACACAAGGTGATTAGGGAGAGGGGACTCAGCTGAGCAAAACAAGACACAGGTGAACACAATCTAGCTAATGGGTAATGAGACAAGGGGAAGCAAAACTAAACACAATGTACATGAGATTAGCAGTTAGCAAATTAAAATTTAAACAAAAACAAACTTGACCTGGTAATAAACTATAACTAGAACCACAAAAGAAAACACAACCTGGACATAATATCATGAAAATAACAAAAGGTAGAACATAAGACTAGAATATAAAAATCTAAATAAGAGAAAGAACAGACTATGCTGAAAATATAATATATAATGAACAAAACTAAATGTTTAAATGCAAAACGTGGGGTCAAAGACCTTCTGTGAATCACATGATAATGTTTAAAAGTGTTAAAACCTTTTTAAATGCATCTAAGAAGTTTTAAGATGGCCCCGCTGTCAAACGAACAATAGACAGAAATGGTGTACAATTCAATTTTATGTATATAGCACCAAATCACAATAACAGTCGCCTCAAGGCACTTTATATTGTGAGGTAGACCCTACAATAATACATACAGAGAAAAAAACCCAACAATCATATGACTCCCAATGAGCAAGCACTTTGGTGACAGTGGGAAGGAAAAACTCCCTTTTAACAGGATTTCGATTAACTGAAGGCTTTTCAGGGAGTTTTTAGGACATCCTGATAATAATGAATTACAGTAGTCCAGCCTAGAAGTAATCAATGTATGAACTAGCTTTTCAGCGTCACTCTGAATCAGGATATTTCTAATTTTAGAGATATTGTGCAAATGGAAAAATGCAGTCTTACATATTTGTTTAATATGTGCGTTGAAGGTCATATCCTGGTCAAAAATGACTCCAAGGTTCCTCTCAGTGTTACTGGAGGCCAAAGTAATGCCATCCAGAGTAAGAATCTGGTTAGATACCATATTTCTAAGATTTTCAGGGCCAAATACAAGTTTACAAGTTACAAGTTTTATCTGAATTAAGAAGCAGAAAGTTAGTGGCCATCCAGGTCCTTATGTCTTCAAGACATTATGCAGTGTGTTATCTGGCTTCATATATTAGTGATGGGATTTCCGGCTCTTTTTAGAGAACTTTCTCGGCTCGGCTCACTAAAAAGAGCCGGCTCTATCGGCTCCCAAGCAGCTCTTCAGGTTGTTTTGTTGCTTTTGTTTTTGTTAATTTATTGTTAACAAAAATATAAAATCATGCACAAAAGTGCATGCATAAAACTGTGGTTTTATTTACATATGTTTATATATAAATATATACGGTGGCCCCTAGAGATAAAGCACGTACGAACTCCAAAACACATCTCTAGCGTTAACTGAACTTCCAAAACAGAACTACCTAGATCACTTAAATTACACAATTGAAAGTGTTTGTGTATTTATACACAGGCACTCATATGTATTCAAATAATTTAAAAAAAAGTTCATTTACCTGTTACTACCACACACCAAATCTGGTCGTTGGTACTTGCTGGCTTGTGTAGCCACTAGCTAACAAAAGCTCAACACTGTGCCCCAGCATCCTGGAGCACTTCTGTTGTGTTTTGTACGTATTTTGAAGTTTGTACGTGTTTTGTCTCTAGGGGCCACCGTAAATATATTTTTATTTATTCACTCCACATAAAATGTAATAAATAAATCATATAATACAAAAACCAGCTATTCACATTTCAACTTTTAACTATTAAAATTTTCAGCTTTTTCCTTTTAAACAAATTTAAAGTGAAACAATACAAAACACTGCAAACCACAACACAACACACATGAAAAGAAAAAGAAGATGCACATTCTCTGTCATATGGACCTGCATGAATAAACTTTCTGAATCCTTTATCATCTGCAACTGAAAATAGTTGTGGATGATTACTATACCTTTCTAATGTGACGTTGTTGTCCCTGGCTCTCTTTCTCTGTCTCTTCCTCCCGCTCTGTTCCTGTGCTACTGCGAGTGTAACTACTGCCCCTCTTCCCAGCACAAAGCACAAGACTTGCGTGCGGAGTGATGTGGAAAAAAAGTGCAAGAGAGAGGGTGAGAGAAAGAAAGAAAAACCCACGGCTCCCAACAAGAAGCCAGCTCGCGTCGTTCGCTTCAAAGATCTGGCTCTAAGAGTTGTTTTGTTCGCGACCGACACATCACTATCATGGATAGATAGAGTTGGGTGTCATCTGCACATCAGTGAAAATGTATACTATGTCTTCTGATGATACCGCCTAAGGGAAGCATGTATAATGTAAACAGAATTGGTCCTAGCACTGAACCCTGTGGAACTCCATAATTAACCTCAGTGTGTGAAGAAGACTCTCCATTTACATGAACAAATTGGAGTCTATTAGATAGATATGATTCAAACCACTGCAGCGCAGTGCCTGTAATACCTACAGCATGCTCTGATCGCTCTAAAAGAATATTATGGTCAACAGTATCAAACGCTGCACTGAGATCTAGCAGGACAAGCAGTGGCAATAGTAGCTAAGCTTTCATGTGCTAATGTTAAACATGACACAGAATATCCTTTAGCTATCGTTCAGTTAAGCAGTTTTATCCTCAAAGGAAACTAGCCCTTTGGCCTAAACATCAACATGCATCAATTTAAAACCAAAAAAGTATCTGTAGAAACCCACAGTTGCTGGTTTAGCTTTCAATGTAAAGGTTCCCAGCGTCAAACCTGTTGCTTACTAAATCTTCATCAACACAGTGCTAACACTGAACAAATATTCTCTTGCCTGTGCAGCGGTACAACTAATCCTGCAGTAGTTCAGTGGCAGTTATCATTTTCCGCTTCCACTGTATACAAAAAATTCTACTTTGAACACACTAGCTTGCTAAAAGTGTACCAAATTTCCAAAGCTGAATTAGCATTGGACAAAGCTAATTTCAGTTTTGATGTGTAAAGATTAACCCATGATACTATATTTTTTCCATACAAGTTAAACAAATCAAAAATAGTCACTTACCAACTAACATAGTCTTTAATTATATTCCATAGAAGCTTGCATCTCTCTGGCTCCGTTCTCTTTTAACAGTCTCAGTCAGTCTGCAAGTCCTGGAAAACTCAACCTTCTTCCCCCCTCCTTTTGAAAGATGCTCATAAGATAAGTTAGTATAAGTTCTTGCTTTTTCACATGATAAAAATAAGTTCTACTAAATTAAAGGAAAAAAATGTGTATGCATACTATATATATATATTTATGTTAAGAAAATTCTTCTTATTTTAATTTTGACTAACGTCTTAAAATAAGTCATCAACTCTCCTAAACATGTAAAGGTAATACATATTAACCTTTTATGTTAAAAATGCTCTTAATTTTATATTTTCCTAACTAATTCCATGGATCATTCTTTAGCGTGTAGGACATTTACATACATGTTTTACAAAACAATTTGACAAACGTCCCATAAACGTCCCAGTTGGCTGGAGTGTTTGTGTATGGGGTTTGAATGTTTTCCTTGGGTATTGCTGCTTTAACTGGACGTAGTGTTTCTGTGTAACTGTTTGTATCTCTCTTTTAGCTCTGTGATTAACTGGGGAACAGTGAATTTTACCATGACAAAGAGTCAGGTGGTATGGGTGCCAGTCCCCCCCCTTACAGGTGATGTTTTTACATCCAGAAAGTGGGTTTTATATACTTCCACCCACCTGAGAGATTTTATTTTTTGCATGTCAAAATTTGCATAAAATTCACTTGACAAATGGAAACACATCTACAGTTTCACAGCTACAGCCAGTGTTGTGTTTGTGGGGGTGGATGGGTGTTTGGCATGTAGAGAATAATACACGATTTTAAAGGCTAAGAGGAACTGATGTGTGTGTTAGTAATGAGAGGGTAAAGAAGCCTGCACTTTGCCACCTCATGCTGTCTCTAGATTTACAGTGGGGCAAAAAAGTATTTAGTCAGCCACCGATTGTGCAAGTTCCCCCACCTAAAATGATGACAGAGGTCAGTAATTTGCACCAGAGGTACACTTCAACGGTGAGAGACAGAATGTGAAAAAAAAAATCCATGAATCCACATGGTAGGATTTGTAAAGAATTTATTCGTAAATCAGGGTGGCAAATAAGTATTTGGTCAATAACAAAAATACAACTCAATACTTTGTAACATAACCTTTGTTGGCAATAACAGAGGTCAAACGTTTACTATAGGTCTTTACCAGGTTTGCACACACAGTAGCTGGTATTTTGGCCCATTCCTCCATGCAGATCTTCTCGAGAGCAGTGATGTTTTGGGGCTGTCGCCGAGCAACACGGACTTTCAACTCCCGCCACAGATTTTCTATGGGGTTGAGGTCTGGAGACTGGCTAGGCCACTCCAGGACTTTCAAATGCTTCTTATGGAGCCACTCCTTTGTTGCCCGGGCGGTGTGTTTTGGATCATTGTCATGTTGGAAGACCCAGCCTCGTTTTATCTTCAAAGTTCTCACTGATGGAAGGAGGTTTTGGCTCAAAATCTCACGATACATGGCCCCATTCATTCTGTCCTTAACACGGATCAGTCGTCCTGTCCCCTTGGCAGAAAAACAGCCCCATAGCATGATGTTTCCACCCCCATGCTTCACAGTAGGTATGGTGTTCTTGGGATGCAACTCAGTATTCTTCTTCCTCCAAACACGACGAGTTGAGTTTATACCAAAAAGTTCTACTTTGGTTTCATCTGACCACATAACATTCTCCCAATCCTCTGCTGTATCATCCATGTGCTCTCTGGCAAACTTCAGACGGGCCTGGACATGCACTGGCTTCAGCAGCGGAACACGTCTGGCACTGCGGGATTTGATTCCCTACCGTTGTAGTGTGTTACTGATGGTGACCTTTGTTACTTTGGTCCCAGCTCTCTGCAGGTCATTCACCAGGTCCCCCCGTGTGGTTCTGGGATCTTTGCTCACCGTTCTCATGATCATTTTGACCCCACGGGATGAGATCTTGCGTGGAGCCCCAGATCGAGGGAGATTATCAGTGGTCTTGTATGTCTTCCATTTTCTGATGATTGCTCCCACAGTTGATTTTTTCACACCAAGCTGCTTGCCTATTGTAGATTCACTCTTCCCAGTCTGGTGCAGGTCTACCATACTTTTCCTGGTGTCCTTCGAAAGCTCTTTGGTCTTGGCCATGGTGGAGTTTGGAGTCTGACTGTTTGAGGCTGTGGACAGGTGTCTTTTATACAGATGATGAGTTCAAACAGGTGCCATTCATACAGGTAACGAGTGGGGGACAGAAAAGCTTCTTACAGAAGACGTTACAGGTCTGTGAGAGCCAGAGATTTTCCTTGTTTGAGGTGACCAAATACTTATTTTCCACCCTGATTTACGAATAAATTCTTTACAAATCCTACCATGTGAATTCATGGATTTTTTTTTCACATTCTGTCTCTCACAGTTGAAGTGTACCTCTGGTGCAAATTACTGACCTCTGTCATCATTTTAAGTGGGGGAACTTGCACAATCGGTGGCTGACTAATTACTTTTTTGCCCCACTGTAGGTACCTGATTCAAGAGGTGTCAGCACAGCTCTGCAGGAGGGTACATCCACAGAAAGAGATAAGATGTGTACTTGGCTGAGGAATTGCAGGGAGCACATTGCTTAGACCTGACATATGTTGAAAGAGTTGGAGTCACAGTTGTGTGAGCTCAGTGGTGCATTTGAACACAGCTACCCAAAAAGCACATATTCAGAAGGTACAGGTTAGTCACGGTCCTAATACAACAAGAGATTTAAAAAATTATTTATTTAAATCAAAATCTGGACACTTTGATTTATTCCCACCAACCGAAGACATTTATATTAAGTTTATTAATATCAGGTGGCAGAGCAGGTCAGCCACTAATCAGAAGGTCGGTGGTTCGATCCCAGGCTGCCTCCTGGCTGCATGCCAAGTATCCTTGGGCAAGATACTAACCCCATGTTTGCCTACTGGTGGTGGTCAGAGGGCCTGGTGGCGCCAGTGTCCGGCAGCCTCGCCTCTGTCAGTGCGCCCCAGGGCAGCTGTGGCTACAACGTAGCTTGCCATTGCCAGTGTGTGAAAGTGTGTGTGAATGGGTGAATGACTGAATGTAGTGTAAAGCGCTTTGGGGTCCTTAGGGACTAGAAAAGCGCTATACAAATGCAGGCCATTTACCATTTATTAGTGGTTCTAAATTGGTAATAGGTGTGAATGTGAGAGTTGCTTTCTCTCTTTCTTGCAGTCAGTCCAGGGTGTACTGTGCCTTTCACTCTGTCAGCTGGGATGGGCTCCAGCCCTCCCTGAACCCTGATTTGGATATGTGGTTAATATTGTGGTTGAATATTGGTGCAAGCTGTAATTAATGTTTGATTTTTTTTTTTTTTTTCATCAACTAAAAACCTTCATCATGATTATATGAAAATTCAGGTGGGTTATAATGACAGTGATAGCATTATACTGTGTTACGTTTGATCCTGTTTGTGGATTTTAGTTCGGCTTTTAACACCATCGTGCCTGAACTTCTCTCCTCCAAACTCTCCCGGCTCACCGTGTCACCAGCTATCTGTCAGTAGATCACCAGCTTCCTGACAGACAGGAAGCAGCAAGTGAGGTTGGGGGAGATCACCTCTAAAACTCGGTCCCTCAGTATTGGTGCCCCTCAAGGATGTGTCCTCTCGCCACTATTGTTCTCCCTCTACACTACTGCACCTCCAAGAACTCTGCTGTTAAACTCCTAAAGGTGGCAGATGACACCACCGTCATTGGCCTCATTCAGGATGGTGATGAGTCTGCATACCAGCAGGAAGTTGAGCGGCTGGTACTCTGGTGCAGTCAGCACAATCTGGAGCTGAACACGCTTAAGACTGTAGAGATGACAGTGGACTTCAGGAGACATCCCTCAACTCTGCTCCCCCTCACCATATCAGACAGCCCTGTGTCGACTGTGGAGATCTTCAAGTTCCTGGGTACAACCATCTCCCAGGACCTGAAGTGGGAGACCAACATCAACTCCATCCTCAAAAAGACCCAGCAGAGGATGTACTTCCTGAGACAACTGTGGAAGTACAGTCTTCCACAGGAGCTGCTGATCCAGTTCTACACTGCAGTCATTGAGTCTGTCCTGTGCTCCTCCATCACAGTCTGGTATGGTGCAGCCACTAAACAGGACAGGAGCAGACTGCAGCGGACTGTACGGGCAGCAGGGAAGATCATCGGCGCCCCCCTGCCCTCCATCCAGGACCTGCACCTCTCAAGAACCAGGAAACGGGAAAATCATCACAGACCCCTCACACCCTGGACACAGACTTTTTGACCTGCTGCCCTCTGGGCAGACAGCATAGAAGCCTGCAGACTAGGACCACCCAACATAGGAACAGTTTCTTTCCCCTCGCCATCTCCCTCCTAAACAGTTGACCTGTCACACTGCTCCCACTGCCAGACTGCAACTGCACCTTATGTACATTCTGTGGTATTTATTCACTTCATTTCATTTCTGTTATCCTGTATTTTATGTATATAAGATTTAGATTGGTTATTTATGGTTGGTTTACACAGCTTGTGTACGTTTGTGTATGTATGTGTATCCATGTGTAGCTGTTAGGGGTGCAACGATACACAAAATTCACGGTTCGATACTTTGGTGTCACGGTTCGATATTTTTTCGATACAAAAAAATGTTCATGCCTTTTTAATTTGTCATTTATTAAAATTATAAATATATATTTTAACTCACAAGTACAGTTTTTAAATTTAATGTTGCTGAAACAAAAAAGTAATAAAAAAAATAAATATATCTCAGGGCTCGCAAAATTTCAAAATCCCTGGTAGCCCTTCGGGCAGGGACTCTTCAGTTTTTGGTAGCCCAAAATAAATCTAAGTAGCCTGAATAAAAAATGAGCAATTTTTTGATTGATGTTTTGTTTCCTGTTTTGTTTCCTTTACAATATTATACATTAAAGTATAATATTGTAAAGGAAACAAAACATTAATCAAAAAATTGTTGAAAAACAAATTACAACATTGTATAAAAATTACAATCATCAACTCAAATACTTGGTTCTAATTGAACAGAAATTTCTATGAACTTGTAAGAACTGTGTAGGACATGAATCAGTCTGTGTCAGATCCTGAATTTGAAATTTCCACTGAAGTCACAGGTAAGAGGCAAGTGGAACCAAGATCTAGGACATTTGCTTTTTGAAGTTTGCAAAGACTGCTAAATTGCCAGTGGTAGTTCACTCTTTGCAACATAGTACGCTGTTTTAAACTGATTTTCAGGTTTATTTTTAGTATGTTATTTGCAATTGGTGTTTGTTCCGGGAAAGATATTGCAGACTGAGCAATAATGCATTTCTTGCATTTCTCATGGGTTCTAATGGGGGCCTTTCTTAAAATGACTGGTCCCAGTAACAAAGGCGCTTGTCGATTCAGAAATCGAGGGAAAACCAACAACACAACCGGCAGAACATTATGTTATTTACACGGGTGCACATAAGTGGTCCGCATGTGCGCATTCGCTGTCAAAATAAAAGACGCGCACCAGATAAGAAGTTGCAGCGCGCGTTTGCGTCCATATAAAAGGCACTGTTTTTGTCTGCTAGAGTGGGATTTTCACGGCACATTCTGCACCACATCTCTGTGCGTTCATCATTTGTTTGAAGCCAGCTCACCTCCTGCAACCACTTTTCCGAGATTACGCGCTTCTTTTGCGGTTCGGACTCCTTCTGACATTTCTTTGGAAGTAGAGGAACACCAAAGTAATTGCTTAAAGGAGCTTGGTTCTTCGACATCTTAAAGAGTTGTAAACAAACGTCTGTCCTCCAGAAAATCTTATGTACGCAAACACGCGTTGCAACTTCATATCTTGTGCGCGGTTTTTTTTTTCCTTTGACAGCGAATGCGCACCTGCGGACCACTTATGTGCAGCCCCGGTTATTTAGCTCGTCATATTGCAGCCACAGAAATTCTTTTGTCCATGAAACCATAAAGCTGCACTTTCTTTTTGCCTTATAGTCTGATTTGTCATAACTTTTCCGTTTTGTGGTAAGCTTTTCTTTGGCTGTCACTTCTTCACCCTGACCTGTCTTATTTGGCTCAGCAGAACTAAAATATATATCCTGCTGCTTTTACACACGCACTCACAAAACGCTCAGCGATTCTCTGCGCGATCAACCTCTCACATGTTTAAGCTTGCTGCGGGAGATTTCACTTGTCATGTTTGCATAGTAAGCTAACGATTGGTAAGACTATGTCAGAGGAATTGGTGCGCAAATTATCATCACTCACCAATCAGTACTGTCGCTCTCTATACACAGTTGCAAAGTGAAAGCAAAAAACAAGCGCAAATTCAAACGCGATTTCAATATGTCACATATTGACAGTGGCTCACCGATGCCAATGACATAATTACCCAGCTACATTTCCGAAAGAATGCAAAAGCATTGACATGTATTTTTCCTTCCTACGATAGGCCGACGGGCAGGGAAGAGATAGATTTTGGTAGCCCGATTGGAAAAATCGCTAGCCCCGGGACGTCGGGCTAGTGATTTTGTGAGCCCTGTATCTAATTGAGGAATCACTCATCTTTGGAAAAGAGAGTTTATTACAGAGAAATGTCTCTTTCCAAAATAAAAGCTATACTATACGCTTCTTCTGGGCTATATTCTCAGCAGCATATTAAACATATCAGGTCCCCATAAGGAGAATCATGAGCTAACGGCTTTCTAAATGACTCGGGTAAAGTTTGTAGCATGCGTGCTTGTTGTTTTTGTCTGCTTCCACTTGTCTTTGCACTAGGATGATGTCGGAGTAAATGTGCAGTCATATGCGTTGTGTTCCCACTAGTGCTGTCAGCGTAAATCTGAAATGACGTTAACGCCACAACATGGCAAATCTCCGTTAACGAGCTACCCCTGATCGCCCCGTGCGTGGGGCTGGACGGCCAACACGTTAACGAGCTAACTGCGCTAACACACTAGTTCCCACCCATGTAATTGAGCATTGCGTGGCACATCCAACATACTGTTTTACTTTAGTCCATGACGCGCTTAGGTGAGGGTGGGGGAGGTTCAATTTGCCATGTTACAAGGAGAGCTTAGCTTCTGTCTGGCTAGCTTGTCCTGCGCTCAGTGAATCTGCGTTCGACTACTCCGCCTAGGCTGCACTGTCGAGCGCAGATCCACTGAGCGCTCAACACAGACAGCATCGTCAGAAGGAAAGTTGATAAAATAAATTAAAAACTTTGTATTGCTCGATACATATGCGTACCGAACCGAAAGCACTGTGTCGAACGGTTCAATATCAATACAAGTATCGTTGCACCCCTAGTAGCTGTATATATCCACACACGTGTGTGGGGGTGAATTGTGTTGCTTACATTGTTGAGATTTACATTGCTGTGCTTGAGAGTCACCATCTACCGGAACCAAATTCCTTGTATGTGTCTGTGTCTATATATGGCCAATAAACGTGATTCTGATTGCTTAACAGTGGGTTCAGTGTACTGAATACCAATTTGGTCTTGTTTGTGGCTCTGTATTACTCTCTGTATGTCACAACAGAGATACGTCATAATATGCAGATTTTAGGAAGCACACTGTTTGCTATCCGGTTGTTCAGTGATGACGCGACGAATCCTACTTCCGGGTCTAAAGTAGTCTGCGTTTAATATGGCTTTTGTGTTGTTAACATGTTTAATGTTATGTATTTTCTTCTATTTGATCTCAAAAAGCTCCTAAAACAGTCAGCGACCACTGTTGACCTCCCTCGGCTTTTATTACCGCTAATCATTTATTAAAGCTCAGTTTTTAAAACCTTAGGATGTAACTACAGCCCAGCCCATGCAGCAGTATATGAATGACTAACCTCGTATTGTGGATGGATTATCTCAGTTGTTCTCCTGGCTGAAGTTTGGTCCTTTTACAGCATCCTGCCATGCGATTACATTTGTTCCTGACCACCGAGAACACTCACATTAACTTTTATCGAGTGGAAAAAAAGTTAGCTTGTTTATATTATGCTAACATAGCTGTGTCGCTAGCGGTCACGTAGCAAATCATTATATACCAGCTAGCCCAACTTCAGTAACCCTACAAACGTCACTGCTGTTTAGTTTTCTGTCTTCATTTATGCTGGAAGTGATAGCAGAGCTGTACGTTTTAATTTGTTTCCAAAACCCCGCAGTCAGGACATGCTATATTGTATTTAGATAGAAGCTAGCGAGCTAACTCCCTGCTAACTTCTAACTCCGTTAAATGTCATAAATTCCGTTTTCATGGATGCCTGGATGTTAAACTCAATTGTTACGCCTGGTAGAGCAGAACGCTGATCATTTTATTAAAGATGAAAGACTTTAGACAGTTTTTCAACTCTCAGTAATGCCATAGTGATCGTTTGATATATGGACCTGCAGCGGAGTTTAGACCCAGACACGGCTAGTGACGTCAGACTGAACAACCGGATAGTTTTTCTTTGTTATCCATCCATGGCCAGTAGAGAGTCTCCAGTACATTCAAAACAGGAGTGTCAAACATGAGGGAAATTCAATTAGGCTATTTGGCCCATCATAGCAGAACGGAGTCCCAGTGGTGAGAGGGATTAGGGCAGGAACCCCCGAAGATGCTGGTGGTAGAGATGAAGATGGAAGCTTGGATGGAGCCACAGTAACATAGGAGAGGTGGACATGGGGAGGAGGTGGTTTGTAAGGAAGAATGACAGATGAGCAGCTCCATTTAAAGTTCACAGAGTAGAGGCTGATTGGCCTGAAAATGGAGGGTAGAATGATGATTGGAGTAGACCAGAGATATCACGATGAGCCTGGCAGTATTGGGAAGTGAAAGTGATCCATGACTACCAGTACATTATCTTTCCTGTAACTTTACACATTTATCATGTATTTTTTTATTGAGTTTGGCATCCCTGATCTAAAGTAACCGAACTTACAGTTTACTAACTTGCATGGAGTCCTGTGAAAAAGTACTTCCCATCATTCAACAGCTTGTAGAACCACCTTTAGCGGTAATAACTTGAAGTAATCATTTTTGTGTGTGACTTTGTCATCCTCTCACACCATGTTGAACATATTTGGCCTACTCTTTTTACAAAGCTATTTAAGTTCATTGAGGTTTGTGGATATTTGTTCATGCAATGCTCACTTAAGTTGTAGCCAGTTTAAGGTCTGGACTTTGAACCAGCAATTGCAAAACCTTGAATTTATTTTTCTTTTATAGACATTTTCTGTAGTTTCTTTGGGATCATGACCAGTTGCATGACCCAGTTTTGGCCAAGCTTTATCTGTCAGACTGATGGCCTCATATTTGTCTCTAAAATACTTTGTGTCTAAAGTTCACAGTCGACTCGGTGACTGCAAGGTGCCCAGGTCCTGTGGCTGCAAAGCAAGCCCAAATCATCACCCCTCCACCACTGTGCTTTACAGTTGATATGAGATGTTTGTGCTGACACGTTGTTTTTGCTTCCACCACATGAAGTCCAGCTCGCTCAGTCAGAAAAGTATGGGACTCTTAAGGGTCTCAGGGTCGTGCGTTCGAGCCCCATGTTGTGGCTGCAAAAGAAGCCCAAATGATCACCTCTCCACCACCATGCTTGACAGTTGGTACGAGCTGTTTGTCCTGATATGCTGAGTTTCTGTTCACTATGGCCAAACATCTGTCTAAAGACATTGTTCCAAATGTAGCTTTGTAAACCTAAGCCATGCTGCCATGTTATTTTTTTCAGATAAGCGACCTGGCAACCCTTCCAAACAAAACAGAGGTGGCAAACTAAAGACGTTCTTACATATGTAGCAGTACAAATTTTATTTTTTTTTTACAAATACTCTCGTAAAAGTTCAAGAACTGATTAACATTTTTTTCCTCAAGTAAAAGTGAACTTTCCTTTTTACATGACTGTATCTCTGCAGGGTTTCTGCATTCGAAATCTGTGAGGCATCAATTCCAACCACGAACTGCACTGTGTGTAAACAGGGATTAAAGGATGAAAATGATGAATGAATCCAAGCCGGGAAACAAAGATGTGTGTGAACAAGGTTTTCTAACTTTGGAAAAGACGTCTCTACTCTCCTGCCTGTTCCCCTCTTCTCTCCTCCTCTTGTCCCTCTGCACTTTTTTTTGCCTCGTCTCCAGCTATTCCCCAGCCCACACACAAACACGAGCTTTGTTGATATTCTCAGCAAGATTTCTCTGAATTATTTCTTCTGCTCGGTAAACCACTCTGTGACAAATATACTTTGTAGTAATCGCTCAGTTCTTTCTCATGAGTAACTCCTTTCACTCTGGGTGACACTAGAAGCTTGAATTAAAGTTGTTTGCAGACCAATTATACTTACATACAATCAGGTATTAAGCTGAAGTGAGGGCTCAAAGTCATATTGGAAAAACACTAGAGCGCTCAAGGCTTCAGCTCCTCAGCCTTTCTCCTCCTTTTACACCTTCAGCTTCTCTCTCTTAATCGTTAACATCATTATTAGTTTCACATCAAAGTGAAGATTAAAACCATGAAAGCACGTTTCTGTTAGCTTCCATTGCATATAATAAAGGAAAATCAAATTAAACATAATAGATTGCATTCTTTCTCATGCATATAAAAATGCTCACACAGGGACATACACTTTGACCTTAAACCTCAACATCACATTGTGACAAATCTGATTTTATAAAAGGAAAAACTGTTCAGTGAATCTTTTAGTAATTTCGGGATTCTAATGACTGAAAAGAGGTGAGGCTATTCAGTACACTGATTAATCCTTATCCCATTATGCAGTTGAAATAAATGAAAGAATACAACATGTTAAAATTCATGTGGGTCAAGGTGAACATGCTTAGTTACAAAACTAAAGCAGAAAGCAACATAAATAAAAAAAAAAAAAGTAAAATAGTGCTCCCTAAAGCATCAATAGTTACTTGCAATAAGTTGGTGGCTTTTCTATACAAACACTCCCAACCCAGTTTCATCCCAGTCACATAAACTCGACTAGGATATATGGCATATGCAGTTGTAGGGATTAAGTCAAAATGCATAATGTGATGGTCCATTTAAAAAGGAAACTGTATACCAGACCTCAAAAATCCACCTGAATACAATTTTCACCAAAGCTTACCTTATGTAAAGGGTTTCAGTACAATGCCCCTAAAGTCATTACACAACACCTTCCAAGGGAAATAGGACAATCAAAAATAAAGCATACAGAATAGTATAGAAAATGAAGGAACGCCAACTTTAATAAGTAGTACAAGCAGTTGCAACTTGTGTCAAGACTGTCAGAGAATGACTTAGAGGTAGAAATAGACCAACAGATGCTCATATTATACACTGTGTGGACAACTGTTTTGGGCCACATCTCTTAATCATTGAATTCAGGTGTTTTCGATCCCACTGTGATAGCTGGATGAAAATCAAGCATCTAGCCATGCAGTCCGCCTCTACAAATACCAAGAATGGGTTGTTCTAAAGAGCTCACTAAATTTGAGTCAGGATGGTGAAAGTCAGTATCCCTCCTAGATATTCCACAGTCAACAAAGTGGAAGCATTTAGGAATCCAAGCAACTCATGGAGCTGATGTGGTTCCTAAGGTACATAGACAGGTCACTGAAGTGTACAGTTCATGAAAGCTATCAACGCTCTGATGAATCAATATCTGCAGAGTTACAAATCTCCTCTTGCATTGACATGACCACAAAAACTGTGCACTAGGAGCTTCATGGCATGGATTTCTATGGCTAAGCATTTGCATACAAGCCTTATATAGGCATAAGTCTTGTATGGTGTGAAGCATATCACCATTGGACTCTGGAGCAGTAGAAATGTGTTGTGTCTTTACGTCTGTATGTCTGTATGCCCATACAGACATACCTGAATGAGTTTGGTATGGAGGATCTTGACTTGTCCATATAGAGCATCGAGGTCCCACAGATACAGAGCCACTCCAAAATACTGCAGGAAGCTCCTCATATTCGTGGAAGATGGCCGCCCCTCCTTGAGCCTGGTTCTGCAAGAGGTTTGTTCCTGTTAAAAGGGAGTTTTTCCTTCTCACTGTTACCCAATGCTTTCTCATAAGGATAGTTGGAGTTTCTCTATATTATTGTTATTATTATTGTTGGTTCTATATAAATAAAATGAAACTGAATCTTAATGCCTATAGATTTATAATGGTAATGTAATGCATAGGTGAGCCAATACTTTTGTCCATATAATGTAGGTGATGTTGAAATGACTGCTGTTTGTAATGTCAAGATTTTGTAACTGAAGCAAATGAAGCCTGAAATTGCTTTTCAAAAGTCTCAAACCTTCTGCCTGCAAGAGACAGTCAATTAAAGGGAGGGTGGTGTTAAGGCAGGCACGTGTAACAGTCAGAGTATTAGATTATTATGCTCTAGCTCAAGGGTCTCAAACCTGAGGCTCTTTTGCTAATCTCCAGTGGTTCTCTTTGGTTTTGACAAAAAAAATTGCATGAATATCAAAATTATACTTTTAATGTTGCTAAACCTCAGGAGTGTCCTATCGTTAGTTCCTTCTAGCTATGGGTTCCAAATCCAAAGAAATAAAAGTCACAAAGGCAAATGAAGAATTTCACAGTGCTTGTTTGCTTTCACCACCAATGATGTTGATTGTCATGCTTGACCTGTGGTTAGGCCTTTTCTTCTTTAAAAAACTGGTCTTTATTTATGTACTTTTGCTATATTCAAAATTGTTGAGTTGCTAATTCTTTTACATAGCTCTGCAGTGACCTTTACAAACATTAACAATTGTAAAATTACTTGCAATCAGAAAACGAAAATAACACCAAAACAGACTTTCTAGACAACTCAAAGCTGGTGAGCTGGTTGGCTCCATATACATATGAAAAGCACCTTTGAATATAAACTTGATGAGATGCACAAACTATATGTTTATTAAACAGATTTCCACAATCACAGTTACCAAAATCAAAGGACTCCATTTCGGCAGTCGGGTAGTGTAATACTGTGTCAAAAACATGAAAGAATTCAATATCTGCTTACACTGTGTTTTCCAGCTTTATGAATGCGTGTCCCGAATCTCGTCTATCTTCTAATATGCATTTTGTGCTGCTTTACCCAACACAGACCCCTGTATATGGCTGAAAAGCAAGTCTGGAAATTTGCTGCGGTCACTGAAGAGAATGAGGACAGGAGGTGGAAGAGCACAGACTGATCAATGGCTGCAGAACCTTAAAAGGCACACAAACGCACTTGTGTACCATTCATTCACTGCACGTTACTGTGCTGATGTGCCTCACACGCAACACACAACCTGAAGCACGCAGTCCTTCTTTACACATTTGCTAAATCAGTCACAGACAACAGAACACACACACACATGCGTACACACACACGCGCACACACAGTCCTCTCCATGCCCACTCATATTCGAATGGAGATAGAAAACTGAATATGGCAGTCCTTCTCCGAACACACACATATACGCAGACTGAAAAGTGTGTGTGGGCAGTGACAGGCATGCTGTAGCACACTGGGATGATGTGAAAGGAAAGGAGAGTGTTCCAAAATTCAATGAAAACTGACAAGCCTCCCCATAGTCACAGTCTTTCAAAAACCCAACTGCCCCAAGAAGCCTATCTGTCTATCCATCTATCTATAAGCATTCAAATTTTGATGAAATATATGGTAATTGAGGAAATTTGACAATTACTTTTCAGTTTTGAAAAACAAGCAAAAGAAAGCTGGCTGTTGTCTTTCTCATGCACTGCACCCAATGCAAAGCAAAGCGCATTATCTGCTTGCACCTGCTTATATTGAATGGCAAACTCAAAAAGCTATGTATCGTACTGATGACGTGGCCTCTTTACAATTCTGCTAGACTGCTGCTAATGTGAAGAGATTGTGAATGATTTTCCATAATTAGGAACAAAAGAAGTCAGAGAGTGTAGAGTCAGCTAATTTTATTTCATACAGATGTAGAGTGATACAGCTTTTCAAGAGTGGAGATATGGAAATTCCTTTTATTTTTAGTCCACAAAAGGACAACAATGTTAGGGTGGAAACTCCATTAGGACTGAAAACACTGCATTATACTGCTAAGAAAACATCTTTGCAAACATCAGCTTAGACAGCATGCTAACACAAAGCTAGCAAAGAACCCAGAGTGATTTTAACGAGTGCACGCAGACCCCAGCCCAGCAGCCAGAGCCTGATCTTCAACAAGTAACAAAAGTAGAGATTAGCAGTCAGACTTGTAGCCTCTGTTTCTACGTGTTCGTGTTTCTAGAATCACTGTGATGATCTCTTTGTGCCAGTTTTCATCTTTGCTAACAGACTGCATTTCTTTAACGTATAATACATTACTTTTCTTGGGTTAACGACACAAACACTGTTCCTAACGCTTGGGTTTGGGGAGGTGTTATTTTAGGTTTGAACAGTTCAAAACAACCATGTGCTAATGTTGGCAGGGAACAGCATGGCTACAGCGAAACTGTCACGGTACTGGGCCACGAGGCCCAGGGTTTAAGTTCTAATGCATATTTTTGTATCCACATGTGTAGTTTAACGCATCTAGTTGTTTTCTAGTTTGCAGTTTAGTCCTTGGTTTCTTAGTGCCTTTTGTCATCTCTCCCTGGTCCGTGTGTCTACCTGTCATGTTTCATGTCTCTGGTTAGGTTAAGTTCGTATTCTATCTCCATGTCTATGTCTCTGTGTTTCCTGTTTTATTTTGAAAGAGTATGGTGTTCTTTGTTCATTGTAGTTAGTGTTACTCTCCCCTGTATTGTCATTATGTTTCCTTCTAGTCAGCTGTGTTCTCATGTGTCTCCACTTCCCCTGATCACCTCATGTGTGTATTTAAGTCCTCAGTCTTCCTTTGTTTGTCACCGCGTCGTCTGTTCAACTTCCCCCATGTCACGCCAGGTTTCAGGACTCTGTGCTGGTCATGTCCATGTTACTTACGTGAATACGTTTCATAGTTCTTTGTCATTCCAGCACAGAGTCCTGTTCACAGTTGTCTCCGTCATGTGCGTCATTGTCACCCTGTCTTAGCCTTCCCTGCTGTCTGAGTTAAGTGTCAGTTCTTAGTTTTCCCAGTTCAGCTTCTAGTTTAGTTTTGCCTCAGTGCTTTCTGTTGTTTGCCACGTTAATCAGCCCAAATAAAGGCTCGCTTTTCACTTCAAGTTCGGTACTGTCTCCTCGTCTGTGTCTGCACCTGGAACCTCACACTCCCACACTCGGTCTGCCCACCGCAGACCGTGACAGAAACTAAATTCTCTGCATAGTTAGTATAAAAGATGGATGCAGCTTCAGGTTCTGAAAAGTGAAGCCACTCCTTTAGTTGAAGAAACTGTCCCGACAGACTGTGAGAAAACAACACTTGGCTGCCTTTTCAAACGTGTCAATCACAGGCGTTAGCCATACAATTTCAGCTCAACTGCTCACTCATTACTCTGGGTTTCAAAGCATTAGTCACAGCAAAATTGCTTATCTCAAGACTCCATAAATGTACTGCACTGACCTGTGGGTAACATCACAACTACATCAATCTTCCATAAGTTTACACTCAGACTGGAATACTGTGGATTTTGGTTAGTAGACAGCAAAACACATATGTAATTTTAACTATGCTGACTGAATGGCAAATAAGTTGGTGATAAAACCTTCATGTCTTCGGTGTCTCTGATGGTTTGATTATTTCTTGTTCATGCTGAGGAAACGGTCATTGTACCATGTTTTTCACAGCAGAGCTGACTCAGTACATACATATCCATTCAGGAGGTGCCACCAACGGCTATACCTCCTTAGGAAACTCAAATCCTTTGGAGTCAGCACACCCATCATGATGACGTTTTACTATGCCTTCCTGGAAAGCATCATGACCTTCTCCATCACCTGCTGGTTCCACTCCCTCAGCCTTCAGCACAAGAACAGACTGCAGCACACTGCATCAGTGTGATCTAAAATCATTGGCCTGCCTGTCCGAACTCTGGCACATGTTTTCAGCCAGCAGGCCCTTAGACAGGCAGCCAAAATCATCAACGACCCCTCTCACATTCTTCACCCCCCATTCCAATGGCTCGCCTCTGGGCGACGCCTCCACTGCATTTCCTGCAGGACTGAGAGGAGGAGAGCCACCTTTGTCCCCAAAGCCACTCTGCTTTTTAACACCAGCTGATAAGACCATTTCCCACACCAGAAACATAAACTACACTCTTCTTATACCACCGACACTTTATTCACTTTTAGTCACTTACAGTTATTTATTCACATTTCAGTATGTCTGTGAAGGTTCTCAGTCATCCAGGTCATCGTAGTCACGCTGTACAGTGCAGCGAGGAATGCCCAGACCTCTACATTGGAGAGACCAAACAGCCACTTCACAAGCATATGGCACAACACAGAAGAGCCACCTCCACAGGACAAGACTCAGCAGTCCATCTGCATCTTAAGGATAAAGGACACTCTTTCGAGGATGGCAATGTTCACATTTTGGACAGAGAGGACAGATGGTTTTAAAGAGGAGTAAAAGAAGCCATCTATGTCCACTGTGAGTGACCAGCTTTGAACAGATAATCCAGTTTTGAGTTCCGTCCCCAGACGCCTTAACGCCCACTCACATCCTGGGCCATCTGACCTCAGGAAGGTGGGGCCAGGTTTCACAATGAGCTCTCCCGAAACCCTGGCTGATTGAGACCCACACCCGTTTTCCCACCTTGGCTCAGGCGATTAGAAGATCATCAGGGGGTCCTTAAGTCCCTCTTTGCAAGCTCCTTTGACTTCACCTTTCAGTCACTTTAATTTTTAAACTGTGTAATTTTAAAACTGTACTGTATATTCTGTGTATTTATTATTTCACTCTTATTGCCTGTTCTCATTGTCCTTATCTTCAACGTTATGCTGCTCTGTTGTTTGTTAATTGCCCCTTGGGGATAAATAAAGTCTTCTGATACTTATGAATCATCTACTTATTTGTATTGATTCCTTCTATTTTACATTTCACTGACTGCTCCAAGACTGCTGCACATGCTCAGACTGTAAATTTAGTCATCCGGAAATATATATTTGCATCTTTTAAATATGAGCGCTCATCGCTTCCCAAACAAATTCATGACTGTGTGACACCCCTTCCATAAATGTAAAACTTGCAGCAGAGAACCAGACTTAATACATAAGTTGCTGGCATGGTATCTGGTGTATAATACAAAATAATAAGCACAACGGATTGTGGTCCACACTGACCTCAGCCACCAACAGGGATAAATTGTGAAATCCAAAAATGTACGTGAACTCTGATGGTCAGTCCCCTCAGCAGAAAGAATATGATCTGCTGTCATTTCAGGTCATTTAACATCTACAAAAACAACTGATCACGTGTTCTGACAATAGTACGTATGAGGTATTAGATATAAAAGATAGCAACATATATGTGTTTTATGCTTTATTCCACACACAGGTATTATAAGTAGGTATAGTGATAGTGAGACCCCTCTCTGGCCCTTAAGGAGGAGGGAGGGTCCCTGGGTAAGGATTCAGGAGGTACATCTTCATGTGACTGTTAAGTGAAAAACAAGGTTGCAACTCTCTGGGGGGAGGAGGCTGGGATGGGATGGTGGTGGAATGTGTTTCTTTGTTTCTCACTTTGTATACAAGGAGCGATTGCCGGCTCCCATTTTCAGAGACCGCAGCTCGGGCGTTTGGACTGACTGTTTTTCATGCTTCATCATGAAATTAAACACATTTTAAAGACATGATTAAGTGTTTGCACTACATCTTGCTGACTCTGGGATTTGCAAATTGGGAGCAGTATGCAGATGGTCTACAAGTCGTGACAACAACAGTGTAGTGGGTAACAGATCTTCTTGGAAAGTGAGTCTGCTGCTTCAGTTCCACTTCCAGTACAAAGAATGGTAAAGTCTAGTTCTGAAGGCGTGTCTAAATGAGTTTGAACTTCTAAACTCGCTTGGCTTCTGGCTTAAGTTTAGGATCATCAAATACCAAGTGAAAAAGTGCCTTTTTCCAAACACCTCAGTGTGCTGTACGTGAATATGACTTACTCTGGCTGTGTGCACATTCAGTGGACATTTTAGCTCAGTTGATCTTATACATTAGTTGAACTGTTCAAAACCCTAATACACACCTTTAGGTATGATGTGAGGCTTTCGTATGTTTCCCCTGAGTCTGTTTAGACTCAGCATCAGTACAATCAAACAGAAATCTTTATTGTTTCGCTCTTTTTTTTTTTCTATCATTTCTACTTTTTCTGTGTGCTGTCTCTTTCTCTTCTTACTCTCTTACCTTCTTCTTCCATGAGTGTGTTGTCTATTATTTATATAGATGTTCTTCCTTTCCCCACCCTGCTACACTCACACACACATCTGTCTCTTACCCTTGTTTGCTCCCACCATCTGCCTCTGGCTTGGCTAAAGGCTTAAACACATTTACACTCCTGTTTATTTATATACATGTTTATTTCAATTAAGACAGAGAACTCTGATGTGCCTTTCTGCCTCCGGATGATTCATTTTATTCTATTTTCAGATACAAATGTGGTTTGCTGCAAGGAGGAAATAAAAGTCCTAACAAGGTGTCTGTAGATGATGATGGAGGTGATCTCACCTGATCTCCTTCTGCAGTAGATGCTGGTTTGTTGACAGCTACCCCATTACTCCTGTAGTTGGCCTGTAGTTGATCTTGCGATGTAGCTTCCTGGTATGTGTCTCATACTCTGTCACCCACTAGAACCACCTCATTTTTACCTCACCCAATGATATTATGTGGTTGGATCAGTTCGTCTGTTTGTTTTCCACTGATGGCCACACCCACCCTCAAGCTATAGTAGCTTAGTAGTAGTTTAGTAGTCAATTAGTTTATAGTTAGGTCTAGAACAGGTGACCTTGAAAAATGCCTTATCTATACTGAAATATACTCAGACTGCAGGGCGACCATTCATGATTCAACATCACTTCTGCCCTTTCTTTCACCCCATGTGTTTAAATGCCACTATCGCACATCTTTAAATATCTACGTTCTCCTGTAGACTTGTTTAGTTTATTCACTTTTGTGCCCTTTTCTGTCCCCATACCTCTCACACCTTAACCAGTTGCAGGGTATAGGCCACTCCTACCACAGACAGCACACAAGAGAGAGGTGAACAACAGAGTGTTGACAGGGTGGAGCAGGTGTGGATGAGTGACAGAAGGATAGCAGCAGGAATGAAAGGACCTGATATGATGCATGATAAGGAGATGGTGGCACTGACAGAAAGAAGTGAGAATGGACAAGATTGTAACTGCTCTTCCACAGCATGTCTTCTATCCTGTCTTCCTTCTCTCACAACAACTGGTCCTGGCAGATGTGCGCCCCTCCCTAAGGCTGGTTCTGTCAGAAGTTTCTTCCTGTTAAAAGGGATTTTTTTTCCTTCCCACTATCGCCAAAGTTCTTGCTCATAGGGCACCATATGATTGTTGGGTCAAACTTATAATATAAAGTGCCTTGAGGTGACTGTTGTTGTGATTTGGTGCTGTATACATAAAACTAAATTGAAATTGAATTGAAATTACTTTGTAGTAGCCTAACAAACAATGATAAAATAAATGTTCCTCTCTTTTTTTTCTCTTGATTCAAGTGAATGTTTGTACTAAATCTGAATACCAGAAAAACACAAGTCCTTAAGACCAAAAGAAAATATATCATCGTTGATAAACAAAAAAAACAAAAAAACTGGTGCCATTAAAGCCATTAAAGGGAACAAAGATTGCACTTGTGTAAAACTGCAGGTACATGGTGATGCATATTTTAATTATTCCAAAGTGCTATGGTTGTTAGACGTGTCTGTGAGGGGTTTATATTAAAATAAGTGCACAAATGAGCAAAATGTGATTTTTTTTTTTTTTTATCATGTATTGACTCCACTGTTAGATAATGTGCAGCACAGAAGATGAAAAAAATCTACAATACAGCTTTAAGTCATTGCAGAAAATAGGAATATCATCAAAAAGCACTGATATTAATTTATTTTTTAATCATTTTTCAGGATTCCTTCACAGAGAGGTGGAATTTCAGTATTTAAATATTGAACCTTTATCATTACACCCAATAGCTTATTTAAAGCCAAATTAGACATTAAAATTCACATCAGTATTCTGCAAAGTATAAACTTATAGATACGCCCTCTGATTTGCATGAATGTAAGTCATCACACCGAAATAATCATGAATAACTGTTTTGCAGACAGCTTTATTCAGCATCTGTAATTTTCTCCTACACAGAGTCTGGCTTTGATCACAAACACTGTAATCATCCTTCAGCAGACTGGAAGAACGTGAGCTCTGCACTGCTCCCATAACTCATTTACTGTAGATCACTATCACTTGGATACTGTTTTACGCTGAGATATCGCACAGTACAAGTCCTGGCACTCTGACTAATGAAGGTAATTGTCATTGTAGTTCTCATTCATATTCTGAAGATGACTGAGTCTGCCTCTGAATGGCCCCACGCTTCGCTCAGATAATCATGGTGGTAAATTACAAGAGATGAGACGACATGCTTCGTCAACACAGGACTCGAGTCATTCACATTCAGATTTGGCCTCTGGAAGGCTGATTTTGATTGATGATTGTCTCATTTCCCCATTACTTAAAGCTGGCCAAAGGTTTTTGATTCAGCCATCGGCAGTGGCGAATTTACTGGTTAGTAGTGGTTTTCAGTCCTATTATTACCAAGCAGGGCTATGTTGGGTTTCCTTTTATCATTCCTGTGAGAATGAAACCCTAACCCTAGTGCTGGAACTGTTGGAACAAAAGTTGTTCAGTGACATATAAAAACTCAGAAAGTTCTCCAGTTTTTATCATAAAATGTCCATAGAGCTTAAGCATTAGAACCTGCAAGAAACTTGAGCATATAATATTTCTACCAGCTGATCCTGCTGACTTCCTTAAATAAAATAATCAGATAACTATTCTAACCTTAAGATTTATTAAATGAAATCAAATTAAATGAATCAAATCCATGTAATAAATAACTTTTTTTGCATGTTAAACACATTGCTTTTCTACATATTAGCAGCACAAACTCAAAATTTAAACATAATGACATGAAAGTAAAACGGTGATTTGTGACAGAAGGATAGAAGTAAGAGTGAAAGGGAAGTTTTACAAGGCAGTAGAGAGGTGTGCACATGCAGAGGAGGGACAGTGGATATACTGGAGAAATGATGTTGAAGATGGAGTGGCTAGGCGGGAGGAAAAGGTGGAGACTACGAGAGAGATTCCTGGATGTAGTGAAGGAGGACATGCAGACAGTTGGTGTCATAGAAGAGGATGGCACTGATTGGGTGAAATGGAGGTAGATAATTCCCTGTGATCCACCATTATTTACGACAGTGCTTCAGTCCACTGAAAATTGCTTGAGATCATTGTTCAGTTGAGTCAGTTTCATCCACGCTTCAGCCATCAGACAGATGGCCTCACATTTGAATGTAGAAAACATGTTGTGTTTGGCTTTTATTACATGAAGCCCGGCTAGTTCAGTTGAAAGAGTATTGGACTCTTACTCTCAGGGTCGTGGGTTTGAGCGCCGCATTAGGCAGTTTTTTTTCCAGAACCCCACACTCCCTCTCACAGCCTGAGATCTTCTACTCAAAGGCTGTTGGCGGTCCCACAAACTCAGTTTAAGACCAGAGGAGATAGATCTTTTAGAGCGATGGCCCCCAGGTTGTGGAATGCTCTCCCTCCATCATTACGTTGCCTTGATAGTATTGATTCTTTTAAAAAAGCAGCTTAAAACTCATTTATTTAGATTGGCTTTTAATTAGATTTGTGGTGTATGCAGTGGCGGTCCTAGCCTGTCTGGCGCCCTGGGCGAGCACTCCCTCTGACGCGCAACCCCCCCCCCACGCACGCACGCACGCACACACGCGCGCACACACACACACACACACACACACACACACACACACACACACACACACACACACACACACACAGGATTGTACATTAACGTAGAACTGTTGTCGTAACCATACTCAATTTCACCAGAGAAGCACACACATATGAAGAGAGACAGAGTATGCATAGTATTCAAACAGCTACCAAACAGCCATCATAATTCGTCATACAATGAGAACAGGATGAATCAACAATTGACAACGACTAATTAATATTATATTAAGCTCTGTAACATAATGTATTGTTTGGAGTTTAGTCTGTTACTGTTACTATTTTTAAAATTTCTTCTTGTCCTTAGGGATTAATAAAGTATTCTGATTCTGACTGTTTCAGGATGACCTGCCATTACCCAATGACACATCTGCTTACCTGCATCTTTTGCTCATTTCTCCTCCTCTTCTTTTCTCTTTTTTCTAAACTGAGGACCTGATGGCTTTGAACTTTTCTTGTCCATCTTCAACACAAATCCCCCAACCCGAGGATCACCACAACATACCCTAACAGACCTACACCTTAGTTCACAGATTCACTTTGTCTAAGGTGTATTTCTAGGATTCCTCAGAGTAGAAAATGGTTATGTATGTAGTGAAGAAAATTTTGGCGTAGGATTTTACACGATGTCCTCGAATGCAGCACTAACATCCACACCTTCCCAGCTGATAATTGGAGGGCTTATAAGAAACAGCTGTACTTCACAACCACATGGAGGCATTTGGCATTCTTTCCTCATACAAGGTGGCTGAGAGCGTTATGCAGCAAAGCACTGCAGATCTCTTTAGGAAAGCTGCGCATTTTAGTATTGCCCTTTAGAGAGTGGTAAATGGGACTTTTGTGTTTGTTATAATATGGCATATTGTAGGGTGGACCTTGACGCCTGTTTCCCTCTTTTTGTTACAGGATTGTGCCATGCTGCTGCTCTCTTGTTTTATCTCGTGCTGTCTTGTTTTGGCCTGTTGTCATCTTGCAAACGTTTATGGACTGGCCTTGACTGATTCCTGGTTTTATGGTCTTTTACTCGGAATTGTTGTATAGATTTTAATCTTGCTTTTATAAAGAACTGTAACTTGGTGTATTTGTTTTTATCTTTTACTAATTTGTTTAATGTTTTATGCCTTGTTTTATTGCTTTAGTGGAGGTGCGGCCACTTGTTAAGGGGCTGAGGTGGAATCCCCTCCATGAGCGTGTACACACCAGGCATAGGTAGATTGCACCATTTAGGTTTCAGTGTGAGTGACAGTGAGGTTTGCAGTGGAGCTATACGGGTGAGTAATTTGTGGCACCCTTGGACACTCCTCTCTGTAGGTTGCCTCTTGCCTCTTGCCTCTACTTTTAGTTATTTTATCCAGTTATTTTACTAGGGTACCACCGTGGCAGCGAGCCTTGTCGTTTTAATCATTGTTTGTTAATGAAGTGTTTTAATTAGCCGTCTTGCAGTCTCGGCCCTGCTTCCCTAAGGACTTCTCTGATTTTACAGTTCTATGCTTTTAGTAGTTTTTCTTAATAAATTGTGATTTGTAAAACTGATCTTCCTCACCTCTGCTGTTAATAAAGAGCCTGTGGGTCTTGGTAGCTAGTGTAATGTCTACATTGGCTATAAAAATCTTTCCTGGGGGTACCTCTCCCCCTAGGTGGCGTTGTCAACATCCCTTAGTCACCTTCCCTGGTTATCCCTCATTCGTGCCACCACATGTAGAAATCAGTCAATTTATCAAATGTGGTGCTGTGCACACAAAGATCCTAATCTGCTTGTCGGTTAATTAAGTGTGTTTGATTAGCAGCACCTAGCTGCTACCTATCCTCTTAATTCCTTTGGTGTCAAGTAATATGCCATGTGCTGTTGTTCATCTCAGGTTGTATTTTAAGTCCTGATTATGACCGAATAGTTTAAATATATCCTGATACATAAGCCCTTAGAATTTTAAACTGGGTGCATTTTGTTCCACATGATTGCACTTACAATCATCTGGCGGCTGAGTTCAGGATTAGGCTACATGGCAGCTCTGAGCAGTGACCAAGTCTAAGCTAGCTGCAACTTTAAATCAATACTTTGGGCCATTTTAACAGTTACTCAGGTGTTTAAACCTGCACATTTCTCCCAGATCCAACACCCTGACTACAAAAAACTGACTGTTCTGTCCATCCAATAAATTCCAAAATGTAACCTGTTCTCTTTTTCAGTTTCAGTAAGGTGTGTTTGTTTTTGGGTTGTTTTTGTTTTTTTTGACTTGGCTCACCAGTGTATACCTAGAAGTGCTTAGTCAAGGCCACCACAGAAAATTCTTAACTCTTTGAATCTGCACTTTCAAATGCACGTAATGATTCTGGAGTCGTTTCAATATCTGTTCTTCACATTTGGTGGAAGCTATCAGTTTCCTCAGGAATTTTGTGCTGAGCTATGCTTAATAGGAGTAAGACTGCTTCTTGTAGCAAACACAGCCATTGTATTAAAACAAACACAGTTCCCATATTCTCAAGACACCCGATTGACTTGCACAGAGAGGAGCTTGCAGTGCATAGTGTGTGATGGATTGCACTCGTGCTCTGCGCTAAACTCCACAGATTTACAAAGACAACCCTTTTCTGGTTCCCCAAGCGCTATATCAGCCTTAACCCTTTGAAAAGGTTAAATGCTGCAGCATCTGTATTCTCATCACAAGTGGTTCATTCTCTTGTGAGCTGCAAGTTGGGGTTATTATATGCCAATCTGGGACATATGATGCAACACATACACCAGAAAAGAAATCTACATTTAACCAACCATAACTTTAGAGTATAGAGACCTTAACTCTGATACAGTACAAATGAGTTACTATCACTTATTTATTCACATAATTTAAGAATTTTTTGTTTCCTGTTTTCAAAAATCCTGATTATGACCAGAATTGATTTAGCTTCAACTCTGATCAATTCTTGCACTTTACTGTTGTGAAAGGATTGCTGAATGAAGATCATTCAATTACTGTTTCCCCATACAGTGGGGCAAAAAAGTATTTAGTCAGCCACCGATTGTGCAAGTTCCCCCACTTAAAATGATGACAGAGGTCAGTAATTTGCACCAGAGGTACACTTCAACTGTGAGAGACAGAATGTGAAAAAAAAATCCATGAATTCACATGGTAGGATTTGTAAAGAATTTATTCGTAAATTAGGGTGGAAAATAAGTATTTGGTCACCTCAAACAAGGAAAATCTCTGGCTCTCACAGACCTGTAACGTCTTCTGTAAGAAGCTTTTCTGTCCCCCACTCGTTACCTGTATGAATGGCACCTGTTTGAACTCATCATCTGTATAAAAGACACCTGTCCACAGCCTCAAACAGTCAGACTCCAAACTCCACCATGGCCAAGACCAAAGAGCTTTCGAAGGACACCAGGAAAAGTATTGTAGAACTGCACCAGACTGGGAAGAGTGAATCTACAATAGGCAAGCAGCTTGGTGTGAAAAAATCAACTGTGGGAGCAATCATCAGAAAATGGAAGACATACAAGACCACTGATAATCTCCCTCGATCTGGGGCTCCAAGCAAGATCTCATCCCGTGGGGTCAAAATGATCATGAGAACGGTGAGCAAAGATCCCAGAACCACACGGGGGGACCTGGTGAATGACCTGCAGAGAGCTGGGACCAAAGTAACAAAGGTCACCATCAGTAACACACTACAACGGCAGGGAATCAAATCCCGCAGTGCCAGACGTGTTCCGCTGCTGAAGCCAGTGCATGTCCAGGCCCGTCTGAAGTTTGCCAGAGAGCACATGGATGATACAGCAGAGGATTGGGAGAATGTCATGTGGTCAGATGAAACCAAAGTAGAACTTTTTGGTATAAACTCAACTTGTCGTGTTTGGAGGACGAAGAATACTGAGTTGCATCCCAAGAACACCATACCTACTGTGAAGCATGGGGGTGGAAACATCATGCTATGGGGCTGTTTTTCTGCCAAGGGGACAGGACGACTGATCCGTGTTAAGGACAGAATGAATGGGGCCATGTATCGTGAGATTTTGAGCCAAAACCTCCTTCCATCAGTGAGAACTTTGAAGATAAAACGAGGCTGGGTCTTCCAACATGACAATGATCCAAAACACACCGCCCGGGCAACAAAGGAGTGGCTCCATAAGAAGCATTTGAAAGTCCTGGAGTGGCCTAGCCAGTCTCCAGACCTCAACCCCATAGAAAATCTGTGGCGGGAGTTGAGAGTCCGTGTTGCTCGGCGACAGCCCCAAAACATCACTGCTCTCGAGAAGATCTGCATGGAGGAATGGGCCAAAATACCAGCTACTGTGTGTGCAAACCTGGTAAAGACCTATAGTAAACGTTTGACCTCTGTTATTGCCAACAAAGGTTATGTTACAAAGTATTGAGTTGTATTTTTGTTATTGACCAAATACTTATTTGCCACCCTAATTTACGAATAAATTCTTTACAAATCCTACCATGTGGATTCATGGATTTTTTTTTTTTTTTTCACATTCTGTCTCTCACAGTTGAAGTGTACCTCTGGTGCAAATTACTGACCTCTGTCATCATTTTAGGTGGGGGAACTTGCACAATCGGTGGCTGACTAAATACTTTTTTGCCCCACTGTAAGTGTGTTACTACCAATCAAGCATGTTAAATTCAGCTATTGGAAAACAATGAACTGACTGTTAACAACTTGAACACAAAGACTTGAAAATAAATCCTCTCAGGACACCGCCGAAATTTACTGCAGTGAAAAGACATTTTCTTCTTCATTACATCGAGCTGCGGTACAAGAAAGACAGAAGAGAGTATCCACTTGTGTAATACAATGTGTATTTGTGCATGCTTTAGCACAAGTGTATATCTGTGCCCCACTGTGTGAGCAGGTGAGTTAGTGTGCTAACTAACAGGCTGGCTGGCTTTTTCATTCTTGTTCTGAACAGTATAATTAAAATCTGATGTTTTCACGTTAGCAGAAATCATTACGGTATTAAGAGAGCCGATGAAAAACAATTAGCCCAACAATTCATTTGTGAGTCGATGAAAGGGTCATTATTGTCTTTAATTAGTTATGTGTTGTCCTTGATAGAAACCTGAAAAAGCTTCAGTGACCTGGGGCTCACACTTTTGTAGGATAAGGTAAGATAGGGAGCAAGAGAGGCTGAAAACTGACACAAAAAAACAAAGGAACCAGGCAAGCAGAAAAAGAAATGAGGGTAGTTTTAGCACAACCGGAGGACAAATGAAATCATTCAGGTAATTTATCTGAACAATAATGCTCTGTGTTAATTTGAACCCTGAAAACAATAGACTAATTGCTTCTATAAAGCCTGACTTGCATTCAAGGATATGTATGTATGGCTCAGACACAAGTCTGGTGGTAATGATTGTCCTTTACAGGATTAGGTTGGACCTGCTTTAAAAAAGGGTGGGGTGGGGGTCATAGCCAATGTCGTAGTGCAACAAAGTGCGGTTGCTACTGTTGACAGAGGAAGCAGAGAAGAGGAAAGCATGTTAGGTGGCAGCAGGAGGAAAGATGGGGGTGTTGAGGCAAAGGTGGGGGCTTTAAATGGTGTATAAGGAGAGAGCTGATATGATAGAGAGAAGAAAGTTAGATGTACTGTGTGTGCAGGAGACCAGGTGAAAAGGAAGAGTAGAGTTTAAGCTCTTCAATCATGGTGTAGCTTGGGAGAGTAATGGAGTAAGGGTAATCTTGAAGAGGAAGAGTATGTGAATAGCGTTGTGGAGATGAAATAGAGTTTCAGACAGAAGCTGGAAATCAAAGGCGGGTTGTTGAATGTGATTTCAGTGTGCATGCCCCACAGGTTGGATATCAGAGGAGAGAGAGGAATTCTGGAGAAAGCTGGATGACGTGGTAGACAGTGTCCCTAGGGGGGTGAGTGGTGATTGGAGAAGACTTCAATGGATATATAGATGAAAAGGGAACAGAAGTGATGAGTTTTGAGTAGGTGTGGTGTTGGAGGGGGGGATGCAGAAGGTTAAATGGTGATGGATTTTCACCATTTTTACTTAAAAAGACGAGGTCGAGTCAAAGGAGATGAGACAGGTTCTGGGTTCGAGGAAGAATTACTCGATGACTGGGACGGTACAGGTGTTTGATGAGAAAAGAGGACAAGGAGACTTGGTGATGGAGTGAGGAAGTACAGAAATGCATTCAACGGAAAGGGTTAGGAAAGAAAAATTTGGGATAGTCAGGGAGACCTCGGAGGGGAATTTGCTGGGAAATCAACTCGTGAGTGCTGTTGGTGCTGATGATCAATAAATATAAATAAATATGTGTGTTTATTTAACAGTACCTGGTTGATACTTATGATTTTAATTCTTATGGAAGCAATAAGGAACTATTTACTTTTTCACAGAGACTGGATATTGGGGAGTTTTTTCCACAATCTTTATAAAAATGGAACATTAACATAGCTACATACTTGCATACAGAAAACTAAGCTAACCTGCATGCTAACCTCATTATAACTGTCACAGGCAAGAAAAGTATATCCAGTCAGTTAATTAAATGTAATTTCAATCAGTCATCTCTAAAGATGAATAGTAACAGAGTGTAGATTAAATGCAGGTAAATAAATATCAATATTTTTCAATAATTCAAGGGGAGAATATCTATATATCTATATATATATATATATATATATATATATATATATATATATATATATATATATATATATCTATATATATATCTATATATATATATATATATATATATATATATATGTGTGTGTTCCCAGGACTGCGCTCTTCTGGACAGAGATCTCTGATGTTATTCCCGGGATCTGCTGGAGACACTCGCCTAGCTTGGGAGTCACCGCACCTAGTGCTCCGATTACCACGGGGACCACCGTTACCTTCACCCTCCACATCCTCTCGAGCTCTTCTCTGAGCCCTTGGTATTTCTCCAGCTTCTCATGTTCCTTCTTCCTGATATTGCTGTCATTCGGAACCGCTACATCGATCTACCACCACTATGTCCGGTTGGTTAGCCATAGTGGTGTGTGTATGTATATATATATATATATATATATATATATATATATATATATATATATATATATATATATATATATATATATATATATATAAATAAAATAAGAGAACAGCACCACCAAGGCTGGAGACCGAGCAATACTGGAAGAGCATATGGGAGAAGGACGCAACCCATAACGGCAATGCTCGGTGGCTAGTGGATCTGAGGGCAGACCACAGCGACCTCCCTGAACAGGGTCCAGTAACCATCACAGTGGCAGATATCCAAGAAAGGGTCTCCAGTATGAAGAGTTGGACAGCACCAAGGTCCGACATGGTTCACGTCTACTGGCTAAAGAAGCTGACTGCACTCCACGAGCGTCTGGCAGCACAAATGAACCAGCTGCTAGTTAACGAGAGACACCTGGAATGGCTAACCGAAGGTCGGACGGTCCTGATCCCCAAGGACCCCAAGAAGGGACCGGTCCCCTCCAACTACCGACCAATAACCTGCCTCAGTACTACATGGAAGCTCCTGTCAGGCATCATATCGGCTAAGATGAACAGGCACATGGGTCAATACATGAGCGGGACACAGAAAGGAATTGGCAAGAATACCAGAGGCGCAAAACACCAGCTACTGGTAGACAGAACAGTCAGCCGAGACTGCAAGACCAGACTGACCAACCTGTGCACTGCCTGGATTGATTACAAGAAGGCCTATGACTCAATGCCCCACAGCTGGATACTGGAATGCCTAGAATTGTACAAGATCAATGGGACCCTAAGAGACTTCATCAGGAACTCAATGGGGATGTGGCGCACAACACTAGAGGCCAACTCCAAGCCCATAGCACAAGTCACCATCAAGTGCGGGATCTACCAAGGAGATGCTCTGTTCCCACTGCTGTTCTGCATAGGCCTGAACCCCCTCAGTGAGATCATTAACAAGACTGGCTACGGATACCGACTACGGAACGGAGCAGTTGTCAGCCACCTCCTGTACATGGATGACATCAAGCTGTATGCCAAGAGTGAACGAGACATCGATTCACTGATCCACACTACCAGGCTATACAGCAATGACATTGGAATGTCGTTCGGACTGGAGAAGTGTAGTCGGATGGTAACAAAGAGAGGGAAGGTAGTCAGAACTGAGGGGATTGAACTACCAGAAGGCAACATTGCAGACATAGAGGACAGTTACAAGTACCTGGGGATCCCGCAGGCGAATGGGAACCATGAAGAGGCCGCTAGAAAAGCTGTCTACCAAGTAGGGTCAGGCAAGTCCTGAGGAGTCAGCTGAATGGTAAGAACAAGATCCGGGCCATCAACACGTACGCCCTGCCCGTGATCAGGTACCCTGCTGGGGTAATAGGCTGGCCAAAGGAGGAGATAGAAGCCACTGACATAAAGACAAGAAAGCACCTTACCATGCATGGAGGGTTTCACCCCAAGTCCAGCACCCTGAGGCTGTATGCTAAGCGGAAGGAAGGGGGCCGGGGACTGGTGAGTGTCAGCACCACAGTCCAGGATGAGACAACGAACATCCAAGAATACATTGGGAGGATGGCCCCAACTGACCGAGTGCTCAGTGAATACCTCAGGCAGCAGAAACCCAAGAAAGAGGAGGGAGACGAGGAACCATCATGGAAGGACAGGCCCCTTCACGGTATGTACCACCGGCAGATAGAGGGGGTGGCTGATATCCAGAAATCCTACCAGTGGCTGGACAAAGCTGGACTGAAAGACAGCACAGAGGCACTAATCATGGCAGCACAAGAACAAGCTCTGAGTACAAGATCCATAGAGGCTGGGGTCTATCACACCAGGCAAGACCCCAGGTGCAGGCTGTGTAAAGATGCCCCAGAGACAATCCAGCACATAACAGCAGGGTGCAAGATGCTAGCAGGCAAGGCATACATGGAATGCCATAACCAAGTGGCCGGCATAGTGTACAGGAACATCTGTGCAGAGTATAACCTGGAAGTCCCGAGGTCAAAATGGGAGATGCCCCCAAGGGTGATGGAGAATGACCGAGCTAAGATCCTGTGGGACTTCCAGATACAGACGGACAAAATGGTGGTGGCTAACCAACCGGACATAGTGGTGGTAGATAAACAGAAGAAGACGGCCGTAGTGATCGATGTAGCGGTTCCGAATGACAGCAATATCAGGAAGAAGGAACACGAGAAGCTGGAGAAATACCAAGGGCTCAGAGAAGAGCTCGAGAGGATGTGGAGGGTGAAGGTAACAGTGGTCCCCGTGGTAATCGGAGCACTAGGTGCGGTGACTCCAAAGCTAGGCGAGTGTCTCCAGCAGATCCCGGGAATAACATCGGAGATCTCTGTCCAGAAGAGCGCAGTCCTGGGAACAGCTAAGATACTGCGCAGGACCCTCAAGCTCCCAGGCCTCTGGTAGAGGACCCGAGCTTGAAGGATAAACCGCCCGCAGGGGCGTGCTGGGTGTTTTTTTTTAAATATATATATATATATATATATATATATATATATATACATATAATTATTTTATTTTATTTTTTTTAGTGCACGACAAGCTTGTTCCTTGCCCCCCCCCCTCCTATCTCATTAACATTACTGCACATAAGAAGCAAATATAAACAATTTCATTACTCTGGTTTTAAAAGCGCAATTAAAACTGACATAACAGCAATTGCATAAGAGACCGGGGGCATTTAAAGGCAATAAAAACAACAATAAAAGCAACTGTTGCATTAAAGAGATGATTGAAATGAAAAAAAAAAACGTGCAGCTGTAACAGGACAGTTCTGCTGCGTTCAGTGTATGAGTGGGTAGACCGTGCAATTCGTTTCTGACCACCTCAGGGTAAATGTTGTCTCTGAAGCACTTGATCTGGTTTCTGATGCTTTCAAGATGAAAGAGCTGAGAATAAACCGGGCTCGGGATGACTGAGTGCCCAGTGCTGCTCGGAGCGTTGCACAACAATCACAGCCGATAGCTTGTGGTGGACTTTACTGATGGCTAAAACAGTAATGAGCACTCTGTCTTTGCTGAAAATGTCTTGTTGATAACGCATGAGGGTCATGTGTGGGGAGAATGCAAAAATTGTGAAACTCTAGGCTGTATACACATTCCTTTGCTGGCATTAATATTATTCCACACATCAGTATAAAGCCCAGAGTAAACTATCAGGTGAAAGAGAACGCACACAATAACTGTCAGAAGCCTTAAACTAAGCAACTACCGTAATATTAAGATAAAATAAACTAGTTTAACAACCAACAGGGCGATGCAACAGATGCCCTGCCTGCATCTGTGCCTGAAACTGTGTGTAGTAAACAAGCTGTTTAGTTAGTGAGGTGACTGAAGCGGAGATTAGAATTTACTTTTTTACTGCATTGGCAGTGTGTTTGGGATCATTGTAAAACAAATGTGTGGCGAGTCGGATGTTTTCAGCATGGTGGATCAAATATCATGATACTTTTCTGTGTTCCATCAATTCTGACACGATTTTTTCCGTCAAGTTTTTGGCTGAAATCAGCCCAAAAACTGTAAAAAGGCTGTAGACACTCACTACTGTGACTCTCTCCTGATTTCCTCCACTGATAGTGATGAACATTTGAACCAAGAATTTCACAGTCATCAGTCATGGAGTCATCACTCCATGAGACCGTTGGTCGCTGATTTTCTGGACAGTTCTTATGTAATTTGGCACTTACTTCAGCCATCCCTTGACAACCAACCTTCAGTTTAGATCATTTTTGATGAGGTTTCAGTGAACAGCAGATAGATCACCTAAAAGTCCACATGCATCTCCCAGTTCCTGTGTCAGGTCTTTTTACTTTTCCAAATTTCAGATGCTATAGAAATTTCTTCAGCCTTTCACTTCTTATTTTGTCCTCCACTTGTCCAGAATCCTCGATTTTTTTTTAAAGACACACTGCACTCCATGCTGAGACATGTAAAGTTTTGTTGAGCCCCTTTTCCATTAGTACCTACTTGGATCGATTCAGCATGGTTTGCCACAGCTTTCAGGGTTTTCCATTAGGTCATAGTACCTGGTAGCAGGTACCTGGGGTTCCAAGTTGGCCTGTATTAATTGCCTCAACAACACTTGACTATTTTCAGTCAGTTCAAAGCTTAGCAGCCAACTATTTTAGAAAGAACTTATTATATTATGACTGTGAATGTGGCATTTTTCTGCATTTATGACTTCAAATTAAGCAGTGATAGCCATTTGCTGAAGCCAGTGGAGTATTTCAAATCCAAATAGAAGCTTTAATTCATTTCAACTTTGTTTTGCAGAAATTCACAGAGCCATCGCAAGGTGCTTTATGTTGCTAAGTTAAACCCTCCACTGTAACTGAGCGCTTGGATGGGTTTTTCTCTGTAAAACTTTTCTCTATACCAAACATTAAAGAGAAAAGTAGAAAGGGAGACCTCCATTTTAACAGGAGGAAACTTCGAACAGAACCATTGTGTCAATTGGCTGTTACTGTTTGAGGTTAGAGGAGACCTATAATCACTGACCAAGCTCCATTTTCTGTATAGGGAGCTGAGAAACAGAGGCTAATATCATTAAATATGATCACTCTATTTCTTCTTAGTACTCATGCTACATTTTTTACAGTATCAAGCAAGTGAAATTACGCTATGCTAGAGACTTAGTTTTTGTGTGAGCTAGAGGAAATACCTTGGTTGCTCATAGTAGCACTGGAGATATGGAAACCCCTCTTTTCTGTTTAGCTGGAGTGTTTCTCACTATTCTTTTAGACAAATACCTAAAAGTCTTTATTACCTAGTTGTAACTGGGTTAAAACAATTGTTAGCCAGATTTTTAGAGACGTGGAATATGAAAAGTCTTTTGAAAAAGTGGGTTTATTCCATGTCTGAGAACCTGACACATGTTGCTCAACACTAATACTTTGCATTAGCTGTACTTTACACAGGCAACACTATTGTGAACCAATCTGCTGCTGCCTGTCTAGTTTAATGTTGGTGTTATGCTTGACTTCCTGGCTAACTCTTTTGCTACCCAAGCTGTTAAATGAGAAATATCAATTACAGTACACACGCAGTCCCAAGCATCCACTGGTAAATTACAGCAAAGCTGAAAACCAGCCAAAAGAAACTTTGACTTTAGAAAACTGAACAGGTCGAAATGGAGGCTGTTATCTGTTGAAGTTGAAGTTCAGGCTCTGGTGGCTGGACTTGGGTCTGCATACACTCCGTTTTAGTACCACTCTGGGTTCTTGGCTAGCTTTGTGCTAGCATGCAGATGCTCACAAAGAACCAAAATTTTGTCCTTGTGCAATAAAATTAAAAGTAATTTCCATAGCTAGACAGCTCTTTCATTTTCCTCCTCTCCTCACATTTGCTCTATAATCAGCTGATTGTAGAGGAGACACATACGTAAGTATCATAGATAAAGCTATAATGATACAGGGAGAAACAAGCGTGGAAGGAATCAAGAGTTTAAAAAAGCAAAGAAGATGAAGAACACATTCACCCTTTTTATTTAATAGTGATGAATAGATGGTTGAATGGATTGACATGAAAGAGAAACTGTGACCTGTTAGGTGAAAATGGAAGCCTCTGTACACCCACATGCACATCAGCAGGGCCAGTGATGGGTGTGCCGTAAGTGGCTCTTGGCATGTGATTGGTCCTGCTGTGTTATGGCGTTATTTTTGTGCCACTATTCTGAGCGCACATTAAAAAAATTTGAGCGCACGTAAAAAAAAATTGCAGGTGCAAGTCTTGCATTTTAAGGAGAAATTTATTTTGAGCGAAGAAAAGCTAAATTTGAGTGAACAAAACTCATTGCTGCGTGCAAAAAATGTATTTCAGTGTTTGCTATTATCCACACACACACACACACAACAGCAGCCCCTGTCGATCAGTTTTTGCACTTGCTCTTGCTCGCAATGTGTTGCTCGCGCTCTCAACATTTCTGCCTGTGCGCGCTCAACTCTTTCTGTACACCGTTATATTTGTGCCACAAAACCAGCCAATCACAGACTTGGATGCAAAAAAAATCTGATTGGCTGTTTTGATCTCTAATCAGCTCGAAATGACGAAATGCAATATCCCAGAATCCATTTCATCCAAAACTCAAACGAGGTAGTGGCGGAGTTTGAAATATTACTCTGTCTGGGTCACAAAGTAAACTTTTAAGTTATTTTCATGCGAGAATGGTGCTGTGTAAACTTCAAATACCTGCTCGATTTATCAAGACATCACATATTTGCATAAGTGCTCTAACGTTTTCGGAGATGCCTGTTACCCACCAGCTGACCGCATAGCTGGACTGGCATACCAGACATTTGCCTGGTGGGCCGATGGTGATTTTTCATTTTTATGTTTGTTTGTTTGTCTTTGTAACGATATAAACAATGAAAGGTGAGGATTAGCTAATTGTTCATGATCAACTCTGGGCTGGACCATTTACAATACATCCATATTGAGGGGAAAAGGAACGCGATTCGTCCCTGACTTTAGCTAGAATGAAAAAGACACAAAGCTGGAGTTATTCTGTCTTTACGCTTTCAGCTGCCTCTTCTCCCCTCATTCTCTCTCTTGTTTGTTTATCGCCCACTTTGCGCCAGAAAGAGGAAACCAGCGGATGTTGCGCTAAACAACAGCAGCACGTTGAAGCTTGATCAGCTGTTGTTATACTTTATTTAAAATTAATTTCTAGTATCAGCTGATGTTTCCTGGAGCCACAGCTGTAAAAGCTGCTGCTCATGATATCGGTTTGGAAACATGAAGGTGATACAAATCATACATGTATACCAACAAGACAGTGTACATCACTGTCACAACAGCGTTTGTTTTAGTTCAAAGGCTTTATGGTTTTTCCTATAATACCTGGTGGCGTAGTCGGTGATTTTTTTTGTCACTTCAGCCTTATATATTATGTTTAACCCGAGCGACCACCCGGTCAGCTGGTATGTAACAGGCATCTCCGAAAACGTCAGAGCACTTATGCAAATATGTGATGTCTTGATGAATCGAGCAGGTATGTAAAGTTTACACAGCACCATTCTCGCATGAAAATATCTTAAATGTTTATTTTGTGACCCAGACAGAGTAATATTTCAAACTCCGCCACTCTGTGTTCCTCCGCCACTGCCTCGTTTGAGTTTTGGATGAAATGGATTCTGGGATATTGCATTTCGTCATTTCGAGCTGATTGCAGACCAGAACAGCCAATCAGATATTTTTGCATCCAAGTCTGTGATTGGCTGGTTTTGTGGCACAAATATAACGGTGTACAGAAAGAGTTGAACACGCACAGGCAGAAATGTTGAGAGCGCGAGCAACACGTTGAGAGCGCGAGCAACACATTGCGAGCGAGCGCAAGTGCAAAAACTGATTGACAGGGGCTGCTAGTGTGTGTGTGTGTGTGTGTGTGTGTGTGTGTGTGTGTGTGTGTGTGTGTGTGTGTGTGTGTGTGTGTGTGTGTGTGTATAATAGCAAACACTGAAATACATTTTTTGCACGCAGCAATGAATTTTGTTCACTCAAATTTAACTTTTCTTCGCTCACACATCGCTGTGTGTGTGTGTGTGTGTGTGTGTGTGTGTGCATGCGCTTGTGTGTGCATGCGCATGCCTCCATGTGTGGTTGCAAACATTTTCAGAATTGTTAGGGCACGCTGTGTGTGCAGATAGCAGCCAAAGCTTGATAAGCACCCAAAGTGAAGGAGAGCACCGCAGAGCAATTATTCTGAATGATTCAGAGGAGAGACAGAGAGTGGCAGCATGAAGGGAGGAGAAACAGAGGGGGGTAGGATCAATGAAAAAGGGGATGACAAAAGGGAACGGGGTGGGAGGGGAGAGGAATCAAGGTGAAACAGGAGGAAAATGAGCAAAGGAGCAGGAGAAGGAAGACAGAAAATGTAGTGGAAAGCAGAAGAGACAAGTTCAAATGGAATCAGTGGCAGAGGACAAAAAAAAGGTTTGGATGGAGGAGGATGAGGAGATGGGAATACAACAGATAGAAACCATGTCTGACAAAGAGAAGGGAGATTAGTATGCCTGTCAACTGAAATGATGAACTCCTGCTCTTTCTCCTTCCCCTCCATTTCCTAGATCTCCTTGTGTCTACATCTCACCTTGTCTCCCCTTCTTAGTCTTTTCCTCCTTCAGCCTCCATCTGTTCTCTCCTGCTAATGTCTTCAGTCTCGTTTCCCGGGCCCCTCTCTGCCCCTTCTCTGTTCCTCTCTGTCACTCCCGCTGATAGGAAGGTGAAGCAGACTGTGAAGAAGGCAGCCGCTGCGCTCTAAAAAGAGCCCAGGATCACAACTTCAGGGAAGCCCCACGCTCTTCTTTTATTTCCCAAATTGAAACTGCCAAGATCAGAAGTGCCGAGACACTGTTTGAGGAACCCCAGAGAACAATGAGAATATTTCATTACAGCCATTATGTTCTGTCAGTATTACTTTCAACAAAGGAGAGCCTGGTGATAGTTTTAACAGGATCCTTCATGTAGTTGTGGTGTGGGATTAAATAATATATTCTGGGATATGCTATTATAAGTCTGATCTACTAACCGAGCCTGTCAAAGAGGCGTTTGGAGTGGAGTATAGAAGACTTTTGGATTAATGGAATAATTTAGTAACCTAGGTTAGTATTAGACTGAGTGACTGGAGAGACAAATTAAACTGTAGTTATTTTAGAACTTTTTCAAACCTCTAGTTTCTTCTTTCAGCTACACCCTTTAGGGCACAGGTGTCCAACTCCAGGCCTCGAGGGCCGGTGTCCTGCAGGTTTTAGATGTGTCCTTGATCCAACACAGCTGATTCAAATGGCTAAATTACCCCCTCAACATGTCTTAAAGTTCTCCAAAGGCCTGGTAATGAACTAATCATTTGATTCAGGTGTGTTGACCCAAGGTGATATCTAAAACCTGCAGGACACCGGCCTTCGAGGCCTGGAGTTTGACGCCCCTGCTTTAGGGGGTCACCCTATGGCATCCCTACCATCCTCTTCTATCACATCAACCATGAATCTTCTCTGTGGTTCTCATTTCATCCTGCCTGGCAACGCCATATTCAAAATTCTTTGTCCAATATGTCCACTGTCCATCTCTGCTTTGCCTCTGTAACTTTGTCTTCAAACCAATCAACCTGAGCTGTCCCTCATGTACACATTTCTAATCTCATCCATTCTGGTCCCTCCCAAACTTAACATCTTCAACACTGCCATCTTGGCCTCCTGTCTTTTTGTTTTGTTTGTCATCATAGCAGGTCTCACTACCATCTTGTAGACCTTCCCTTTCACTCTTGCTGCTGTCCTTCTTTTATAAATCAACCCTGACACTCGTCCGCGAAATGCTTGCGTTCTTTCTCATTTTCAGCAAGTGTCAAAGCATCTGGGTCCAAAAGTTCAGTTGTATAGAAGTCTGTTTGAAAAATGACTGTTCAGTTGCTTTGTTCTTAACGACCTCAGTAAACATTTTGCTATTGTTTGTAGTCTCAAGAGATAGTGTCAAGTAAATGCATGGGTTCTTATAAAGTGCTTTTCTACTCTACCTGAGCACTCAAACTTCCCTCACTCGTCCTTTCATGCAAGCACTTTTTTCTATGCTTTTTCCAGGTAAGAACTTTCTATCTAGCATTCATGGTCCAACGGATGCATTGGAGAAAGACAGGGTTAGTATCTGGTCCAAGGATATTTGGCATGCAGACTGGAGCAGCTCGAGATGAACCACCAACTTTCAAATTAGCAGATGACCTGGCCTACCTCCCGAGCTACTGCCAAGTCTCACTGAATCCATTGTGATTGTGACTGTAAGTGTCACGGTCTGGCTGGCAGACCGTGGGGAGATGGGGAAATAGGACCCAAACGCCGGACTCTTCAGTGCAACAGTGTTTATTTACAAGGTGGTGAAGTAAACAACAATAAATCCCCAGTTTCCCAGACTCCCGTGGAGTGTCTTCTTCCCAAAAGTCCCCGTGTAGTGCTCTCTGCCCCAGTGTCCCTGCTTACTGCTCCTTCTCGTCCCACACTCCTCCTGAGGGGAAAACAATAGAGGCAGCCGTTAACACTTATCCCAGCAGGCATACACTCACACTTGACTTGTTTGAAGACTGACGTGTAGTCAAACGCAATAATCCCGCGTCGGTGGAAGCTCCATCGCTCATCTAAATAACTCCCCCGACGAGCCCAGATGAGGAGCAGGTGTGCGGCCAGGACTTCGGGTGTGGCCAGCCCTCAAGTTAGACCACGCCCCCAGGGCTGAAGGTGCCTGTAACTTGGCCACAGCAGAAAGGCAAAACACACACATACCTGCCTACATACAGATGTGCATAGGGGCAGTGCAGACAACACACCAAATAATAATAATAATAATAATAACAACAATAACAGTCACAGTCCCCACTGCCCACGGACCCCGAGTCCCCAGAGCCGGGTCCGTGACAGTAAGCATGTAGTGTCCTCATTTTCTCAGATCCTAGACTTAGAATCAGTGGATAATCATCTTTTATATACAGTCTGTACAGGGTGTGATCAAGGAGCTGGTTGTTGAAGCTGTGTTTTTGCTTTGTTTTCTTTTTGAGGAAGTCACACGATATTCTCCAGGTTGTACCCGCCTTTCGCCCAGTGACAGCAGGGCGACAGCAACTCTGTCGCACTGAAATCGATAAGCAGAAGAAAAGCTGCTAGATGGATGGAACACACAAAATAGAGCACATACCTTAGTCTCAGGATTATTAAACTGAAGGAGTAACCTGTCCCTTTTCTGTGCCCACAGATGCCAGAGCTGCTTTGTCCTCATCTCCTGTTTTACCAGCTTGTTCCCTGCATCATGCTCATTCCTGTGTATGCAGGCACAATTTCTCTGTCTCAGCTTTCATTCTGGTTTTTACTTAATTCGCTCTCAGCGTATTTGGCAGACTCGTCTCACTGAGTGTATTTGGTTCACTTTCATTCTAATTCTCTGTCCTTCTCTGTTTCTTAAACTCATTTCCCCTCCACATGTTGTTTCCCCCCCTCCCCCCTTTATGTCTCTTTCAGTGTCCCTGGCTCTCTACCTAATCTAAGTGTTTTTTGGGTTTTTTTTGCCAGAACCTGACAGCAGTCGACCCTGTGAAGCTGATGAACCCAAAAAGAAATACACACAGTCAGACAACACATTACAAAACAGCATGAAATGTACTTCTCTTACACTTTACAATGCCGCTTTTATCTTTCGCGCTAGCTCCAGCTCATTTACATAATAGCAAATTTCTGTACTAAACGTGACATTGCCATTAGCATCTGATTTGCTAAAATTGCCTTTACCCAAAATATGTTTTTAAATTTGGAGTAAACAGGATTTAAGATCTTAAAAACCTTTTTCTACATTTTGAACTGCATAATTGATCATTTTGATACATCAAAGTGTGAAAAACGCCATAACAGAAATGAGTCGAGTATGTGTGTTTTTTCCTAATCTTGTGTGCTTTGATATCAGTACACAGGGTGTGACGATAAGACCCAATGTAAACTGCTTTTGTTAATAATGAAGAGACACACAAGAACAAAGGAAACAGGCAGACGAGATGTTGATGCAATTCTGTGAATTTTGTAATAGTGAAAAAATATTACTCACAAATAAAACAGAACCCCTTGCAAAAACCAAATAAATAAATTAAATCCTAAAACTTTAAAATGTGGAAAAAAGAACAGAATGTGGTGAATCCAACAAAAACATATTTTACTGACAATAGAAACCAGAAAAATGACTGTTCTACTACAAAGTCATACTGATAGATGCAGTATGTGGTTTAGCTTCCCTGACGAAGATGCCATTTGGATGGGAGCAGGTGCTGATCTGAAACCTGTATATACCTTTCATTCTGGGGTCTTTCCGGATGTGCAAACTGGTAATTCTGTAAGCCCCGATGCACGCCCGTACAATCAGAAATGCAAGCTTCTCAATTCAGGAGCTAATAACAAGCTGAGTTGCTTCTCTGTTCTCTGGACAAATTTGAATTTAATTTGTCAGACCACAGAGCAGTTTACCATCTCAGTGCATTTTGAATTAGCTTTAGCCTAATTGTAACACATCCAGATCATGTTCTTCTAACCTGATTTTGGGGATGGTACAGGGAACTGTGTACACAGACAGTGATTTTTTTTTTCTTCTTTTTTTTTGCGAGTGGTGTGGGGGTTCCTGAGCCAGTGCAGTTTTCATTTAAAAGACAGAATTGTGTCTGTTTTTAACGCAGTGCAACCCAAGAGCACGAAGATCACGGGGACCCAATATTGATTTTCAGGCTTGTCCTTTGCCCACAGAGATTTCTCCAAGGTTTTCATGATATTAGGCGCTGTAGATGATGACAAATTCAAAGTTGTCACAATGTTACGTCGAAGAACAGTCAAAGATTTTCCACAATTTATCCAAGTTCTTTGCAGACAGGTCTCCGAGATTCTCTTATACCCAATGTTGTCACTGACCTGTTAGTAATTGTTAATGTCAGTGTCAGTTTATTTCTATAACACATTTAAAAGCAATAAGATTGACCAAAGAAGATAAAACCATACGTCAATGAAATAAATGCAATAAAATGTGACATGCTAGAAAATACACCACAACATGAAAAAAAAATATAATTAACATTAACAGTTGCAAAAATGATCTTCCAGGTGTTTCATTTTAGTACCACTGTCATTCCCAGGATATCAAATCACAGATGGGTGAGCATAACCTTTTTGACATGCGGGATGATTTTTCCAAAGGGGACATATTTTAAGCACAGGGCCTGTTTGGTGCTTGGTTGATCTGATATCCTCGTGTTGGTGTTGTTCCCAGATCATCATACTAAATGTTGTTCCAGGATCAACATTGCAAGTGACCAATCAGAATGTTTTGACGTCATACTTTTGCGACTTCGGGAAAAAGCGGCGTAAAACAAAAAACTGTTCTAAAGCTGCATGAAACCCCCTCTGTCCGCCGATCAACGGACCCTGACCCTAACCCTAGCCGTAACCCTTTAATAAACAGTAAGCAGAATTGATATTGTCCTTGCAACATTGGAATTTCATAAATGCACAAATGGCTTGGCGCGCAAAAGAATAACGTCACAACAATGTGATTGGTCACTTGCAATGTTGATCCTGGAACAACATTTTCATGATGGTCTGAGAACAACACCAACACGAGGATATCAGATCATCCTTTGGTGCTTATTCGTTGGACCTGCTGGGTAAGAAAAGCCTCAGCTCACCTGCAGTCGTTGTTTACCTCCACATGGGTTCGAGCCCAGTGCACCTTCACAATGGCTGCACTTCTAATAAGTTTTCATCAGAAGTCTAAATCCGTAAAATCTGACATGGTGTCAGACACTAATGCCGCCGTATCTCTCTCCTAGTTTCTTATAATTCTCCAAGTTTATGTTTTGCCTTCCAGTTTAGTGATTGTCCACACTTACACATGGCTCATAAACAGCGCATGTTGTTGAATTTAAGCACATTCAGCATGGTTTTTGAATAATCTGACCATAGTGCGGAGACTACGAGCATCCCTTTATCCATTCTTTTTTATTCATAGCTCATTTTTATTCATAACGCAGACTAAAAGATCACCGCAGTGCTCTTTTCCATTTCAAAGGGGTCCGTCGCCTGTGAACAGAACGGTGTTGTAGGGCGATGTCATGATTTAAACACACCTTAAAACTTGAAAAAGTGCTTTTCATTCATATTTTATTAGTTTCTATGGCCATGGAGATGGATCAGTGTAACTTAATGAAACATCGGGATGGAGTTGGTGAGAATGAATATGTAATAACTCTGTCAAACTTACGGGCACAAAGAACCTTTGATCACTTTGTCAAGTCTCAGAGAAGAGAGGAGAAAAAAAGGTGTGAAGTGAAGGGGCTCTCGTGCTCCGTCTGACATATGGATTGAATAAAATGTGGTATGAATTTTTATTTATTCAGCCCAACCTCAACACTGTGTTTCAGGGGAGTACGATGACTCATGTTTATGTACTGTGGGCTAACTCTTGTGAATAAAGCAGTGTAAATGGTCAGTGCTGTGGTGGCTGGTCTTTTTACTAATGGATAAACCCACCCGTCTGCATCTCCAGCTTCCCAAAAAAGGGAAGTTTCACTGCTCCCTTACTTCCCCAGGCGTCGCCACTGCAAACGTATCTGACTTTATTCAGAGATTTTACTTTGCATACTCTTCCTGACATGCAAACCTCAGATTTATTGGGCTTAAGACCACACAGGCACAATGTGGCAGCAACATTTTAAACAAGATTACTCATAGTAAGAAACAGTTCTGAGCAGATACAAAGGTCAGAGACTGGGCTGCATATCAAAGATGCTTCTAGGAAGTGAAGCTAATGCAAAAATAAAGCAGCGGGGGAAAAAGTCTGAGTTACTGACCGGCTTGCTTAGTTGATCTCAGGCCACTAAGATGACATTGCTGATGGGTTTATGGCCTCAGCTGTTAGTTTCAGGTCTTTAGTAAAAAATATTTTCATATTGTGAATATTGACAGTAAAACAGTCAGACCCAGCCTAAACTCATGACATCTGCTTTCAGAATAAGGCTTCGGGCAACAGGAAAATGTCCATCTTAAACATTAAGATGTTGATTCGTTAGGTTAGTTGACACAAAAGATGAGCTGGTTAAAGCTTCGGGGTGGACCTAACACAAAAACAACAAACAAAAGGAGCCTATCTCAAGGATTTACCAAACTTACCTAACCAAAAGAATCTAACAGCAACCTGCCTCCCTAAATAAGAAAAACAGGAGAAAATTATAATCAAACAAAAAGGCAGTCCACCCCTACATACTCCTGTGTAAGGCGAACAGCATTGGGCCTGTTGCAAAAGGTCTGTTGGTTGGGATGACCTGAGGATGAATGACTGGCTGTCCATGGCAGTGTCATCATAAACGTCGTCTCCAGCTGGTTAGCCAATCCATATGATCCATCCTCTGGGTCCACCAATCACAGAGAGACACCTGCAGACTACTGCCTGCATATCAGAAAACATTACGACAGCAGTCGTAACAATGTTTTTTCCATATGTAGAAAGGTTGTATTTGCCAGAACTATATCTCTGCCCATCACTCTTATTCTTGAAAATTGCTTCTTCTCATTTCCTGAGATAATATCGCTCCAAAACTGTGTAAAAAGTCCAGTGCTCTTTCTCCCAGGCATCTCCATACCTCCAGCTTAACTTTAACTGCATAACAAGTAGATGTGTCTGCAATCTGTCTCTTTTTGACACCAGGCGGAGTGGGAGCAACAAAGCAATGATTTGGTATTTTATTATCAAGTGACCTTCTGTTCGCCTGCTGGTCTATAATGTTATCTGCAGTTTGGTGCTAAAACATTTTTCAGAACAGCTTTTTCCCAAAGTGCACCAATGAGACTGATGAGCGAGCTGAAAAATAGGAAAACAAAAATGAGCACTTAAATGCGGTCAGATCTTCTGTAGAGATGAACAGAGAAGCAGTTATGAATCCCCTTTCATATAAACCGATATTTGAGCCACTGTGGCTTTAACATACTCACTGTAGCTGCTTTAATTAAATTTTGATAAGTAGCTCCCAAACATGCAGGTAGTTTTTCTTGTTTTCTTTGCTTGTGATACATAATGTAAGCTGTTATGTAGTATATGTAGTATTTAAAAACCAGGGTATGGAAAAGCAAAACTGGGATAACACTAAAATCGTGCATTATTTATGCAATTTTTCACATTTTAAAAAACAAAGTTTACAACAATTGAAGATTTACTTTTTGATCAGATCTTGTTTTATATTTTGCCTTTCACAGACCCTTGTTTTCTTGTCCTCATCCAAAGAGCTCCAGTGTTACCCGTGTCCTTTAGAGGAACCCTTCCCCTACTGCAGTGCCATTATGACAAAGCTACAGCAGCTTCTGTGCTGCTGCACGGCCGTTTGAAACAACTAAAAGCACACAGAGACACACAGACACAGTCTTTCTTTGAATGCAGGCTGTCGAGAAAGATTACTCGTAAGGAAACTAGGCCAGTTGCTTCCGGTCAAGGATTGCGTCTGGCAGTCTGACCCCGAAAGAGGTTTCATTCTGCAGAGTCTTGAACAGTTTCCCTCGAATCCACGGTACTCCTCTATTCACCGCCCACTCAGGCTGCCGGTGGATTAGTGACTGCTGCTTTCTTGCGTGAACTTGACAGAAAGAGATAGAAGAAGCCAAGAGAGAAGAAGATGGATCTAAAGTAACCGAGGAGACATGGTAGAGGGAAGCAAGAGGCTAGGTGTTTCATTCAGTGTCGAACCAGGTTACTGTCTAATCCACTCAGCACGGAGATAACGTAGCAAACAAACACTTTCAAATCAAGGGAGCATAAGATGAAATGAAACGGCATATTCCCGCAAATTGCTTTCTCATTTGACCTCGATGTTGGATTAGACACAGACGTACGTGTAATCAGATTTTTTTTCCTTTTTTAATCTGATCCACTGTGTGGCAGAATATCAGATGCATTTAGTCGCTGTCTCATGAACTGCACTCTTGAGAGAAATAAATGTACAGAAATCTGGTTTAATTTCCCTGCCGCAGGTTTTATAGGGTATACAATTCTAGAGAGTCCCTCAAGTCAGACCCAAATGTAAACAAAAACATATACATTCCTGTTTGTGTGGGTTTTTTTTAATACCGGTGTATTCTCTCGATGTAATCCTGTGATGAGTCATGGAGTGTAGGTAAGCTGCATTAGCATTTCTCCTCTGAGGTCTCTGACCACATTTCTAAAAACAAACAGTAAAAGGTTGCAAACGTCTTTAAGTGACTTATTAGATAACAAGCCATTAGAGCTCTTTCCTCTGAGGATCTTTTTTTTCATAAATTGCCCCAAAACAAGCAGAATTCAGTCAAACAAACTGAGCCAAAAACCATTTTGGAAATAAAACAAACTCTAAAAAGCTCTCAAAGGAAGGAAACATGAATACTGATGCAGAAAATTAGCATTCAGATTCAGTTTCTGCAGTACTGTAAATGTAATATCGTGGATTTTCGATTATTTTAATGTCAAGCTCAAGCTGTCAACGAATGAAAACTCTGATAAATGTCCTGGCTGTGCCCAGTTCTTGGAAGAGATTTTTACTGTGGATTCTGAGTCTGATCTTAGTTGCCTTGCAAAGATTTGAGATTAATGGCCTAACTACCAGAGGGTCCCCAACAATTCTTTATGATAGATTTGCCCTTTAAAGGTCAGTTTAAATGTCCAGATCAGATAATCTAAATGCTTGCATTCTCTACTTTCAAAGTTTTTGTAAGTAATAAATCACATTATTTTCAGCTGTTCTTTCCTGGAGTTGCTTACATGAGCGTAAACCGCTACTAATAATGATAATAATAATAATAATAAACCAAAATGCTCACTCCTCCCAGCCTGATCAGCCTCAGGTGTGTTTGTGAATAAGTACAACATTTTAGCCATCGAGTTATGGATTTTATAGTTTTTTGGTGTTCCACATCAATATTTTCCAACCTTATTTTGTGTCCTGGAGCACAATTTTTCATCCGTCTGCTCTGTAATTCAGGTCTGTGTGCACTGAATCAGTACAATCCACTTTTAAATTTGAAGTTTGGAGAAGTGTGAGCAAAATCATTATGTTGTTCATGCTGGAGACGTCACTTTGACTTCTACAGGTCGCACATTTACCCATGATTTGTATAATTTTCAAACATGTTACTGGTTGAGATTAGGAAACTTGGTTATGTTTATTTTTAAAAAAAACTACAGATTCAGGTTTTAAGTGGGTTAAAATACTGTCTGTTATAGCTTTGGGATTTTTGTTGCTATGGTAATGTCTCCTGGCCAGTGTTGGTCAAGTTACTTGAAAAAAGTAATCAGTAACTAATTACTGATTAATTCCCCAAAAACGTAATCCTGTTACTTTACTGATTACTTATTTTCAAAAGTAATTAATTACTTAGTTACTTAGTTACTTTTTAAAAACACGATTTACAACCTGAATAGGTGATAAAGCGATAGATCTTTCAGCCCAATTCTACTTTTTCTACATAATCCATCATACAAAAGTAATCAAATGGAAAAATCTCTTTTTTTTAACTTGTTTTATTAGTTTTAATCTTTTAACTTTATGCATCAAGCAAAAATTTAATTATATGCAACATTCTCTGACTGGAAGAAATTAGTTTAACATTTAAACCTATTTTCTGCACATTCCAGCACATAAAATAAAATATTTTTTGTGTTTACACTCAGTCTTTCAAATAGATGCAAGTAAAACACAGCAGAAAATAAATAAAGTCAAAGACTCAGCGGTCCTGTTACTCTATTTTCACCAGTAAAGCAGGACTGGGGGTAGGCGGAGGTTTACCCTGGTGCAGGTGTGCCACGGTCAGTTGAAGAATCCGTGAGTTTCTCTGTGAATTTCTCATTACATCGTTGCGCACTCGGCGCTTGCTCGGAAGTTTAGGGTTTTTTTTCGCTGTAAAAAGAAGTTTTCTTCCCACGCACAACGGACACTAATGTTTTTGTCACTTTTTATGGAATCCAACTCAAAGTAAGGTCAGTACTTCCACGCTTTAAACGCTGCACGCTCATACTCTCTCCTGCACTTGATATATTATCCACTGTTGATCTGCACACAGCTGTTGTCATGAACGTTGCACTTGCTTACGTCACTGTCGTGAGACATTCTCGCAAAAAAAATCACGGTTTTAGTAACGCAGTAACGCAGCGTTCCTACGGGAAAGTAACCGTAATCTAATTACCGTTTTTGCAATAGTAATCCCTTACTTTACTCGTTACTTTAAAAAAAGTAATCGGATTACAGTAACGCGTAATCCGGACGTAGCGGGCACTGGGGACGACGGTGTCGAGCTGATCCACAGTAGGCGCAGAGACCCTCACGCCAGCGTCTCTCTCTCTCCTCTTTGGAGAGTCTACCCAGCTGCATGGGCTCCTCGCTGGATGTACTGCTTGGGCTAGCAGCGAGGGGGGAGGAGACTGCGAAGACATGGCCCTCTGAGGCTGGAAGGGTTTGAAGGCCCGAGGGGTGTGGCGAGGCCGCGACATCACTCGTTGGTCGATCTTCAGGGCGAGGTCCACGGCCTCATCCAGAGTTTTGGGGGCCTCACGGCCGGTCATCTCATCTCAGATGTAATCAGCCAGTCCCTCCAGAAAAATGGAGCGTAGAGAAGCATCTCCCCACTTTAGCTTAGCGGCCAGGGTACGGAATTGGGAGGCAAAGTGACAGACGGGTCGACTGCCCTGGCGTAAATGAAGCAGCTGTGACTCCACTTCCACTTCACTGCTCGGGGGAACAAATGTCTTTTTTAATTCCTCCACAAACAGGGCATAGTCATTGCAAGCTGCAGATTTATTGTTGTAGAGAGCCGCGGCCCATTCCTGAGCCTGGCCAGCAAGAGAGAGGTTAACATTGCAACTTTTGCACAGGCGGTGGCGTATTTAGTGGCTGACATTCAAACAGCATGTCTAAAGTGGCGAGCAAACCATCAGGCCGGCCATCAACTCTGTTCCACTTATCTGGTAGTCCGATCCGTGGCTCCGCGCTCACCGGCGCTGGCTGACGTTGCAGCGAGGTGACGGAAGTGGAAAGTTGGAGGACAGTTTCGGCGAGAGACTCCATTTTTGTGCTCATCCGATCTACCACACCACGAAGATATAGTACTTCGGCTTTCAGCCGTTCGAATTCCGCTGGGTCTATATGGGGCTCAGACATCCTGTCACGATCGGGCGAATTACACACAGTAATTCGGCGTGCCCGTGTGGCGTGCTGGCTAGACCCAAACGTGGCGAAGGCTAGCGATGGGTTGGAACAGATCAGTGCACGAAGCCTGGCTTCAGAACTGGCGTTACAGACGAAGAGCGAGCGGAGCCGCGATGAGAAAAAGAATCGAGAGGAAAAACACTCACAGTTGCTGAATCAGGCGGAGACTGACGTCGGCAAGGTTTCCGAGCTCCTGACATGAAGAGAACGATGTCTGAGCGGCGAACAGGTGGGTGGCGTCTCTCTTTTAAACCCAGCCACGTGATCAGCTGATCACCTGCTGACATAATGTAAGGATGATGCCACAGGTGCCTTAAATTATCTTGGCAATCACTTACATTTACTTATTTACATATTACTTTTATATTATTACATTTTTTTTTATGTTTCTGTAATGTTATATTCATCAGAATGCACAAAATCATTGATTGAAATTACATTTTTAATGCTAAAATATAATTATTATTGTTATCCATGAATTTTCAAATCTTTACTAGATTACAGAAAAGCAGAATAAAGCGTCAAAGCACGTTATTATAGTTTGACTAAGATGCCAAATTTCAGGTGTTTGCTCAAATTGCTGAACAGAAGACTTTGTTTCAGTGGTTAAGTGTTATGCCTGATTGACTTCTCGAAGAAGTCCAGTTTGCTGGCTCAAGTTTGGGTTTAAAAATGTGAATTCAGGTTATTTGCCTAATATATTGCTAAATAACTTTTAGTTTTAAACGTGTTGTTTCAATAAACTTTGCACTGTATGTGCTTCTGACATGAAATACACATTTCATTGAAATACAATGATTTCAAATTACAGTAAAGCCATTTTGATGGCAGAGTTTTCCTGCCCATTTGCAAATATTCCACCAAAGCAAAGTACCACAAACAAGATTTGCTTTTCCTCGGCATCAGAGCAATCTCAGGATAGTCTTTTGCGCTGTTTGTCTGAATGTTTTGAATTTTATAATAAATCTCACCTTATGAATTATGAACAAAGTTTATTTGTTATGTTTGTAATGTGCTTTTTGGATGACTTGCTCAATAAGGAAGATTTGGAATCACACATAAGACTACTTCCCAGGTGTTTGGTGGCTACACAATATACACTTTACATCACTTTCCCATCCTGTCAAGCTCATTGCTGACATCACTGGTCTAATCCAATCATCCTTCTGCCTGCCTTCTTCTGGCCAATCAGCTTCCTCTCTGTGTACTTTAAATATCATTGCTGATTTGTCTTTCTCCTTGCCAAGTCCTTTGTGCAACCTACCTCCTCCCCATCGCCTCCTCACTCATGGTATTCAGCCTCCATTCAAGCCTCCATCTTCATCTCCACCACCAGTGTCTAGAGTCCGGCGGTGCTGCCCTGATCCCCCCTGCTTGCTTCCATTCTGCTGTGATGAGTCTAACCGCTAAATAGCTTAACTTAATTCTGTATATCAATAAATCATGTTCAAGTCCTTTTAATGATTTGTCTTTATTAAATTATCATCCATGTTACTTTAAAAAAAATGCAAACGTTCTGTTTAAAAAGCATGCACCTTTATGCTGTTTCACTCTAATTGTTAGCATTAAAAGTTGTGTTGCTACGGCTTTAACTTCACCCTTTCAGGAAGTCCAATGTTCTCTCAGCAAAGTCTGCTTCAAGGTAACTGCTGCTGAATATTTTAAGTCGAAAGCATTAATAGGTTAGAAGGGACAAATCTGAATTAAATTATTACATTGGTCATAGATTAAACCAACTCTGAATGATTCATATAAGGAAACTGGGTGTAATTCATGAAGATTTCCAATAACGGTTGGTTACACCGACAATCTGCGCTCCCTGAATGGAGCTAATTTGTCATTGTGCTCAGATAGAGTAGTGGCTATTATTAGCACGGCTGGTTTGTTCAGTTCTGTGCACACTGTGTCATGAAAACCCTCAAACTAATATCCAGTGTAACTTTTAATGTCAGAGCCACCTTGCTGGGGATTCACCTTGTGTCTCGAGGACACAGGTTGGCACGTCGGGTGCTGAAATAGACGCAGTAAACACAAAGGCTGAAAATGAATTACTCCCCATTAAGCAACACACACATCCTGGGACGGGCGTTGCTGCTGCTCTTGTTTTTATATGTAGTTTTTCCTCCTTTTTTTTTCTTTTCTTTGTGATAACTGCAACAGGGGATTCAAATTTAATGCATACCTATGTGTAAAAACAATTACAATATAGTAAGAAAACAGGGTGCATAAAAAATAGCCATAGTAGTAATTTGTTTTTGTAGAGGGCTAGCAAAACAACCGTTTTCGAGGGCATTGCCATATTGGAATCCCGACTTCTCTTTTTTTTTGTGACATTATTCCCAGGGCCGTGTTCCGATTTCCGAGGTAAAACCCAGTAACGATTAACACGTTCCTGAGTTTGGCATAATAACTAGTTACCGTGCTCGTTACCACAATAATAACGTAGTTACTGTAATGCGTTACTTAATAACGTGTTAGTTTTAAGCAGTGCAGGGACTAAGACGGCAATCAACATAAATCTACATTAGAGGTTTCTAAATGGTTCTTCAGAAACCAATGGCGTGAAAAGAAAACCTTGAGGCAGGCAATAGCACATAGTATTGTATGCAGTAGTAAAAATAAATTAACACTTTCATTTCAACTGCATTTGGATTAATAAATAGGCACATATTCTCTACAGCGTATGACGTATTCAGATCCATTTTTCATTCCCCATTCTCACAACTTTCATTTGCTATTTCTAAAAATAATGGGAGCAAATATGAACGAATGCTTTCAAAGTAACTTCTTTCTCTGACCAATGTGGCTTCTTTTAATTAAGTTGGGGAAAAACAGGGAGGTGGATATTACGCATTGTAAGAGATATATATTATATATTTTATTATCAGCCACCGACATCTTATTATTGTTTATTTTTAGTGAGTTTACTTACCAGAAATATGAAAAATATTAACAGGGGGAGTTGGTATAACATTTACTTTATGCACTCTATCCTAGTGAAGGTGACCTTGAAGAGCATAACATATTTTATATTTCATGCTGGCTGATTTTTAGTAGATGGACAGACATCAGATAAACAGAATAAATCAAGATGACATAATCGGGTGGAACATAGTAGGAGACCCATTTCCTTGTAGAGTCTGTACATACTTTACATTTTCTATTTAAATGATATCCACACTTAACTCTTGACACTCTTCATAATTGTGGGAGGTGTTGCGTAAGATATTAACCTGAAGCTACCTTTTTTACCTTTTTCCTTTGCTTGTATGAACATCTAAAAACATCTAACGTTGACAGGAAGGTAAAAGAAACTTCAAAAACATTCATATGGTCCAAATGTTAATTAATTTCCCAAAAGTAAAAAGTGAGGCAGCTGAAGACTGCAGGTCACAGCCATCTTTAGCATTACCCAAGCAGTCATGAACGAAAGCTAGCAGTAAGCTAGCATCCCTGTTGACATCTAAAGAAGACATTGCATTTCTAAGATTTTAGCAGATTAGGTCCGAGATCATATTTGGGTCTCATTTATTCACATAGATTGTTTTAGTTTCAGTTGTCCAGTTTTTGAGGTATTATATAAATGTCTGCATTCTCTTCAATTTAGTGGAACCAGAAAGCGCTTTATCAGCAGTGCACCAAAAATGCAGAAACGGACACCATGACAACTGATTTTTTTTTTTCCCCCTCTGATGTCAGAGTCATTCAGAGAGCACTGCTATATGCTGAAAAGACAAAGTAGAGGCTTGAACCTGGAAACAATGTTGTTGGAAGGTTAGAACATCAGCACTAGCAGATAGAAAGCTACAGCGCTCTGTAGCATCTCTGCGATCTATTTGCTTTGATATGTGGTCAAAGCAGCTGCAAAAGCAGCTGCATCTATATGCAAAAAGGAGCATCGCAATTTCACTAATTAAACACAACACCCTCAGGAATCATTAAAATGACAAACAATGCGAAGAAATTATATCGTTGACAGAAATGGCACCGGGGCTGCGTTAACAGCACTGACAGAATTGTTTTGGCAGGAAATTAGTGTGCACAACAATACGAGGATGAGGACAGCATTGGATGACACTACTCAGAGGGTGGAATATGTGTGTTACGTGTTTTGATGTTTTGAATAGATATGTGTTACAGGAACCATAAAATGTTAGTCACATGTAACATTTCCTTTTTAGGAACGGAACAAGTTTAAATCCATTGACACACAAATGATGATTTCTCCTGGGGCGTATTAACCGCTCCAGATGCTTCCAGAACAATATTTTTGAGGTTTACCAGATGTGAGCTATAAACTGATGGAATGCCATCGACTGCCAGTTGTCCTTTTATGCCAAAGATCACACTCGTGTCAGCTTGGAATTCCCATAAATCCATTAGGAGTGTGGTTCTTCACCCCTTTAGGAGTGTCTTCTGAATTAGTTGTACGGCATGGGTGAGCAAAATGACCACTTTAGTAGAGCTGAAGTAGAATGAGGCAAAACAGAGAACTGTCAAGTTCGTTGTCTCCCACCCTAAAGGTCTGGGGTTCAAACTCCACTTTAACTAAACTGTGTTATTTTGTACTGACAGCCACTTAAAAGCTGGTTCTGATGAGTTTTTAGCCTCTGTGATATGCACTAAAGTAATTTTTCTTTTTTCAGATATTTTAAACTCACTACGTGCAAATGACTTTTATGCCTGACTTTTATGCTTTTTCTTTTCTTTTCTTTTTTTAAATAGTGTTTTTTTTTCACTTCCTACACACGGGACAGACATGACTGGGGGAAAGAAAAGGGAGAAAGAAAGAGGCAGGGAAAGAAAAACAGCGGGAAAGAGGAACTGTGGTAAAGGGCAAAAAATAAAAACAAACAAAACAAACAGGCAAAAAATACATATATCAATCACCTGGATCACCTGTTGAGAAAGAAAAAAGAGAAAACAAGCCAAAAAAAAGAGAGCAATATAATAAACAACATCATCACGATGATCTATGTGTATATAACAGTGAATACTAACTATTGAATATTATTGTGCAGCACGTAAGATCGACAGCGCACAGTGTGCCTCGAGGTAGGAGCCAAAAAAAGAGTGTAGTTTGTGTGTGTACACCTGCGAGCATGAGCGCGCTTGTGTTCAAAAGGTTCCTTCATGTAATGATCTGCTAGAGCATAGGTGTCAAACTCTGGCCCGCGGGCCAAATTTGGCCCGCAGCCTAATTACATTTGGCCCGTGAAGCCATACCAAATTACTATTAGAGCTGGCCTACTGGTATTATACAGCTAATATATATATTGTTTAGTATTAAGCTTTGCTTGTTCCATATTCAGTTTTTCAGCAAAACGTGTCTTAGTCCATAAGAAAAGATTCATTCTTATATCTGGAGGAATAAATATATTTCAATAAATATTAATGTTAGCCCGCAACTTTGTTCCAGTTTTGAATTTTGGCCCACTGTGTATTTGAGTTTGACACCCCTGTGCTAGAGGGTGGGGGGAGCCACAGCCCCGTTCTCCAGGGCATGAAGCAGATATGGAGGAAATCCAGGTTCCAGACATCCAGAGACCCTCAGAGCACAAGAGACCAAGGAAGACCAACAGAGGGGCAACCGTGCTACTCTCCCGGAAAGAGCTGAGGAGAGCCCCAGATGAGGGGTCACTCAGCAGCCATGGAGCAGAAGCCAGGGGGGGGTTGCAGTGACGTGCCCGTGAGCTCCGCTGGCAGCCAGCTGTGCCAGAGTGACTGAGCCCCAGGCCCAGGGGCCGAGGGCACGCCACCCCCCAAAGGGGCCCGAGCGAGCCCCAGGCTCTAAACTCCGACAAGCAGCCACCAGGAGTGCATACCTGAACGCCCATCCCCAGACACCAAGAACCACCAGTGCACCGATGTCTGAGGGTGTCTGCCACTGGTAGGGGGAGTGGTGTGGGGAAATAGGCCTCCATACCTTGGAGGGCCTGAGATGTCCCTAGAGAGATGGCGTCTGATACCCGACCTGACATATAGACACAGACAAACAGGCACACACAGATACAAACATCCATTCACACCCTCATATGCAAATACTCAGCACTCACCCAACGTGGAGACAGACATAAATAGACACTGTACACACAATCACACTCCCCAAGCGTACTCTATACCCCAGGTCTAGCTACCCTTGCCCCTAGAGGGGGAAACTGCACCCAGACCCAGGTAGTGTTACCCTCTTCCCTGGGGTGGAGAGAAGCAGCAGCAGGGAGGCCCCACATTCCAGACCCCAATCGAACGGCCAAGTCCTCCTCCCAGCCCCCCCACTCCAACAGGCAACAGAGAACGGGGGTGTGTGAAGACTCCAAACCTCCCTCTGCCCGGTCATATGTAGTGTTGATGCATGTGTGTTCTAAGGTGCATTTAAAACCCAGGAGGGCATGGAGCTACCTGCCAGAGAGCAGCAGGTCAGTGCATAGCTCCTCCTGATAGCCCTCAATGTCTACGTGTATTTAAAATTGAGAGGTGGGCAAAGGCGCCAGGGGTGAGGTTGTACAGGGGTGATGGTGTTCTGGATGCCGTGTAGCGTGCCCACCCCCAACGTCCTATATGTATGTGTTATGAGAGTGTGAGTAATGTGAATGTCTAAGTTGTGGGATAAAATTGAGGCGCAGGCAGCCAGAAGGGGACGGGGGGGGGTAGCCTCCCCTGCACCCTGGTGACACACCTTTACCCTAAGGCCCTGCGTGTGTGGGTGATTGTGGTGGAGCGGCGGGAAGAGGGAGGCAGCTGGAGATGGGGAGGGAAGGAAGGGAGGGGCAAGTGACTCCTCCCTGGGGCCAGCTCCCCCACTGACCCCAGTAGGCACCCCCATACTCTGCAACCCACCAGGGCAAGGGGGCCCAGGCCCATCCAGACCGGGGCCCAGTTCAGCAGCGCAGCCCGGCCCCACATAGCCCGGGGCAGCCCACCCGACCTCACCACAGAGAAAACTGCACCCACCCCACCATCCACTCATCTCCCAGACTACACAAGACAATAGACACCCACGTTGAGTTCTTCCTCCACTACTACTATATTTCTTACCCACCTGCAGAGTGAGTTCCTGGAGAGAGGAGACCTCCTGCAAATATGTAACAGCCTCCCCCACCATTTGAAGAGCCCCTCAGGTGGCTCAATGCACCGTCGGCATCCCGCGCCAGGGCTGAGCCCCCATACACCCACCCGCCCACAACCTCGGTGACACACCAACCACGAGAAAACCATCACCTAAGAACCAACAGAGCCCTTAATAGGCCATGACCGCAACCCCGGATTGAGCCCTCCGAGGAAGACCCTCCTGATCAAAGGAGCCCAGAGCAATTGATCTGATGTGGTGGCAGAGGCTAGAATTAGAATTAAGATTATTTTTATTTTTCCAGTTCGTGAGGACTGTTTTCTTGGCTATGCACAGGGCAGTGAAAACCATATGGGCTATATTCTTTTCTGTAGTGACATTATCTAAGCTGCCCAACAAACAAAACTTCAGAACTGGTGGACAGAATCAAAGAGCGTGGATATAATTGTCCGGTGTATTGGTTTGACAGTGTGAGCAGTTGTTGGAAGACGTAAAGCCCATCTTGAACATCCGATGACCTGTATAGTGCACTCTATGTAGTATTTTGTATTGTATTAATTAAAGACTGGGATTTCTAATTAAATGAAAGGCTTTTAAGCAAGTCTGAGACCAGAAGTTTTGGCCTAAGTTAACTGATAAATCTGCTTCCCATTTTGAAATAGGAAGTGATATTGATTCATCTGTTTTAGAAAGCATTCTGTATATTTTGGAAAGTAATTTGGGGGTTTTAAGAGTAAGAAATTGTACCACACTTGATGGTGTTTGTGGTTCAACTTAACCAGGTTTAAATTTATTTTTTACTATGGATTTAATTTGTTGATATTCTAAATCTTTTCTTGTTGATCCCATATTTTGTAACTAGTCTGCCAAATGGAATAAATTCTGTTCCTTCTAGTATATGTTCTAAGTATTTGATTCCTTTACCACTCCAATCTGGAAAGTTTATCATATTATTGTTTTGTAATATGTCAGGGTTGTTCCAGATAGGTGTACGTTTGCATGGGATTAATGAAGACTCCGTCAATTTTAGAAACTCCCACCATGCTGTCAGAGAAGAGCTGATGCTGACGCTTTTGAAGCATTCATGTCGTTGGATGTTTGAGCTGATAAATGGTAGGTCTGAGATCTCTAGATTATTGCAAAGTGCTTGTTCTACATCTAGCCAAGGTTCATCTAAGAAGCTACGTTTTAGCCATCCTGAGATAAACTGAAGCCTGTTGGCAAAGACATAGTGCTGGAAGTTAGGCAGTTCTAGTCATCCTTTATCCTTGGTCTTTTGTAGTGTTTTTAAGCTTATACGTGGGGGTTCATTTTTCCAAAGGAATTTGGACATATATGAATCTAGAGATCTGAACCAATCTTGTGGTGGTTTAATTGGGATCATTGAGAATAAATAATTTATTTTTGGTAAGACCATCATTTTTATAGCGGCAACCCTTTCCATGAGTGATATGGGTAGACATTTCCATCTAGCCAGATCGCCTTCTGCTTTCTTTAAAAGTGGGATATGGTTTAATTTAGTTAGATCTGCAAGCTTGGGAGAAACATTAATACCTAAATATTTTATATTTCCAGATTGCAGTGGTGTAGAAGAAGAATTATGGAAGGAGCAACTTTTATGCTTTTTCAATATTGAATCAGCTCTCAGTAATTGCCTTTGTTGTAACCACAGTTTGAGCTTTTCCTGACCAACCTTGATCATCTGCAGAAATAAAAAGGACGCCTAACTAAGAGTGAAATCTTTTTTTTTTTTTTTGTGAGGTTTTGATTTAAGAATTCAAACAGCATCCCATACTGTGACAGTAGCCAAAGCTCCATGCAGGCCAGTGAAGGGGGAGAGAAGTGGTATTATTAAGCACTGGTTCAGAGCCATATTTCATTTGTTGTCCTGTCACTGCCCTCCCCCGCCACTGAACCAAAAAAAGTGTCAGAGCTGGCCTAAATTAAATCGGCACGATCAAAGACAGGAAGTGTTACTTGGGATAGTGAAACCCAGTTGTGGACGCTAGCCAGCCACAGGAAGAGTTACTGTGTGTGGTCACTCCTTTAATCTTTTCTGGAGGATTTACGGTGTCTTTTTTTTTTGGACATTAGCTGCCTTTTCATTATCCATTTTCCAGACTTGTACCTGACCATTTCCAGAAGAATGGTTTTGTTTGTTTTGTTTTATGTTTTGAGCCACTTAACACTGACTCATGAATCTTTCAAGTATAAGAAAGGCACGTACAGTAAGTCAGGGGATGAATCAGTGTTGTGTCTGCACATGACAGACAACTTTGCAAATTTAATCCTATTTATTTAGTTAAATCTATGAAAAATACCACAGATAACACAGTTTGCCAGGATTAAAATATTATCTTTACAGCAACAAGATGTTTCCTTAAAGTGGGCAGCCTGTGCAACATGCCGAGATATATATATCAGTGCGCCCCAGGGCAGCTGTGGCTACAATGTAGCTTGCTATCGCCAGTGTGTGAATGTGTGTGTGAATGGGTGGATGACTGAATGTAGTGTAAAGCGCTTTGGGGTCCTATGGACTAGAAAAGCGCTATACAAATGCAGGCCATTTACCATTTACCATATGCAAATAAATAATTATTTGAGTTGTATTACACGTGGCTTTTTTGTTATTTAATGCTTAGAAATGTATTGAGCAATTTATTTAGGTTAATGAATAGAGAAAAATTAGCAAATTGTTTTGTTGATTTTCAGGTTACACTGCTGCCAGATTCTCTTTTGTCTTTAGGTTTCCATTGCTCTCCAGTCCTCACTTTACCTCTCTTACTATCACCCCCTGATAGATTATTCTACCTGTTTTTCCAGTTCATGACTTGTGCTTCATTCTGCTTTACCTTCTGTAATCAGTGCTGGGGGGCAGATATGAACAGAGCAAAACAACCACGCCAGGACCCTTTAGGGGAGGTGGTCAAACCTTGAGCCAACCGAACTACCAGGTGTACACTGCCAGTTTGAGCTAAACACAATCACAGACCAAGCTGTGTTTTGCATTCGGGGATCCAGCAGAGTACCATACACATGCAGAGCACACAAACTGTGAAATGTTGCCCAGATGAAGACAATTACATCTAGACGATAATTGGTCTGAAAGTCCTCACACAGTTTGTAGTGACAGATTTTGGTTTGCTCTTTGACTGAAAAGAAACCAAACCACAGGGGAAAAGCCACAAGTTTACAAACTCATCAAATGAGTCAGACCAGAGTACATGTACTAAAAGCCCTCAAGCTCCAAAACTGTGCAAAAAATTCACACAGAGAAATTGAGCCTGTCTCCTTCTATTGGACGAATGACCAGCTGTTTGTGAAAGACTGTTGTCCACCTAATGGTTCAGACGTTGTTATTTAACTTTAGATAAAATAGAAAAGCCTAGAATTCATTCTGGGCCCAGTCACCAGATATTGCCACTCATCAAACCTTCAAGATAAAGATGAGCATTCACATATTCTCCAGCATGCATAACTCATACTCTCAAGAAGAAGGGTCTATAGAAACATACAATAAGTGCTTTATCCACTGAAAAGTTGTTTAAGGTCAGAAGAATAGAAACTGCACTTCAAAATATCAGTGCAGGGATTCCTGTCTGAATTTCTTAGTAAGTAGTTGAAGTCACAGGTGTTCCCACCAAAAATTACGCCACAACTGCTGGTATGCATCACTGTTTTTGGGCCGCTTCGGCCGGTCAGTTTTTTTAACGTGGTGCATTGACAGGCGGGTTGAAGACATGAGTGTGTGATTGTGTTGGGGTTTTTCTTTATCAGCACAGAAGCTCAGAGCGATACAGTTGCAGCAGTTTGATAACTTGAGAAAGAGAAAAAGATTTTTGCTTCCAATTTTTCTCTCCTGTATCAGTGCTAATGTAGCGGTATGGTCTGAGTGGTGACACCTATGGTTCAGGATAATACTGCAGCTGCTTCTTAGCTGCGGGCATAAAAAGAAGTGACTGGTCTAGCATGTTGCGGCGACCAATATCGAAGGGTAAAATAGTGCCTTTTTCTTTGGTTTTCATGTTCCGAGTGCTGCCTATTGTGCCCTCCGTATGAATGCTACATCAACTTGCACCATGATTGCAGGTGATTTGCTGCAGGTTGATAACAACTTTCTATATAAGTAGCCAGGATGACGGATTCTCTTGGCAAGAGGCTTCATCCATCTTCCTCTCATTCCAACCAGCTGCACTTGCTTACAGCTATATGTGGCCGTGTTGGTAGCATATATTCCCCTGGTGTTTTTCTGTTTGTTAGGTAGGGAGATGAGTTGTTTTTGTTTGGGTTATAATTAGTGCTGTCAATAGATTAAAAAAAATTAACTAACTAATCTCACAATTTTCTGTTATTAATTGCGATTAATCTCAATTACTTTATTAATAGCCTGGCTCCAATTACATTTTTTTATTCTTTATATTTTAAGTAATTATCGTTGTTCACCGAAGTCCAGTGGTCTCCGGTGAGAGCGACATTCCTTACTTGCACAAGCTTGCTGGACTGCTGAGCCCTCTGGTCCCCATACAAAGTGTGCAGTCTCGACACAATGGTTCCTCTCGAGGGCAGATTGTAACACTCATCTCCTGATGCAGCACGAATGACTTCTCTCAGTCCATCATCTTCTACTATGCTAACTGGTCGGCAGTTTTTAGCTATCCAAACAACCAAGGAATTGGTTACCTTTTCTCTCACATTTTTTGTTATTCGTCCACAAGCACCATACTCCTGAAGCGTAGACTGGCGAGGTCCCGTAGAGGTGGATTCAGTTGGGTGTTTTGCTCTCAGGTGATACGCCAGTGATGAACTGCTTCTGTGGTACTTGAAGTCAGCGTTGCAAATTGTGCATCTTACTCTCGTTTTGTCCAACAAGCCATCAGGCAACTTCTTAAAGAGAAACTTTCCACCCAAAAGTCCGCCCTCGTCCATGCTTGCGTGTGTTAGCTAGTGTTAGCTAGATAGTAGCATGGTGTCACTTCTTCTTCTTCTTCTAATCATTTCTGTCAGGCCAAACGCCAGCATAGCACACTGTTGCCCCCTCCTCCAGAGGTGCTCATGAATTTAAAGGTCTTAGATTACAGGAAATTAATAAAAAAAACAAAATCAGCGTTAAATTTTTTTAATGCATTAAACATTTCGCGTTGATCTTAACAATTAACGCGATAATTTTGACAGCACTAGTTATAATTCTTTAGATAGATTGTTTGTTATCTTTAAATTTGTTCACATAGATGTTTCTATGTTAAAGCTCCCGAGTCTTTTTGAACTCATAGACTTTAATATCTACATTATAGAACAAATCTTGGTTTCCAGCTAATTTAACCGAAGGAAGAATTATTTTGTCATATTTCAGGCTTAACTTGAATATTAAGTCTCGACTGACTTCAGAAGAAGCATTTGATGGGGTATTACACCTGAGAGCTCTGTGTTTTACAGCTGCTTGCTCTGCTGTCACTTAGAAAATGTCATTCCTTTCCAGAAACTGATACTGATCAAATTACCACAGTTAATCCTCAGCAGAGTTCTTCCATGTTTCTCAAATTGCTGATTAAATGTCGAGGTCAATCTACAGGGGGAAGTGATAAATGTGTGAAAAGTTCTTTGAAAGACTGCTCACCTTTGACTAATGCTGAGGTTTATAAGCCGGACTAGAATCACTCAGGTGTAATAAAGTTCGTCAGCAGTCCACAGGCACATAAGTTACTTGTGATACATAAAAACCTTTTTCCACACATGCCGCTGTACATCATTCATAATGGTCTTGCGTGGCAGAATTTAGTCGTCATTTCAGGGGTATGAATTTATATCTGGCCTCATCCGCTCCATCCTCACATTATTATCATATTTCCCTGTGATACAGTGAAACCTGTTACCCGGCTCACAGCGCTGGTATAAAATCCTATTAAGCTATTAATCAGCCTTTTCACACTTCCCATGTAGGACTGTGTATGTGTGAATGTCACTGCTTTCACTGTCACACTCAAGTTGGACACATCTGCATCCCTAATCTGGGTACATTTCTTGTCTTTCCATGGGATAAGCATCGGAGTGTGCGTTTTCATTTTTTTACATTCAGCTGAGTTACAAGAGAATTTGTGTATTATGTAAATGTCACCAGATGAAATTAAAACAGATTCATAATACGTTTGTGTAGTGTGTGTCTGTGAACAGTAAGAACTAATGCTTCAGAGCAAAAGGCAAAGATTAAAATGTAGGTGTGCACATGTAATTTAAGACAGTGGTGTCAAACATAAGGCCCGGGAGCCAGAATATACCAAAAACTCCAATCATGTCCACTGGATGGTTTTGGAAGTTGTAAAGGAAGATATCAATTTTAGACTTTTACTATGTTCTACATCCATCCATGTTCTACATCCATCGTACATACATTTGGGGCAGGGATAGCTCAGTAGGTAAAGTGGTCGCCCCATGATCGGAAGGTCGGCGGTTCGAATCCACTTAACGGCTACCCTGAGGTACCCCTGAGCAAGGTACTGTCCCTACACACTGCTCCCCGGGCGCCTGCTTAGTGGGCTGCCCACTGCTTCACTGAGTGAATGGGTCAAATGCAGAGAAAAACAAGTAATTTCCCCATGGGGATCAATAAAGTATCCATTATTATTATTATCCCCAATAGCTAGTCATACAACACTGCAGTAAAAGTAATAGAGTTGTAACTGATGAACAATTACATGACAGAAAGTTCCTATTTTTTTTACTACATCTACTGTAGAAATTAACTATTTTTACAGTGGGTTCACCACAAAAAAACAGGAGGACATTTTCCATTATATAATTACAGGACAGTCTGTGCAAAGATCTAACAGAACTACTTCTCTTTTTCTTTCGTATCCATTTACTCCTGAGAAGAAATTTGGCTTTTTAACCAATTGTGCTGCATTCTGTTCAGCAGTAATTTGTTAACTTTGATGTTTGGTGATAAGCTTGTGTTTGCTGTGCAGGACTGTCTGCTGAATCTGAAAATAACAATAACAAAACAATTTGCTTAAAGTTGCTAAAACGCTCCATGAATTCAAGTTAGGCTTTTCTGCATTCAAAATAGTAACAGTGATATATTGTAATAGAGTGGTCAAGCAAATTGCAGTTAGCATGCAGTTATGAGACTTCACACATTGTCGTGTTGAATTATTTTTTCTACTGTATGTCATGGAAGGTGTACACTGACTGAGAGACCAACACTGACTAGACACAATTAAATTTTGACAGCACCGGATTCAGACCCACCTTTTGCACTCAGAACTGCTCAGATTTCGGTTCATGTTGACATAACAGCATTACACAGTTTCTGCTTTGTCGGCTCCACATGCATGATGTGAATCTCCCATTTCACCACATCCTATAGGTGCTCTCCTGGCTCTGTGGTGGCCACCTGAGTACAGTGAACTCACTGTCATGTTCAAGAAACCAGTTTGAGTTGAGTTTTGTGACATGGTGTGTTATCCTGCTGGAAGCAGCCACAAGAAGATGGTACGCCGTGATCACAGAGGGATAGACGTGGTCAGTGAGAATGTTAAGGTAGGCTGTGCAGTTTAGCGAAAAGTCACATTTAAGAGGCCCAAAATGTGCCATGGAATTGTTGCTCACACTACTGTTTCTTTGTGGCACCCAGCTAACTCAGCTGGTAGAGCATGAGACTCTTAATCTCAGGGTCGTGGGTTTGAGTCCCACGTTGGGTATATTGTAGAATGGCAGACACAATCTGTGTCACGGTCTGGCTGGCAGACCGTGGGGAGATGGGGAAATAGGACCCAAACGCCGGACTCTTCAGTGCAACAGTGTTTATTTACAAGGTGGTGAAGTAAACAACAATAAATCCCCAGTTTCCCAGACTCCCGTGGAGTGTCTTCTTCCCAAAAGTCCCCGTGTAGTGCTCTCTGCCCCAGTGTCCCTGCACTCCCCGTGCTTACTGCTCCTTCTCGTCCCACACTCCTCCTGAGGGGAAAACAATAGAGGCAGCCATTAACACTTATCCCAGCAGGCATACACTCACACTTGACTTGTTTGAAGACTGACGTGTAGTCAAACGCAATAATCCCGCGTCGGTGGAAGCTCCATCGCTCATCTAAATAGCTCCCCCGACGAGCCCAGATGAGGAGCAGGTGTGCGGCCAGGACTTCGGGTGTGGCCAGCCCTCAAGTTAGACCACGCCCCCAGGGCTGAAGGTGCCTGTAACTTGGCCACAGCAGAAAGGCAAAACACACACATACCTGCCTACATACAGATGTGCATAGGGGCAGTGCAGACAACACACCAAATAATAATAACAATAACAATAACAGTCACAGTCACAGTCCCCACTGCCCATGGACCCCGAGTCCCCAGAGCCGGGTCCGTGACAATACCCCCCCCTCTAAGGGTCGGCTCCTGACGACCCAAAACACAACAAAAACCACAACCCAACCATCTCAGGGCGGGCGGCGGGGGGGGAAACAGGACGGAGGGCCGGAAAACCCCAGTTCAAAAGTCCAACCACTGCCATGGTGGCAGCAACAGTTCTTGCGGCCGACCCAGTGGACCGCAAGCAGGCAAAACCCGCTATGGGTCAGGCAGTGGTGGGAAAACCGTTCGGGCGGCCTACCTCCAACCCCGTGATGGGAGCAGAACGCTTCAGGCGGCCTGCCACGGATCCGGTGGCGACGGCGTTGCAGTTCCGGCGGGCGGCCACGGGTCCGGTGGCGGCGGCGTTGCAGCTCCGGCGGGCGGCCACGGGTCCGGTGGCGGCGGCGTTGCTGCTCCCGCCTCAGCACAACCCACAATTCCCGATGTACCGGCCGGGCTGCTGGACGTGGCGGCCGGGCTGCTGGACGTGGCGGCCCCTCCGGCGCGCCGACCTCCAGCTCTGGCTCAGCGGATCCCTCCGGATCTCCGAGCTCCTCCGGTGGCAGCGCGGGCTCACCAGGCTCGCTGAGCTCCTCTGCTGGCAACGCCGGTCCCTCCGGCTCGTTGAGGTCCGCCAGCAGCGGTGCGGGCTTCTCAGTGGGTGGCTCGCTGAGCTGCTCTGGCTCACAGTGCTCCTCCGGCATTAGCTCGCTGGGCTCCTCCGGCTCTAGCTCGCTGAGCTCCACCGGCTCGCTGAGCTCCACCGGCTCGCTGAGCTCCTGCTCGGGCAGCGCGAGCTCCACCCGCGGCTCCCGCTCGCTGAGCTCCTGCTCGGGCAGCGCGAGCTCCACCCGCGGCTCCCGCTCGCTGAGCTCCTGCTCGGGCAGCGCGAGCTCCTCCTGCGGCTCCCGCTCGCCGAGCTCCAGCTCCGGCTCGTTGAGCTCCTCCAGCAGCGGCGCTGGCCCCCCAGCTGGCTCGCTGAGCTCCTCCGGCTCGCTGAGCTCCTCCGGCTGCAGCGCGGGATCCCCCCGCACGCTGAGCCGGTCACCCGGCGGTGACGACGGCGACATGGCAGCAGCAGGCGGTGGATGCGGTGGCAGAGCAGTGGATGTGGAAGGTGGAACAGATGATGACTGACCGACTAGCTGGGCAGCTAATTGAAGTGAGGGTGATATGTCCAACATGAAGGGTGGAGAGGAAAACAATGTTACCGCTGGCTCAGCAATTTCCAGGGGGCCAGAGGCAACTGAGGCCTCCAGTTCAGCCTCTGGGGAAGCCCTGGGGAGAATCTCAGCCTCCCAATTGTCTGTAGTGGCAGGCTCATGTTCTAGCACTGGGTCCGCAGCTCCTCGTGCGGTCAGTCCAGAGTCAGCTGGTTCTTCCCAAACCACAGGAGTGAGGTGAGCTACGGTTTGACGAGGATGACGCCGGCGCCGTCTCTTTCGTGTTGGCGGGGCAAAGGAACCTGTCCCCTGTTCATCTGTGACTGGATTCGTTAAAATGACAGGGTCCGGTCTACTCACTGTGGTGACCAGCACTGCCGGTCTTTGGTCTGCTGGCACAGAGGCCATTGAAGAAGTGAGAGGAGATGGAGTAGGGCGCCGTCCTCCTTGCAGTGGAGGGTCCAATAGGTGAGCAGCAAGCAGCGGTGGGAAAACCTTCCGCCTATTAAGAAAAAACCAGGCAGCAAGGGCTGCCAGGGAGGCAGCCGTATCCTCCTTGCCCGGACAGCCTAAACCAAACAGTTCAAAGCTAGAGCTAGCCCTCAACACAGTTACAATTTGAATTAGTTTTGCAATGTCCAGAAAGCTCATGGAACAGGTGGTTGAAGACAGGAAGGCATCAAAAAATACGACCTGCATGTGTCTCTGATGTGGATCCGCCGCCTGGATAATGCTCCGACAGTATTTCCAGAGCTGGGCGAGCAATTCCTCCTGTGAGACGGTCCTTGAGTCCGCTGGGCCCATAATGGCGGGATTATTCTGTCACGGTCTGGCTGGCAGACCGTGGGGAGATGGGGAAATAGGACCCAAACGCCGGACTCTTCAGTGCAACAGTGTTTATTTACAAGGTGGTGAAGTAAACAACAATAAATCCCCAGTTTCCCAGACTCCCGTGGAGTGTCTTCTTCCCAAAAGTCCCCGTGTAGTGCTCTCTGCCCCAGTGTCCCTGCACTCCCCGTGCTTACTGCTCCTTCTCGTCCCACACTCCTCCTGAGGGGAAAACAATAGAGGCAGCCGTTAACACTTATCCCAGCAGGCATACACTCACACTTGACTTGTTTGAAGACTGACGTGTAGTCAAACGCAATAATCCCGCGTCGGTGGAAGCTCCATCGCTCATCTAAATAGCTCCCCCGACGAGCCCAGATGAGGAGCAGGTGTGCGGCCAGGACTTCGGGTGTGGCCAGCCCTCAAGTTAGACCACGCCCCCAGGGCTGAAGGTGCCTGTAACTTGGCCACAGCAGAAAGGCAAAACACACACATACCTGCCTACATACAGATGTGCATAGGGGCAGTGCAGACAACACACCAAATAATAATAATAATAACAATAACAATAACAGTCACAGTCCCCACTGCCCACGGACCCCGAGTCCCCAGAGCCGGGTCCGTGACAATCTGCATGTTAACATACTAGTTCCTGACCCCCATTGTCCCTCTAACATTTAAATGTGCATGTTAGATTAAAAAGCTTATGTGTGAATGAGGCTTGTATTATGTGCTCCTATAGAGTACCAGACCTTTACCATTACACCAACAACAACCTGAATTGTTGATACAAGGCAGGATGGAACCAAGCGTTCATGCCAAATTCTGACAATCTAACACAGAAATTGCAGTTGAAATTTAAACTTATCAGATCCAGAAAAGTTTTTACAATCTTCTATTGTCCCATTTCGGGGAGCCTCAGTTTCCTGTTCTTTGGGAGTGGCACCTGGTGTGGTCTTCTGCTGCTGGAGCCCATCTGCTTCAAGATTTGACATGTTGTGTGTTGAGGAAAGCTCATCTGCATACATCAGTTCTAACTACTGGTCATTTGAGTTATTCTGGCAATCACCCTTTGACCTCTATAATTATCAAGGCATTCTAACCTAGAGAACTGCAACTCCCTGGATATTTTCTCTTTTTTAGACCATCCTCTTTAAATCTTAGAGAAAAGCCCAGTCATTCAGCAGTTTCTGAGAACAACAACCATGGATCAGGTGATTGAGGGTCACCTGATCCAGGCCTAACATATGCTTTAGCAAAAAGCAACTTTCCAGTTGTCCTCTCTGCCCTCAGTAATGAGAAGCAGTAGATGTGGGTCTGAAGCTGGCCCTTGCCCTGCCCTCTGGGCTATGTTCATGGTACTTTATGATAAAATCTTATGTGCAGACAGAGATAGAGAATCTGTAACTTTTTTATTAGATGCATTCTCAGGCTGTACATCTAGTTAGTGAGAAGCAACTTTAAAATATATAAATAAAAACTGCCTGTAGTTAGCTTACTTATAGCTCTGGTTGTTTTCAGATAAAATAAAAAAAACAGTAAAACCTCCAGAGAAAAGTGGACTGCCACTCAGTTGTCATCTTTATTTGCTCTGTGCTTTCATGGACTTGATCTTTGGTGTTTGCATTTGTGCATGTGCCTGTCTAAATATTATTCCCTGTCATGTTAAAACAAGATTTTTCCAGTATTGGGCTCTGTAGAGTTCCAGGAGGGAAAATCCTGTGCTATTCTCCATGGATAAACAGAGCAGCAGATTGGATTTAAAAAAAGAAGAAAGAAACAGCAGTCTGAAGACACGTGGTTTCTTAACCTCATACTCTATATTTCCAGAGAAACCACATGTTTTTTTCCACTGTGGCCTTTGGGGATTATAATCTCAAAACTGTGGCCTTTCTAATCAAATCTGCTGTTTAAAATAGATTTAACCGGCATGGCAGCCGGTTCCTCTCTTAATTTCGAACACTGTACATGTCCTACACAAATACATGTGAAAGTGCAGCGATGCATGGACAGCCCGTTTCACTGCTCCGAAGACTGCTGTGCAAATTGATGGACCCATGGAAAATCAAACAGCTCTTCTAACTTTGAAAATAAGCCCATCTCTTTGGATCTATCCTTTCTGAAAATCTGCATTTGATAAAACTCGCTCAGACTGCTGGCAAAATCAGTGAACTGGGCATGCTATGCTGGGCTTCTTTACAGACATCAAAACAATACTGGATGAACAGTTATTCACAAGCTGATTTTGGAAAAAATGGTCCTCGTTATAAACAGGGAAACCTGCTTGTTGTGTAAGACTGACTATGGTGTAGGTGCGGGTTTAAATGTGCAAAGACTGCTGCTTCATTGATGTCTTTGAGCCATTGATTTCCAGAAGGAGGAAAAAAAATTGCCCACTTTTTCCAAAGTGTTGGCCATGGAAAAGTTCAAAACTAGAACATCAGACTTTTGCCATAAAGTAAAGAAGGGCACTAACAGTACCAAGAGAGATTGTTTAATGTTCAAATCTCTGTGGAAACAGCACAGTTCAGACACCCCTGTGCTTTTTAAAAAAATACCTTCATTGTATATGGTGGCTCTGAGAGTCTGCCAGAGTCAACACTCACAGTTTTCCTTGAGCCTCTCTTGAGACCTTTTTCTCCGATGCTCACATTTTCCAGAAATCGTGGCCTTGAACTCCAAAAGAATTTCAGACACACTGTGTTATTCGTTAGGTGTTGGTCTACATTACTTTCTAACCGGCCTGAACTCACAGCTGTGTCTGATTTAGCCATGACCTTTAGACTGTTGAATCAAGGAATTGCATTAATTTATTTTTCTTCCGCAGTGAAAAAAAAAACAAAACACAAAAAAAACACCTTCTGCCCAAATTCCCAACTTTACCTAATTTAATTACATGTGATTTTTTTTCATGTCGCTTTATCACATAAAGCACAAAGTCAAATGGTCAAATGAGATCTACTTGATTGTGTCACAGTACGGCTGTGTGCAGGCAAAAGTAGGACCCAAACGCAAACTCAGAGACAAAAGGTAAACTCAAAAAACACAGCTTTATTGCTGGCGTGGAGTGGGACACGAAAAACAATACAAAATAAACTAAACTGGAAAAACTAAAGCACAAGGAGCCACAGGGAAAAATCACACAGCTATGATGGAGGACGCAACACTGACAAAGAGAAACATGGGGCTTAAATACACTGAGGGATAACGAGGGGGAATGAGCCACAGGAGGAGAGCACAGCTGAGAGTAATTAAGCAGGACGAGGCAAGGGAAGCAAAACTAGAAACATTAACATAGAACAGACTGTGAAAGTAAAACAGGAAACACACTGACGGAACTCAAGACATGTGAACTTAACAGACTGGGGGAGACAGAACATAGGGATCTGAAACATGGAACAGAAAGGAACAGTAGATCAACATGAACATAACAACGCCACAGGGGAAGAGTAAAACTGAACACGATTAACACAGAAACACCAGACCTCTTCACAATAAAACAGGAAACATAATGAGACGTAGACATGACAACCCGAACTTGAGAACGTAAGACACAGACATGAAACACATGAAGAGCAGGGGAGATTTACCATAGTTGGAAACACGAGGGGGAAATAATAAGAACTAGAAACACTTAAGCATGATAACAAATGAACTTAGGAACCTGAAGGGCTTACATAAACTAAAACATCAAAATGAACTAAAACTCAAAACACTGGGTCATAAGACCCAGGATCGTGACAGATTGGTAGACATTTCCCTTAATAGTTAATTATTTGAATATATTAACCTTTGAGTTTATATAGTTCAGTTGCATTTTACTCAAAAATGTTTTTGAGGGTGGCAGAAATTTTTTTCCCATGTTCCTCAAACCAAATTTCCCAAGGCAAATTGAGTACTTTGTAAATCAGTGCCTTCTATTCTCTGCATCTTGCTTGCAGATATACAACAAATACATTAAGGTGAAGAGCTTGTCCCTTGAAGCAGCTCATCATCAACTGTTTGGAAGTACTTTGGTTTTAGATCAAGTTAAGTTAACCAAGAATAAATCATATGCATATGTGTTAGGACAGCTTTACAAGTGTATTTACATCTATACTGCAGTTACAATGGAAGCACTACATTTAACTTCTATAAGGTGCATTTAAGCCAGAAAAACATCTTATTAAAACAGGTTTTTTTTTTATTAGAGTGCTAAATGAATTTATTAAACCACCTCCCAATGGGTTATGCCACACATTAACAGTTTTGGTAATTAACAAAATGTTTTTTTTATGCTGGTTAATCAACCAGAATGGTGGTGAAAGTTCTTCAATCGAAAGAGATAAAGAACTTTATTATCATTGTAGTTATACAACGAAATTTATTTGGTAGCTCACAGAGGCCAGCAGCAATAAAACAAGAAGCAGCATAGTAACATAATAACCATAGTAAACCTAGTAAAAGTATAAAATATAAAGTAAAAAGAAGGCAATTAGCACAGTAAATAAAAAGAAATATAATAGTATTTACAATATGATCGCTTGAGTTTGAGAAATATTGTTCTTGTTATCCCTTAATCGTCAGATTTACAGTTTTACAAAAAATCCCCCAAAACATGAACTCAGTTTGGCTTTTGCCAAATAAATAACAATCCAATTTGTAATTTTAATAAAATTTTAATGAAAAACTGAAACTTTTTAATTCCTTTTTTGTTTTTATGAGATCATTGTTGATCATTTTTAGAATCACTGGGGTTTTTTTTTCTTCTAATAGCCGCACTGAATTTAGCTCAATTCAATTCAATTTCAGTTCAGTTTTATTTATATAGCATCAAATCACAACAACAGTCACCTCAAGGCCATTTATATTGTAAGGTAAAGACAATAATACGAGAAAACCACAACAATCAGATGATCCCATATTATTAAGAACTTACCAACAGCAGGAAGGAAAGATTTCCTTTTAACGGGAAGACACCTCTGGCAGGCTCAGAGAGGGGCGGCCATCTGCCGCAACCAGTTTGGAGGGGAGGGGGGGGCAGAAGAAGACATGCTGTGGAAGAGAACCAGGGATTAATAATAACTAATAATTCAATTCAGAAAGGTTTATAAAGACATAGTGAGTGAAAAATGGTGAGTGGGAATCCCCAGCAGCTTAGGCCTTTCACGGCATAACTGAGGGAGGATTCAGGGTCCCCTGATCCAGCCCTAACTATAACCTTTATCAAAACGGAAAGTTTGAAGTCCAATCTTAAAACTAGAATGGGTGTCTGTCTCCTGAATCCAAACTGGGAGCTGGTTTCACAGAAGAGGGGCCTGAAAACTGAAGGCTCTGCCTCCCATTCTACTTTTAAATACTCTAGAACAACAAGTAAGCCTGCAGTGTGAGAGCGAAGTGCTCTAATAGAGTGATGTGGTACTCAGATTATTATTTTGAAATTGCAATGAAAAACGTCTTTGCCACTAAAATGAATGAATCGTCATCACAATATTGATCAAAATAATTGGACCATCAATTTGGCCATAATTTTGCAACCTTAGTTATACCTGATCTTTTATAGGATTGCCCCACACCCATGAAATTGACACTTAGCACTGGTGATGTTCCAGTCCTTATGACTTGAACGTTCTGGTTTATCTTTAATATATCACTTTCATCATGGAGCAGAAGTAAAACATAACCGTGTCTATTCTTTACTTTGGTTAACCATACTTCATGTGCAAAAGTGCCATGAAATTAATTTCATAGTTTGATCATAAAATCAGGACTCGTTCAAAATATTGATCAGCTATCAAAATAAATGACCTCAGATTCATCATGCAGCCAACAGTGATGCGTCAGAATCTGATTTTTAATTAAAGCTCTTTATCAGACTAATATATCAGCAGGCCAGTGCTGCTGACTAGCTCCAGGGATGACAGAATGATATAGCCAGTGGGCATATCTGTTTAATTTCTGCAGCAATATACTTCCAGCTGTTTCTTCAGGATAAATTAGATTAATTTTGGAATTAAAAGGAGAAAAAAATCACTGAAGATGAAAGTCCAGTTTTCATCCACAGCTGATATGAAAACATGAATCTCATTGTTGGATAGGTGTGCTGAAATTTCTTTGTTTTCCTTGTTTTCAAAGTCAGCTGTCGTCTGTGGCGTCTATGACTCAATGGCAGCTGAGTCACACATTCTCTTCTCATCTCATCTTATCGGTTTCTTTAGCTGTAGACAGAAAAGGGGGAGAACAAGACACCGCACGAAGTGGCTAATGGGACAGGTTATGAACTGTATGAGAAGATGCAGCCATCCAGGCAATAATGAGAGACTTTGTTTAGAAGTAAGTTCAGCTTTCAAGATCTCACAAATAACAAACATTTGGCCTTTATTCTGAGGAAAAGAAAAGTTGGGTGCTCATTAAAAGCCGCGCACAAAGAAGTGACATGAAGATGAGAGGTAAAGAGAAAACAAGATGACATTTCATTTAAAAAAAAAAAAACAGTTTCTCTTCATTTCACCATTAACATAGATAGATTCGTCCATCCCTTATCACCTGATGTTGTGCTATATATGGTGCTGGTTTGCTGGTTATGCAATGTGTTTCTAGTCCACATATGTGGACGTCTCCAAAAATGTTGTGACAGAGTCAACAAAATGCTAGAAAGTAAACTTGAAACTAATTAGGTTCATTCTGGTCTGCAAAAACATTGTCTAGTAAATGTGGAACAATTTCAGATAAATAATTGCAAAGGGCGAGAGATGGGGTACATCGTGGACAGGTGGCCAGTCTGTCACAGGGCTAGCACAGAGAGACGGGCAACCATTCCCACCGAAGGGGAATTTAGAATAGTTAACCTAAAACCACTAACTGCACGTCTTTGGACTGGGGGAGGAAGCACCCGGAGAGAATCCACGTAAACACATGGAGAACATTCAAACTGCACACTGAAATACCCCAGCTGACCCTGAGCCAGAGGCGTGACCTGTGTGGCCTGGCAGCATGTCGGCAGGTAAGTGATATAGTACAGCGGTACCAACCGTGAGTCGTTTGTTACCGGGCCATGGGAGTTGAGGCTCGGATGTGAAATTTATGGTTCTCGGGATTTTTATCATTAACTTGGGTCTTTTCCCGTGTTGTAGTCATGTGTCTTATTTTGAAAGAAACATTTACACGTTACTATAGCGACCAGAGAGCATTAAGGGGCAGAGAGGAGGATGTTACTCTCAGTGCTGTTGGTGCATTTCAGGAGGACGCTGCTAATAAAGTTACAGAATTACACAGTGAATTCACGTTTATTATTATATTTACAAAATACCACAGTTTTTGTCTTGGCTGTGTCATTTTATTTTGTTGTATTTATCTATGACACCTTAAAGGACACACTAGGACAGTCATGCTGACTTTGCTGTGAGTTTCATTTCCACCTGTCTCTCTTTTCTGTTTTCAAAGCCAGATTTCTCTTTTAACTGAGCCATCATACCGTCTTACCATCCAACAACGTCCAAAGACATGCAATTAGTCTGCTTAAGTTACCTGATGATGTGAATGGTTGACTGTCTCCGTTCAAAAAACTCAATCTCTGATGGTACAGTAAGTGGGTGCATTAGTGGCTATAGAATTAGGATCTTACATCTGGAAGGTCACAATCAATGCTGAAAGGTACCTACAGGGTTAGAGCAAATAAGCTTCTATTCAGACAAAGCTTTTTTCAAGTAAGACAAGTCAATGCTAAACTGCATACTGCAGTTTACAACAACAAGGTTTCATAGTAGAAGAGTCCAGGCAATAAACACTTCTGTTAGTAACATCTAGAGCAGGGGTGGGCAACTCCAGGCCTCGAGGGCCGGTGTCCTGCAGGTTTTAGATGTGTCCAACACAGCTGATTCAAACGTCTAAATGACCTCCTCAATGGCTGTATCCCAATTCAGGGTCTGCAGCCTTAAAGTACGCAGCCTTAACGGTCCTCAATTCAGGGAAATGAAGGACGCATTTGAGGGCCGCATTTCGTGCAGCCTTCGAATTGGGACAGCCTTCGTCGCGTCGCGGTGACGTAATCGGCCTTACAATGCGGCCTTTAAGGCTGCAGACCCTGAATTGGGATACAGCCAACATGTCTTATAGTTCTCCAGAGGCCTGGTGATGAATTAATCATTTGATTCAGGTGTGTTGACCCAGGGTGAGATCTAAAACCTGCAGGACACCGGCCCTCGAGGCCTGGAATTGCCCACTCCTGATCTAGAGCATCATGAATCAACAAAATATGACCAAGAAGACCCAGGACTGATGAGCAGCTGGAATCCTACAGCAGACCAGAATGGGACAACTTTCATCTCTGAAAAATCCAGCAGCTGTTCTCTTCATTTCCCAGATGTTTGCAGACTGTTGTTAAAAGGAGAGGTCATGCTACACAGTGGCAAAATAACCCTTTCTCCACATTTTTGAAATCAAATATTTAAACAGCACATATGCTGCTTAAATATTTGATGTACTTTCTTTGTTCCGCTGTGAATAAAATGTGTATTTATGAGATTCTTTTACATTTTTCACAGTGTCCCAACTCTTTCATATTTGGGTTTTTAGGGTGGGTGTGTCCTGTGTGACTGCAGTGGGTCCTGTGGGGTATGGGGAGTTTGGAGATCTGGTCAACAGCATTTTATGCAGCATGGCATTGCAGAATGTGGGCTGAATGAATAGAAAACACACGAATTATTATCAGCATTCTGCGTCTCATATTATAAAATACTCTTTGTCTAGTTAGACTGTGCCTTAAACGATGAGATATTTCAGACTGATTTTAATAGCCTGAACAGACTGAAAGACAGAATCTGCAGATATCCAAGGCTATGAGCTCAAGAATGATTCATGGGGACTGTTATTCAATTTATTAAATGTAGCATAGTCATTCTTTTATATTCTTAAGTAACGACATCAACTTTTTTTTAATGCAGTGATTTACCTTTATGCTGTGTGGTGGATTCATGAGGCTAACTTGTAGTTTTTAAATAACAGATTTCACTCAGCAACATCAAAAGTAGCCTCGTGTGCCTACACATGATCATAGAGCCCTATCACTACAGAGAGAAAAACACAGAGGAAAAACAGAGGCAGGAGGTGAAGTCTGTGTGATGAGGGTGATGTTTTAACACTGCTATATGATGTGGCATCTGTGAGTCTCTTTAATTTTTAATCCTGACTCTCCTGCGGTCACACGGAGTTATTTTAGCTCTTGTTAAAAGGACACAGACCCTTACGTGAACCTGCTGTAAGGTCACAGAGGATGAGTGACGGCGACAGTCTGAGCTCATACTCCGCCAAAGTCAAACATGCACATCAGGAGGTTTGTTTTGTCAATTAGACAAGCGATGCATGACGGAGCCTCTCTCAGCCTCCGCTGACCTGTGCGGTTTCATCTCCTGTGCACCTGTGCCATGTTTGATGGTGCGCAAAGGGCTGGTTGTTCTCTGAGACAATTTTTCCCCAAAGCACACTCCAGCACCAATCCCAAAGCCACTTTGCTTTTGCCGTTTCGTTTGGTGCCATCACCCATCCAGTGAGTTTAATCACATATGTGTACTCGGGCGAACGTTTGCAATTCTTTGTCAAGATGAAAAATATGTTTGCAGTTGCCTCATATTTCCAAAAGCATTTAGACCAGTGCAGCAGTGTTTTTGTCCTTTTTAAGTCATTTATGCATTATATTAAAAACAACAGTTAACACTTTTCAAAACATAGCTTTCGTGGATTTGTTTTTACATTTCTCCAAAGCTGGGGTCAGAGTGATAAGAAAGGGTTTTATTGTGCTGAATGCAAACTTCTGCACTCCGTGACCTTTCAGATTTCCAGCTGATGTACCTTTTGTTGCTGTGGGAGGCATCGACTTCCTTCTAGCCAACTTTTTTTTGGATGCTTCTTGAAATGTTAAGAGGATTAATCTGTGCCTGACACCGTGAGAAAAACAAATTCGATTGAAAAGACAATAAACATTCAGATACCTTGAAGCTGTAATTTCATACAACGTAAACTTTAAGCATTACTTTTAATGTTGAAATACCAACAGTCATTTTTCAGTGCGTTACACCAGAATTTCAATTCACACGGTTCCACCTCTAAATTTTTATATAGGATTTAGAGATACTTTACGTTGTTACTTGGCTGCCAGTGTTCAAGATCCTTTTTATTAAATCAAGTCAACCTTGCTGAGAGTGAATAAGAATTCACTGATGTTTGATGTTGCATCAGATATTCTCTAATGAAGTGCTGCCAGCTCTTCTCAGACATGAAAGATGAGAGAAATTAAGAATTAAGCATTAAGAAGGCTGATAAATTCTCTGCATGCCACAGTAAAATAGTGCTCTGCTGCCAGTGGAGGATTCGCTGCAAGTACTGCAGATAGAGCAGGGGTGATCCTAGGTTCAAACTTTTAAGGGGGCTCAGCTCCCAGTCATAACATCATGCATGCACTGCCTTGTAATTAATATTAATAGAATATGCTGTTTGCAAATGTAATCAACCGTTTTCACATTTGCAATTCACCTCAATTCAGTTGGATGCACATCACATTGCTACCTTCAAAAGCAACCTAATTAGTAGGATGACCTATCGTAGTGTCTAAGAACAATTCAGAGTGAATAATCAGACATTTGAATCTAATCCACCAGCTCTAGTGTGGAGCCTTTAGCTGTCAAACCTGAGGAAAGTTTTAAAGAACCATTTGTGGCAAAGCAGATAAGATGAGAACACGTACAGCATTTCCCTCAAACACTTAAAACACACTCTCTAGTGCCACATTTAAAGCATTTATCCTAAGCAGGTTCATTATGCACTGGGCTATGAAATAATCTTTTGGAAATCTTTTTATTAATGGGGGAAAAAACATGGTTCCAAATTGTGGAGATTGAGCTATTCTTTCATTTCATCTCAAATGTTTCCTTTATCCACAGCAACAAAAGCAGCTTCAGCTCTTGCATTAGCTAGATACAAACCTCCAGCTTTATAGCTTTCATTCTCCATCTCTTATTAATTCATATTTACTTACACCGAGCTTTTACAACTACTGCTGTTACTAATGCTTAAAAGAAAGTGTTTTTAATGTGACAGGCTGGTCACAGGGCAGCAAAGGACATAAATCCTGATGTAAACAAGCAGAACAAATGACGCTTACGACAAGAAACGTGCATTATTTTCATCACCAACAAGAGGCAAGAACTCTACAGCAACCCAAAGGTGAATGGTGTTTATATAACCTTTTTGCCACTGGATGAGAAAGTCTTTTGTGCTTCTTTTGCTCTTATCGAGTCTTTGGTGATCATTTTTCCTTAGATCACTTCGATGCTGACCTTTGTTTCGACACTTTTTGCTTCCGTTTTTCAGATATATTTATTCTGGTGCTTGTAGTTTGTACTTGTGCATTTTTTTAAGTTCACTTATACCTCTGGGCTTATAACAAGGTTTTGCTATTGGCAGATCAATTTCTTGATGAATTGTTTAAACGCACACCAAAGTGGAGAACAATACATTCCTCCACCGACTTTGTATTCTGTAAAATATTTTGCTTTTCAGCTCCGTCCACCAGCAACAAACTGAGGGCCAGAAGCACATTACACTTACAGGAGCTAAGGAGAGGAGGAGCTCAGTCATGACTGAGCTCCTCCTCTCCTTAGCTCCTGTAAGTGCGCTGATGTTAATACCAGAGGAGCTTTTGTCAGCAGAGTGTTGGCGACATTTTCAGTGTGTGTCTGTGTTGCTGATGTTCCTAAATGCTACCATTTTGCAATAATACTACCAAATTTCACAAACTGAACTTTACAAGAAGGCACTTGTGGCAGTGGGACTGAAAACACCTGAATTTAAAGATTAAGAGGTTCGGACCAAAACTCCCCCCCCCATGCAATGCACTTTTTAAAAAAAGGCTCATTATGGGACACAAAAACTATGTGAGACACTGGCAGCTATAGGACACATATAGGGTTGCCAACCGTCCCTTAAAAAACGGAATCGTCCCGTATTTAGAAACAAAAGTACACGTCCCGTATTGAGCTAATAAGGGACGCACTTTGTCCCGTAATACAGTGAGAATCAAAAGTAGTCTATAAATGTTTATGGAATTAACGCTTTGTTTGAAAACATAATTCCCAGCCCCTCTCCTGCTTTGTGACCAATGAGCTGACAGCACACTTATGACAATTCAAGTATGACAATTCAGATTACCGCTCATCTCATTGGTCGAGGAAAGGTCGCTTACGGAGAAAATACCGGAAGACAACAGATGACCACAACAAGAAGCATGGCCAACAGGGAAACAAACGCCGACACTGCGGTGCAAGTCTCGGACGACAGTACACCTAAAGCTGGGCAGACACTGTGCGATTTTTTCAGTCACGTTATTCAGCTCCTGCTCAAACTGCACAATTGACTCGCAGGGGTTAGAAGTTCGTAGGTCACGATGCAGGGTCTCACACTATACGGCCCGATGCTCTGATGCGACCTGAGTGCTCACACTGTGCGTCCATAAAATGAAGGTTATAACAGAAAATCTGTCGCTCTGTCTTTCACTCACACACACACACCACCACCATCAACTTTGCTAAATTGTTAATGAAAAACATGATCAGGCAGCTGTGATTGAGCAGCAATGTAAATCCAACTATTTTCAGGTTGTTGTGGTCGTGATAATTTTGTGATGCCAAATCGAAAAGGCTCGGATGAGCTTTCCAAAGTTCTACAAGTTGTGCCTCCATCGCTTGTGTCCAGATCACACTCTGCACAGCCGTCTCGTTACCCCACGTATACTACACAATGCACGATGAAGGCCAAAATCGGGCTGATCACCAAATCGGTCGCACGACTCAAAAATCGGCTCAAAATGGGCCAAAAATCGCACAGTGTGAGCCCAGCATTAGAGCAGCAATGTTTGTTCCCCTCAGAGAAAGAAAAAAAGGGCTGTAAAAGTACAGGGAGGAATGGGAAAAGGAAAACACCTGGCTGGAAATTTGCATGATAACACCTATAAAGCGCACTGCACTGTGTGCCGGCGCACTTTTTCCATAGGCATGCTTCTAATGGTGGGCACATGAAGAACATGAGGGGCGTGACAGCTCGGGGAACCCTTAACCAATTTCTTGTCCACCAGGCCACGGCAGAAGCAGATATGGTATGTAAACACTGGTTTGTTTTTTTAAACCCTCTGGTTAAGGTTAATATGGGCATGTGCAGTGAATATCAGCGCTATGTGGCCAGAAGTGTGATAATGTAATTTATTTTGTGTAATAAACAACTGCATGGATAGATGATTACAACAAATAGATGACTAATACATAAAAGTAATACATATTTTAATAATGATGATGAGTTATGATGCGTAATCATGGGAACAAGTGGGTTTACAAACAGGAGCAGCTGATTAGCATTAGAAAAGCTGAAATAATACCTCAACTGAAGCCAATTGTACTAAATGCACTATATGTGCACTGTTACAAGAATGTTTTTCTTTATGTTGCTTTCTATTAATTTATATAATTTTAAGTTAAGCAGGACAGAGTTCTTTTAAAGAAAGATTTACTTATATTCTCAAAAGTTAAGCATGACAGGCTTCTGTTTAAGAAAGAGACCTGTTTTACTGTGTTAATGTTGTCATTTTGAGCTAAAAATAAACGGCTAAATGATCATTTGTTTCCCATATGGTCATATCACAAAGAATATGCATCTGCTTAAATCAAATTCAAGTCAAATGGTTAAAAAATAATTTCACACACAAAAAAAAAAGAGCTACCACACTGGGAAGGGTGAAGACAACTGGGTTGCCCGGCCCTGGCCACGAGGTGTCCCTTATTTATTTTTCAGGGAGTTGGCAACCCTAGACACATACACTTAATATACCTTTATTGTCCTGTCATTCTGTCATTTTCTTACCGAAATAAAATGTTCAAATGTTAACTTAGGCTATTCAAGCCAAAGCAATCAGTATGTTGCTTGTGTTATATTGAAATGACAATTGTTTAGCAAGCTATGAGTGCGTAAGCTAGCTTTGGCAGCTTGCTAACACTCAGCTTGTATTAGCTTTCTAACAGCTAACTAGAAAAAGGGTGCTAAAATAAAATTCTTAACATTATGATAATTGTGCTATCCCTCATCATTCAGAAGCCCAGTAACTTTAAAGATTCCTAGTCCCATGAAAAGAATACAATTTAAAAACTGACTCTGGCCTTGCAGTTGTCTGCCCCTAGCTAGATGTGGCCATTTCTCTTTTCCTAAAGACATCTGCTGTATACTTAGAGAAAGAAAAGCAGTATAATGGAGTCAAATTAAGTCTTATTACAGGTCTCATGAACAAGTACTGTGGCTAATCCTCAGCCTTCAAGGTTAAGGTGAAACAGTTATTAAGGTCTGGTGTAAGGAGTGGCATCAAGGCTGCAATTATTGCTTTCCTGAGAAACAGAAACCAAGGACTCAGTCAGAGAACATGAATAAAGTGATGGAAAAAGAATGTAAACAAATGAATACCATTAAAAAAACTAATATGTAAGTGAGAGACAAAATATGTGTCTTTCAAATCAGTCTGTAGAGCTGTTTACACTGTATGCACAGATAGATAATCATAAAAGTTTGAGCAAGTTAAAACAAAAGGACTAAACTGAACCTGTCATGCATCCTGAAGAAAAGAGGGGTGGGCTGACTTTTATAAGGCAAAGACAAGATGACTTGATTCTGCCAGGTTCTGAGAAAAGACCACATGGTGTTGTCGCAGTAGGTGGAGTAATATATGTGGTAGCAGGCTTTGTGTTTGAACCCTACAGGTTCAAAAATGACTCACACCAGGCTGTCAGACATACCTCCCTCTGTGTGTCTACCAACCTCTGTCTGAAGCTGAACTTCTTTTCCCATCTACTCTGCCCCTATGTACTCCGCTCTGCCTATGGATAAGCTCCTAATAAGGTGTCATAGAAGAAGAATCAGGTTGCCTACTGCAAGCTCTTCTTTTAAAATAAGGAATGATTTGAAAACCGTATATATTGTGATTCTCTGAAGGCTGCTTCTTGGATGAACTACATCAGCTTCGATTATTTAAATCAATAGAATGATGAATGAAAGGACAGAAAATCTCATAAGGTGTGTCTGCACAGTAACCAGAATCGCAGATGTAGAGTTGGAGACTTGCCTAAAGTTTGGAATTTATATCCATGTGTGGTTCTGGGTTAAGAGAAGCTTATTCCAAAAATGGATGCCGCTGTGGTTTCTCATGTGATTTAGTGCCTTCCAGTGTTGTTCTCTCTAGTCCACTGTAGCGACATGCTGGTATATTCACCAGAAAAGAAGAAAAGCTATATTGTGAAAACAACGAGTTGTGACATGTGCTGGTGTTTAATGTTTCAAAACCTGATGATGTTACTTCTGAGTATTTTGGAAGTCCACTGATGAAAGTCATAACCCCTACAATACCCTTCCCACAATTACAATCAGCTGAAGGCCAGGTCAATCACTCATAATATCTGCTTCCCCTCTGTGACTCTGTAATTCACTGTGTGGAAGACGAACATAGATGATATTCATAGCCAGGCTTTTGGAAGCAGCTTTGTGCTGAACCTGTGGATATAAGCAGCTAGTCATCATTTAATCATCAAATTCTTTCTTTACAGTGCTGAGTCATACAGTTCAAGTGTTTTTCAGCTTGCCAATATGTAAACTATTGCAATTATGAGTCACACAATTTTCTTTTCTTTTCTTTTTTTTTTTTTTAGCAAATTTACGTTTATTTAACTTGAATTATAACTTTTCAAAATTCAAGTCTATAGAATTTGGAAAACATCCGGGACTCCCAATAAAAAGGTCAGAGTCGACTCTGACTGGAGCTGATGGTTTGATCCCCAACTTCTTCTGTCCATGTGTTTTACTGGCTTTAAGCAAGACTCTGAACCCCAAGTTCATGCATTACCAAAATACTTTACATGGATCTCAAACATTCCAGCATCATCCATGAGCACTTCCCTTGGCCTACATGGACCAGACATCAGCAACAAAACATGTGACACTGATTAAATCAGACAAAGAATGAAAAGGATGAGCTGGAATGGCGGTGGATCTGCAAAGCAGTTTGCAGATGCATGGCAAGCTGCAGCTAAACGTCCTGTAGATTTCCTAATTAGATGTGCAGAACGGTTTCACTTGAGCCATCAGCTAGACCGGTCTGCTGGAATTGTGGTTGAGCCAGACATTCTGGCCTCTTGCTGTGCGCCGCTCGATTTTCTGCTGTAGGAAGGCTAAGCAAAGGTAAACAAGTACCAGTGGTGAGGGTGTTTGAATGTGTGGCTGGGTGAATGAGATATACTTTATTAACTGCTCTCTCTCGCTCTCTGTTTTAGTGCATTGCCTTTACAGTTCCCATGCATTTGACACTTCCAAGCAGGCCTCATCATATCCCCATGTGATGTTATAAATCTTCCATGTTGATACTGTGTCTTTTTTTAACTGTCATGATGGAGGTCCCAGCATAGATACAGGTTAGCAAATGTATCTTTATTATCCATTTATTACCCTATTTTTGTATCTTTCATTGTCCATACGATTGCTTCATCTTTTAAAAACAACCACACATCCCAAATTATTCCATATCAATCCAGGACTATATGGAGCTTTAGGAGCATTTAACCTTTGAATAATTTCATTACTCTAGCCTATAAGAGGAGCTTTATCTATCACATAATCTAAATTACACTTCAGGGGTATTTTTCAGCCTCAGGTAGACGTAATTTTGGGGGAAGCTGTAAAATAGCGTAATTGGGTGCTAGAGAAGTGTAAAAGCTTCAGCAGCAGTGATACAGCTACCACTAGCAACCTCCTGTCATGTAAAAGCAGAATGTCAAAACAGACATGGAGGGATAGGGCTGCCCAGGGTGCGTTCAGGATTATGAAATGACTTCAAGCTTTAAAATGAGAAGGAGGCTTAAAATGGCAATACTTCTGTTGGAGGTAAATCTGATCGATCAGACATCCTACCAGTCATCACTGCAACACTCATTCTATTTGCATCAGTTGTGATGCCACACAAATAAATATTTAATTCAATCTCATCCCAGCCTGGTGAAAATGAAACCAGCTACACCGCAGGCAACGTTATCAATAAACCTATTTATCCGAGGGAAGTTAAAGCAGTGCAGATTACAGTTTTAGATATGCAAACATTTCTTGAGGGCAGAGCTGCTGTAGAGCCCGAAATGTTTTTTGGCTTACTTAAACTTTAATGTAAAAAGCGAGAGAAGTGCAAATTTTATGGTTTAGCATGTAAGCCTGACACAGAGCGATAAGGAAAATACAAGGACGGGGAAAATCTGTGAAGCTGAGCCATCTTGCTACAAACGCGAGCTCGATGGCCAGATATACTTTTGATGAAGTCCATACTCATAAATAGAAAACAATATTTTTTTGCCAACTTGTGCTTGGAAAACATGTGTTCTGGCTGCGCTCACTGAGGTTAAATAAATAAAACTGCGACTTCTCAGCAAGCAGTGATTCGAAACTAAAACAGTGTTTGTTTAACTGGAGTCAGTAAAATATATGAGCCAAGAAGTTCTGTTGGAGTTTTGAACTCTGTGCAATTATTGAGAATTTCTGAGAAATTGAAAGTTGAGTCTCTTCTAGTTTAATGTGATCCTGCAAACCATTGTGCTGATTAACTGACCTCTGAAATTGATGACAGACTTTATTATTTTATTAGTACAAAATGGAGATGTTCAGTAGTCATATAAAATGAACCTTTGCTGCTCTTTAGTTGTTTTTTTTATAGTTTTCTTTATGGTTTTGTTCATTGGTATAGTTTATAGTAGTAAAAATTGTAATATGAACCCATTACCTACTTTCACCCTACTATCACCCTATTAGAGCACTTCGCTCTCGCTCTGCAGGCCTACTTGTTGTTCCTAGAGTATTTAAAAGTAGAATGGGAGGGAGAGCCTTCAGTTTTCAGGCCCCTCTTCTGTGGAACCAGCTTCCAGTTTGGATTCAGGAGACAGACACTATCTCTACATTCAAGATTAGGCTTAAAACTTTCCTTTTTGCTAAAGCATATAGTTAGGGCTGGACCAGGTGACCCTGAATCCTCCCTTAGTTATGCTGCAATAGACATAGGCTGCCGGGGAACTCCCATGATGCATTGAGTTTTTCCTTTCCAGTCACCTTTCTCACTCACTGTGTATTAATAGACCTCTCTGCATTGAATCATATCTGTTATTAACCTCTGTCTCTCTTCCACAACATGTCTTTTATCCTGTCTTCCTTCTCTCACCCCAACCGGTCGCAGCAGATGGCCCCGCCCCTCCCTGAGCCTGGTTCTGCCGGAGGTTTCTTCCTGTTAAAAGGGAGTTTTTCCTTCCCACTGTCGCCAAAGTGCTTGCTCATAGGGGGTCATATGATTGTTGGGTTTTTCTCTGTATCTATGAAGCGCCTTGAGGCGACTTATGTTGTGATTTGGCGCTATATAAGTAAAATTGAATTGAATTGCAATTAAATATAATTGCAGCACGGTGGCACGGTGGTTAGCACTGTTGCCGCACAGCAAGAAGGGCCTGAGTTCAATTCCACCATCAGGCCGGGGTCTTTCTGTGTGGAGTTTGCATGTTCTCCCCGTGTTTGCATGGGTTCTCTCCGGGTACTCCGGCTTCCTCCCACCGTCCAAAGACATGCAACTTGTGGGGATAGGTTAATTGGATAATCCAAATTGCCACTAGGTGTGAATGTGCGAGTGAATGTGAGTGCGAATGGTTGTCTGTCCCTATGTGTTAACCCTGCGACAGACTGGCGACCTGTCCAGGGTGTACCCTGCCTCTCGCCCTATGACAGCTGGGATAGGCTCCAGCGCCCCCCGCGACCCTGGATTAATTGAATTGAATTGAATTTTTAAGATACATCTGTTCACCTGTTTGATAATGCAAATATCTAATCAGCCAGTGATATGAAAGCAAATCACTGTATTAATTCTGGTCAAGAAGGCCCGATGAAGTTCACACTGGGCATCAGAGTGATGAAGAAATGTGATTTTAGTGGCTTAAGTGAATGTGGCATGAATGATGGTGCCAGGTGAGCTGCTCTGAGTTTTTCCCAAACTGCTGATCTGGTGGGATTTTCCAAAACAACCATCGTTTACAGGAATGGTTAAAAAAAAAAAAAGAAAATAACTCAAATTACCACTTAGCACCAAAGTATGGTGAAGAGCACCTCTGAATGCATGACATGTCAAACCTTGACGCAAAAAACAGCAGCTCTGCACCAGACTAAGTGTCACTTCTGTCAGAAACTCGGGCTACAGTTCACAGGACCTCACCAAAATATGGTGTGATGACTCTTCATTTCTGATGCAACATTTAGATGGCAGGGTCCAAATTTGGCATAGACAACATGAAAGCATGGAACCATTCTGCCTTGTCAACAGTTCAGGATGGTGGGGGTGTAATGGTGAAGCCACATTGAACCCCTTAGAACGAACTGAGCCTCATTTAAACAACACCACCTATTTGAGTAATGTTACTGATCATGTCCATCTCTTTATAAACGCAGTGTACCATCTTCTACTGGCTGATCCCAGCAGAGTAACACACACTGTCACAAAGCTCAAATCATCTCAAACTGGCCTCCACCGTCACCCTGTCCAATAGAGCACCTTTGTGATGAGTTGGAACAGGTGATTCTCATCATGGGCGAGAAGCTGACATATCTGCAGTAACTGTGTGATGCTGTCATGTAAATATGGACCAAAATCTCTGTTTCCAGCACCTTGTTGAATCTGTGCCATTAAGAATTAAAGCAACTGTGAAAGCAAAACGGGTCCAGCCTGATATTATTAGGGTGAAAGTGTCCAGTGAATGCATATGGCCTGATTCTCTTACTCGTGTCATATAGGTTGTGTCTAAAACTATTTATCCATGCACTTTCAACTCTCTGTGTAAAGAGGTCTATGTACACAACTGTATATTGACTTCATTTTATGCTGTTGCTAAGTGCCTGCCGGTCATAGGTGGTAGTTTGATTGTATCTATTATTGTAGAGTGTTTACTTTACAATATAAAGCACATTGAGGCGACTGAAGTTGTGATTTGATACTGTATAAAAAAAACTGAAATAAATGAATTTTTAAAAATAATGTAAATTCTCAGGTAATTTTTCTCTATGATGGTTATTATGTCATCGATGTCACACAGTGAAACATCACAGACCAGCCTTATCTAAATAACAAAAATACCAACATGCATTTTGGCATATAATATAAATGCATGTTGTACTGAGTGAACATCTCTACCAAATGAATAAACATAAATATAAATACTTTGTGGAAGTTTATGTTGTGGTTGACTGCCGCTATCCCACACATCCATTTGTCTTCTTTTTCCTCTGGTGCAGGTCATGATGGTGCTGACCACTACATTAGTTGTCATGGAGGTTTTGTGGGCTTTGTGTGATCTGTATAGCATATAGAAATAAACAATATGAGCTGAAGATGTGAAAAGAGGCAGGCAGCCCTTATCCTCTGACAAGAAACAAGTGTAGCATGATGCATAACACAGCATGGAAGAGGAATAAAGATCAAGCTGTCCTGCTGCTTCACTTCTTTACTGTAAGACATAGAAATATCTGCTCTGCATTATCTGACAAAGTATGCATGCAATTTTTGCTGAATTTATTACAGTGCTTTGTCATTCTGACATTAAATTAAAGTTTCTATGTTTAATAAATATTTTAGTTCATTGGTAAAGGTTAATTAATTTTAAAGCTATAGAGACGGGAGGTTAATTCCTGTTTGGATTTACAATGCTACAGCTTATTGTGTGTTTTCGGGGCCTAAATTTGTTTACACATTGAAAAAATGAGAAAAATCCTTAAGGAGAAATTTCCTGTGACATGTGAATCAATGGTTTGTATGTAGCAGACTGAACTACATTTAGTTTCAGCTCTGTCTGTAACACAGATTGAGCTGTAAAAGTAACAATAATGGTAAGATTTGACAAACAGTTATGTAAACAGGAAATTAATCTCAGTGTAATCTCCACTAAAGAAATGGGTAGCTGTAGTATAAGCCTGTGTGTATACGTGCACCTATGTTAGTATGCATCTGAAAATCTCTTATCTTTTTGAATAGTATTCACTTTTCCATAATCTGTTTGTGAATCTGCACAACCACACAGGAGTTTTTAGTTATTTTGGCTGATTAGACCTACAGTCATGTTGTACAGAGATTAATTGAGGTGGAGGAGTACAAGATTACAAGCAGTCAGGGCAGGCAAACACCACAATAGTAGCAGGCAAAGAAAATCTGGGCATTGAAAGAAGGAAAATGCTGCAAGGCAGGTCTGATAACTGGTCAACTGAGAGAAGAGCCAAAGATCTTAGGCAGACAGCCCAAGGGCTGGTGAGCACATGCACAGATCCAGTGGATGGTTTTGTGGTTTGTGAGCAGGAGAAACAGAGACTTCAGGTAGATGGCCTAAAGGCAGGGCAGCTGTTGAATGTGGAATACGTCTACTGGCCAGCGGTATGTAGTGAGGCTGGATCCTCTTTGGGGAAAGCTGGGTGAGCTGAATTGTTCAGTTAAGTGCAGGTTGTGGGGTGATCAAAATCCTGGAGACCAGAGCTTCAAGAAACCTGCCATGAACCAGAAGACAGAAGATCGCTGGCAGTCTGAGGATTGACCTACACAACTGACTCTAAGGTGGACGAGAGGCCAATCAGGTTATCAGACAATTCAAGGACAGTTTTTCTACCTAAACTGCTCCTCTGTTGGCCAACTAAGTGTCAGGCAAAGCAATGCTAGAAGTTTAACTTGCTGCTAGCAATCATATTGACTAATGGCTATAGTGGTGCTAGCTAACTGGCAGAACTAACCAGGTGGGAGGACTAGGCAAGTAGTAAAGGTGGTGGCTGAGGCAGAGGATCATGTATAAGGATGACATGCAAAAATTTTCAACAATCTCCTGTTTCCAAATGGATCTTTCCAAATGTTGAACTTCAGAGTTCTCAGAAAAAGTGTCTAAATGTATCAAGTCCCTCCAGGAAATATTGAGAACATCAGAATATCGAGAAAGTTGCCAGATTAATTCATGTCAGTCTGTGCTATCAGGAGTTCCTCCTCCATGACTTTCTCAAGCTGACAATACCCCCAGATGAAATCAGCAGCCCTCCACCGCGTCTGTGTACAGCTGTCCCGGAAACGGCTTTGTCCTCCAATCTAATGGTTTACCAGAGCTGAACTGAAAAAGCAAAACAAAACCCAAATGTATAAGCCAGGTGTAAGTAATAAAATGAGTAATTGACTAGATTTAGCTGCTTCATGTTTGGGTGTTAGCAGCATCACTCCATGTCCTCCTACCTCAAGTACACAACTACACTGGATGAAAGATGTTTTCAAGCATTTCAAGGCTGTCAGATGTGATGCTTAGAACAATCATGCATTTACCTGACAAGTCCTGTCTTAAAGGAGCCACACCCAACGTGGGGCTTGAACCCACGACCCTGAGATTAAGAGTCTCATGCTCTACTGACTGAGCGAGCTGGGCTTGAGCTGCTGCATTAGGAAATATCATAAGCTGAAGCATGAGAAGGGCTCTTCTCTCTGAAAGGACCATGACAGCAGAACTGGATCTGAACAGAGGAGATCAAACTGGTGATGATGTTTGGTCAGAATGCACCACCCAGCATATCATATCATCTGCACTGGTCCGTCATGGTAAAGAGAGAGATCCAACTGTAAAAGCAAAGCTCTTAAATCACCGGTCGATCTATGTACCCACCCTCACCTCTGGTCATGAGCTGTGGGTAGTGACCGAAAGAATTAGATCGCAGACACGAGTGTTGGAAATTAACTTTCTCCGAACAGTGGCTGGCCTCTCCCTTAGAGATAGGGTGAGACGTTCAGCCATCCGGGAGGGGCTCAGAGTAGAGCAGCTGCTGCTCCACATCGAAAGGAGCCAGCTGAGGTGGTTTGGGCATCTGATGAGGATGCCTCCTGGGCGCCTCCTGGGTGAGGTATTCTGGGCATGTCCCACCGGGAGGAGGCCCTGGGGCAGATCCAGGACACGCTGAAGGGATTATATCTCTCGGCTGGTCTGGGAGCACCTTGGTCTTCCCCCAGATAAGCTGGAGGAGGTGGTTGGGGAGAGGGCTGGGCTTCTCTGCTTGGGCTGCTGCCCTCGTGACCCGGCCCCAGATAAGTGAAAGAAGATGGATGGATGCATGGATGATGGATGATTGGTGTATAATCACTTTATACCAAGCATGTTTTCCTTACTGGTTAAATAACTGAATAAATAAACATTTTATTTTTATTTATATATTCAATTGCATTTTACTTAAAATCTTTGCTTCATGTTTATTGAGTTGAAGAATATTTTTTCTGCAAGAATCAATGCTTTACTTAATAGGCCGCCACCTCAAATGGTGACAAAACCTGGCTCACAAGGAAAGAAAAAAAATTTCCAAGTAAAAATAGGATGAACTCAACCATATTCTATTTTTATATACAAGTAAGTTGATTTGTCGGTGTAATCCACTGCATCATGTGGCACAACTAAACAGCACAGATAAACATAGAAATATAAAACACTCGTTGTGCAGCTTCACGGAATTCACACACCGTGACAAGACTTCAAAATTAGCATGAACTCGTCTCTAGTGACGGTAGAAGTATGAAAATGTGCGGGACCAGTAATCAACTCGTGGTCGCTGAAGCGAATCCGAGTCTGCAGTGCTCTTTCCCTCTCTCTCTCTCTCTCTCTCTCTCTCTCTTTGTCCCTCCCTCCCTTCAGCTTCAGTCAGTTGCCAGTTTATTGCCGCCTCTCTCATCCTCCTCAACGCTTGGCTATTCAGTGTTTAAACTTTCCTTGAAAGAGACTTACCTCCCAGCATCCTCCACTACAGTTATTAAACCCTGTCTTTGCCTTGAACTTGAGCCAGGATTGATTGTCACTTTCCCCTCGTGCGTGGCTGCAGGACGCGTCTCGGTGCGCGCACAATGGAAAGGAGAACGCGTCCGGTGCGTCCGCCCCGGTCCACCTCCTGTGCTGCTACTGCTGCTGCTTTTGTCTCCGGGACAAACTGACAAAACCCTGCCCAGGAGGCAGACGCACATCCCGGGCTGGAGGATTTGCGTGCCCCCACTCAGAAGATAAACCAGAAACGGAGACTGAGTCGTAAACCCCGAGAGAGAGAGGACATGGACGTACTGTAGCCAGCAATAAGAATATAAGGAGGATGTTGCCCAGCTATAATTAGACATAGAGCTCAAACTGCAGGGAGGCAGAACAACAAACAGTCTTCACTGGTGAGTACACCTTTTTTTCTTATTTTTAATTACCTAAATGCGCTGAAGGGGATGTTCAAGCGCGCCCTTGCATCCTTGACACCAACAGCAGAGGTCATCTGCGCTGCTGGAGGTATTTGAAGAGGAATAGACGGAGAAAGTTGGAGGACGTAGTACAGACGGCATGCTGAAGGCGTTATGAGTCAACTTTTCAAAGTCATTTTAATCTCAGTTAGAGTACCCGGCCCTCACAGGGGTCACAACCGCAGAGTAGCATCGTTGTTCGCACATAATAAAGAAAAAAACGTGAACAAATGAGGAAACTTTGCAGATGAATGGAGCCGAGTTACTGCTGTGTTGACGCGTCGCATTGTTTTATGTGAAGAGAAAATAAAAACGTCACGGTTACAAAATGTAATCTAAACTGGACTATACTATTACTATTTCTGATATTTCCGAGTTAGTTACTGGAACATTATGTCAAGTTTTTATTTTATTTTATTTTTTTCGTTGAAACAAAGTGGGATTCTGTTGCTTTCCACGTTTTTTGTTTTGTTTTGTTTTTGTTTTCCTTCCTTTCCTTTGCATGGGGGCGGAATGATGACATTCAAAAAGGGTGTGCTCAGGTCTGTCCTCGCGCGCCGCTGGCTCAGTCAGAGCGGGTGTGGCCGTCCGCGTGTACGTCCCTGCTCTGCTCAGCAGCAAATACCTGCACCAAACTGGGAATGAAATAATCCAGCACCCGTGCGCGCGCACACACATACACACACAGTGTGGCGCGTGCGCACGTGTTTATTCATTGAACGTCCGTTAATCCACCTGTCTCCAGGGAGGATTAGGGCGTTTTGGGACATTTTGGGACCTGTTTTTCTTTTTTTCTGTTTTTTTACACTCGCCTTTTACATTCCTTCAGCTCTACTACCCCCCCCTCCCCCAGAGAAAAGGAGCCACAAGTGTCGTTAAACACGCAGTATGTGGTGGAAGCGCCTTGCTGCTGCTGATGTGGTTTGCGTGCAAATAATTTTGGGAGCCCAAAATGGGTTGGTGTTCCGCTGATGGGGTGTGAAACTCTGACATGTGTCAGCACAGAAGAATTGTGGCTATAAAATGAACTCATCAGGATACTTGTATTTAACAGGGCTCATGACAGAGACAGATATTTATTCAGTTTCAAAGTCATTTCTCATACCCTGAATGCTCAAGCACCTGCTGGCTCTACTGGCATGAAAATGGAAGGCGATATTGGCAAAGGGTTGGTCCTCTCTCGGTCTGCATGTTTGTGTCTGTTTCTCTCTCTCCCTCTCTTCCTCTGCAGTGCCATAATTCCTAAGGCTTGCTTCATTTGGCTGCTTTAGTGTGGCTCTCCCAGTGTTAAAGTGAGGGTTTGATTCCCACTGGTGATTAAATACTGCAGTTTCCATTTATCGACAAACATGCTCCAATGCTCAGTAATTGACTTTCCACCTGCCAAAAAACTAAGTTGTTTTTTTTTCTGAGGTAGGACTGCGTAGCACATGATTTCATTCATTTTCTGCTTCTGCCGTGCCTGCCACCAGAAGTGGATATGCAAAACAGCCATCTCTGTCTCTTTTCGTTTTTCACACTGTGCTTGTCAGAGTGGACGAGTGAGGAGACGGTGATTGACTAATGGTTAGAAATACAGTTGGACTCAGAATGGCTCATTAGCCGAGGGACTGGGCACGTCAGACCAGCCACAGGAATGGTTCCATGAATATCGCTCTCTGTATCGCACACTCAGACTTACTTTGTTCTGCCTCAGGATATTCCCTTTTGAAAATGCCACACCTACAACCCCCCCCCACACACACACACACACACACACATACACACACACACCTTTCATTGGATTAATAAATTCAAGAAAAAACTCTACGGGAAAGGACCTTCTCTGAATGACTGGGTGATAGAAAAGAGCAGTAACTGTAGAGGAGGAGATCAGAGTGCTGGAAAATAGATTTAGGAATGGAATGAACTGGAATTTGATTGTGTGGTGGACTCGTGGGGGGGGGGGGGGGGGGGGGGGGGGGGGGGTTCATCTCTGCAGACATGTATGGACAAACCGCAGCAAATCATTCATTGTCTGTGTGCTGCATACAATTATCTTTCTGGCTGTGCGCAGCTCCCTGCAGGCTGTGTTTTCTGCTGTTGTATCCCTGAGGAGCACTTTGACTTTCGGACATTGTTTTGTCAGGGTTAAGGTAAAAACCCTTTAAGATTAAATAGCTGAGCTTCTCAAAGCTTCAAAAATACTTTTCACAGAATTCAGCGGAATTAAAATCCCTGTCGAGAGACAGGCGGCGTTAGGCCTTCTATCTCAAGCTGCCTTTGTTAACTTCTCGTGGCAATTTGTGATGAGGTCACGACTTCTAATCTGTTGATTGGTGTCAGTGAATGTAATGTATGTTGTCAACAACATATTTACATATTTACATTTTGCATGTCCACAAATACAAATTTGTGTTGTGCTTTTCCTTCAGCTAAAGCCCTAACTGTAACTGTGTGGACACTGGCTTCTGCATGACCACTGGTTTCAGCATCAGGACTGCCATAACAAAAGATCATATATACTATTGTCTGTCCATACAGATGTGTTAGGTAATAAAAAAGAATATGATTTGCGCCACGTATTGTTTAGAACATGGTACAATAGCATCATTTTGGAGAGGTATCCACAGAAGAGCTTCATCTATCTGGGTCTAAAGTCTCCTGGATAGATTGTGGGAAAGGTGTTATGGCCACGTCCAACCAAGCAAAGTCCCTAAAGGTAGACAAATGCTGCAAAGATCACATCTCCTAGCTAACTTTCTGGAGAAGGGGCATCTTGGTATTCCCCAGGAAGAACAGGCTGGACAGAGAAACCACCTCCCAGAATTTGTTAAGCAGTAGATAATGCATTAAAGGATGGATTTAGAGGGTCCTGGATAGTCGAGGCCTCACCTAGAATGCAAGTCAGTCTAGTTCCAAATTACACAAAGTCAGACTGTGGACAGTCCTGTTTTACTACATGGGTCTGAGGTGTGTGCAGGTATTTGCATTTTTGGATAATCCTTTATTGATACCAACATTGTATTTGACTTTTTTTTTTTGTAGGCCCACTTCATCATTTGTATTTTTGATTCTTTATCTGTTTTCTCTGTGGACAAAAGTAGACCTTCACAGGCCTTCCAGGACACATCTCTCTTAATCATATCACAGTGTAGAAAGAAAGCAGAACAATCTGAGAACAAGAGCTGAGAAAAAGTGTGTCTCAGCTGTCCAAAAAGTCCACTGTTATTAGTTTGAGTCAGTGTTTTGTCAGAAAAACATGCCAGCATTGATGAAAGGGACCGATACGCTTGGAGGCATATGATTCAGATGAACTGGACACAGGTCTCACCTGGAACTCAATTCCCGTCATTATTTGTAATAGACCACTGTTGAATGTGGAGCTGCCAGGCAGAAGGAAAAAGTAAAGGCCACAGAAAAGATTCATGGATGTAGTGAAGGAGGACGTGCAGAGGGTTGGTGTGAGGATGCAAGTGAGAGGGTGAGATGGAGGCAGATGAACCCTGAAAGGAAAAAGAAAAAGAAGAGCACTATTTTTCCTTCTACCCTGTTATCATTTGGAATATATATCAGAGAAAATATATCAGAGAATTAGTTGGACGTATAATGCATTGCAAGGTTCTGACTAATGCTTGTTGGTGACTTAAACATTAGTTTTTCTATCGAGGCTTTAGAATTTGACCACAGTTGCTTTGTGGTTTCCTCCAGTTACCTGTATTTTTAGATCCACAGCTAGCTGAGGCTGGACTAGGTTGCTTCATGTTACTGCATGAGGGACAGAATCAATCTTGTGGATTTGAATCCTGATTGCAGATCAGCACTCTTGCGCAGCTCCCATACAAATATGTTTCATTTAGCTTTAGTTCTCCTCCGTGGAGTCACGCATGGTCGCGAGCTCAGACACAATTGCAGTGATTGCCAATTCTGGTGTTCTATGGCAAACACCAATCAGATTCCTAAGTGCCAATCATTGAGCACAGGATCCACTAAAGGTTTTGTAGCGCTCCGCTGGTGCTAATCCTGTTCTGCCTTGCACAAAGGAGCAGATACCAGTCCTGCTGATGGGTTAAGGACCATCTATGGTCCTGTCCAGCTCTCCTACAATAACTGTCTGTCTTTTGTCCATGTTCGTGGGACTGCTGAGAGACACTGCAAACCTTCTAGCAATGGCACATCTGGATGTGCCATCCTGGAGGAGTTGGATTACCTGTGCAATCTCTGTAGGGTCCGCAGATTGCTGATCTCTACCCTATTCAGATGCAAAACTAGTAAAAAAACAAACAGAAAAGATGAGGAGGCAGAGAATGCCAGTGGCCTCCACCTGTAAAACAATTCGCGTGGTGGGGGTTCTCTCAATCTTGCACCTGTTGTTAATTTCATTAACATCAAAGCAGCTGAAACTAATTAGCGGACCAGGTCAATATCCCAGAAGTTTAGGTGACTTGATGCTATACTCTGATTGAAAAGTGTTCCTTTAATTATACAGTAAGCCTGCTGTGGTTGCTTCAAAAAGGTCAAATTATATCAGATTTTTTTTTTAAACAACTTAAAAACTGAAAATGTAGCTATCAAAATGTCTGTTTTCCTCTGTTTTTTGCAAGACATTCTGAATTAGTGGCATGCTTTGGTGAGTCAGTAAAAAGGGGTGATTGCCAGCTGTGAAAGCAGTTCTAATACAGACTTTTTAAAAGAGGCTCTTAACTGTAAGAAAAATACTTTTTTATGAGCTGCAATCATCTTTTGATCTTTAAATATTGATCACTGAACACTTATCAGAATGATAGTCTTTTTTTCTGGACATCAAAACTGCCTGCAGTGCTTCACACTGAAACCAATTACTTGTGCGGTTAGGATAGGGAGTTGAAACAAAAAAGGTGTATGAAATTAATATTTAAAAAGGTTTGAAGTAGTATCAAAAAATCCAAATGAGGATTTAGTTCTGTGTCTTTATTGCATCAACGGGGACTTAAATAGAGGGGAGATTTAATTATGGATGGATAGCGCAATAATTAAGGATTTACATGGCTGAAGATATGACAAAGGACACTGTTTCAGTCTGGTTAAATCACCAAACATCATTCCAGAGAAAGGCTTTAATGGCTTTAACTGGAGAAACAATGCAATACATTTATATGTTGGAAGCCTGTTTCTTTACACAGTAGTTGTTTTACAGTTTGATCTTAAAGTATTTGGACACTGTCATGTGTTACTGGATTGTATAGCTTTAACACTTTAAGATCCAAATCACCAGTGCGACTCATCCTGCAACAACAACAGCGAAGAAGTCATTCTTGAATTTTGCAATTAAAGGTAAGATCTAAGAAAATAAGTGTTTCAGGTTTAGTTTTAGGGGTTTTATAAGTTTCGCAAATTATTTTATTACCGATGTTAAAGTATATCGCATATAAGTTACATTGGTTTTGTCAGTAACCGCTTGTATTCAACAGCTCATGGGCCAAATTTCTAAACTGGCCTCACAAGTTGCTACAACAAAAAAAAGAAAGACAATGTAATGAATGACTTTTTGTGCAACAGTGAACGTTTGCCATCTTGTGCACATCTGCCTGCTCTTCTACCAGACCGCTTTCTTTTTCTCTTTCTCTCTTTTCTGCAACCCTTGACCTTGTCAGCTCTGCTCCTCAGACCTGAAACCTGTCCGATTAAGCTTCTGTGCCTGGGACTTCACCCATTATTTGCTCAGATTAGTTCTCCACACTGTGGATTTCTCTTGGTTAAGCCAGGGTTACCCCGCTGCTCTGCACAGCCAGCAGTGTGCTGGATTCTCCATGTGTCTCCAACCCTATTGTGCCCGAAAATAATTGTTCAGCTTTTATCTAACTAAAATCCCCCATCAAGCTAGTCCTGCCTCATGATAGAGCAGTCTTCAAAATATCTTACTTCAGTAGATGTTACTAGGCAACCTGGTGTGCAACAACCATTGAGCGCAGTGTTTTCCATTCATATCTGTGGAATCAAAATGACTTAAAAGTTCTACGCATAAATGGACATATTTTTGTTTTCCTTTTCATCCCATGCACCCCCAAATTCACGACATGATTAAAGAATCCGTTTTAGGAAATGTCATGAAATACGAAATCATGGGGTTTCATTTAAAAAGACAAATGTCTAAAATGGTGAGTAAGTGTAATTAGAAAAGGTTTAAACTCAATCAATCCTGTTTTCCCGCCATTTTATTTTTTTTACCTGGAGTCAGGGTCCCATCTTAAACAACCTTAAATTAGACCATAGAGGAATGGGCTGGAAAAAATATATATTTCATATCATTGCATTAGCCTTGAAATAGGTTTAATTAATAGGTTTAAACATGTAAGTAAACTTACATGTAACTTGATTATTATTTTTACTTGCATTTTTTGCAAACCTAAAAAAAAAATAGCGTATTACAGCTTTAACCTCCTAAGACCTGAACTCTTCCACGGCATGCATTTTTAATTTCTCTTTGATATTTGGTCATATTGGGGCCCGATGAATGTAAAAACAAAGAATTACCAGATTTTGTTTTTAACCTTATTTTTGTTTTTAAGAAAAATAAGAGCCAAATATGAGGATATTAGTTTAAAATTTTGATAGAACAGTAGCAGTATAATGTCCTTGTAAGTGGCAGGCCCTTGTAGAGCAAAATTCAGTAATTTGGTCTAAATAACCCAAAATGTGATGTCCACATATGTGGACGCCAGGTCCTAGGAGGTTAAAGGTGAGGAGACAGGAATACAGAGCCAACTATACAGTCTTGGGTTACTTTTATCACAGAGACCTTGAGAGGCTTCATATGTCTTGTGTATAGAGGTTTGTCTCTGACAGACAAGTAAACATGCTGCAGTGAGCTTAGAGGATTTGAAAACATAAGAAAGAGGAAAAAACTAAACTAAAGAGAAAAGAAGAACAAATCAGAGAAGGCAAACAAGATGCTGGCCTTTTGTGTTTTTTGACCTTTTCTGTCCTTTGCTGTGTGGATCAAATTAAATGGAACTGCCTCAGTCTGGTAGTTAAATTCACCAGGTCACCAGGGGCAGAAATAATCCGCTCTAATTCCAGTTGCCAACCTCAATGTATGGTTGTGAAAATCCCAACGGCTCTGTTATCTGTAAAGATGTGTGGCCACTTATTTAACATCATTTAAGGTTTCTTTGTATTATCTGACTCACATATTACAGTGAATATGATGAAAGAGTATCCTCAGCCACAACTGTTTTTTTTTTTGTAGCACTTATACAGAAGTACTATGGTGAGACAACAGTTAGTATGTGGCTGAAACTGTCTGTTACACAGTGGGTTTCAGTCAGTTTGTACATGTATCACATGATGAGAAAACACACTTTGGACAATGCTGTGCTATGACAGACATTTACATAGTGAGAAAACTGAAAGATCTTCTGTAATTCATATGATCAGATTTTAGATCCACTACTGTAAGTGGTTAGATTTCATAGGATGGAGAAAAACACACACATCCAAGTCCAATTTCAAATGGCCAATACAAAGTAAAAGCCGATCACAAATTCTTTTTTTTTATAACCAAATTCCCATTTTTTGTAACACCCACAGAACGCTGATGCTGATTTGAATAATTCTCTTGCCACAAGCTCCAGAGTGTCAAACTGCAGGCACATTCAACATTCAGCTCAAAGACAAACTGAAAATAAAGCTTCATGCTACTAGCATGAAGCACCCTCAGCTGGAGGAATAACTCAATTATCTGAAATGATTCTGTAAACAAGATTGGTTCATTTTGGATTCTGCTTAAAGCCTTTGCTGGGCATTTTAAACTTTTTTTTGTCCTCGGGTATAATGCCACAGTGAAAGCAGTTCAATAAAAAAGAAAATGTAAGACTGATGAGAAATAAATTGAATGTTCTCAGAGCAATGTAAAGGTTTGAACAATGTGAAAAGACCAGGGAAAAGAACAGTACCTCAAGGAAAATAAAAACTAAATTAAGATAATGATTTGGATATAATTAAACGGACGCCGCTCTTCAGGCAACATATATAGACCTCACACCAATACACTGCAAAAACATGTGTCATCCAACTTTAAGGCTAAAACAGATACTTCTGTAGCATCCCTCAATATTTTCCAGCCTTACTAGAATAATGTCCTTAAATATGTTTACATTTACATTAAAGCATCACTTTATTAGGTACATCTTGGTAATTCTGGGTTGGATCACTTTTTACCTTCAGTAATGCGTGTGTCGACTTCACTTCCATGGTGTGAATTTCCCGTTCAGTTACATCCCAAAGGCGCTGCATCCTCACAGGATGGATCTATCCTTTCATAGTGTTTGTGCCAAACTTTGACCCTACCATCTGATTGTTGCAGCACAAATTGAGACTCATCATACCAGACAGGAGTCACACTTAGTGTTGTACTACACTGCTGTAGCACTTCTGCTTCAAGATCTGATGTGCAGTGTATTCTGAGATTATCTTCTTCATGCGAGTGGTTATTTGAGTTATTTCCTCTATTTTAGCCATTCTCCATAAACTCTAGAGATGTTTGTGTGGGAAAATCCCAGCAGATTAGCAGTTTCTAAAATTTTCTGACCAGATCACGTGGCACCAAAATTCATGCCACATTCAAAGTCATTTAAATCACCGGCTTTATATGTTGATACAGGGCAGGATGGATCCACGCTTTCGAGTTGTTTACACCAAATTTTGAGCCCACTATCTGAATGCATCAGATTCAAGACTCATCAGATGAAGCAATGTTTTTCCAATCTTCTGTTGTCCAACTTTGGTTAGCATGTATAAACTATAGCTTCAACTGTTTGTAGCTGACAGTTGTGACACGTGCTGTGGTCTTCTGCTGCTGTGCATTCAGAGATGCTCTTATGCATACCTTGGTTATAATGTGTGGTAATTTTTAATGAATGTTGCAGTCTGAACATTTATTTATATATATATATATATATATATATAGATGAGAGAGAGTGTCAACTCATTCAGATGAGCTCGCCAGTATGCTCAGATGTACCAAATCCTAGGTGATACTGTCGTATCAAGCTGTGTTGCTTCTGCTCCCTGTAGCATCCTTTGAAATCATATGTAAGTGCGAGGTAAAGTGAGAATTACATCCCATCTGGCTTCTTGTAGATTTCACTTGGTACGTGCTGTGGCCACTGCTATCTGTTCTCATTCATATGCACCACTCTGACTGCAGAGTTATTTTACAATTTCCTTGCTGTTTGATCTCCTTCAAGCTCTCCACTCTGGGACTGTCACTCTAGAGGGATGTGCACAGGGAGAGGGAGTTAAAACAGACAACGAGAGCTGGGGGAAAGAGAGTGTGTGGAATCAAGAGGGACAGGTGAGAGAGTAAGATTGACATGGGAAGCAGGTGAAAAGTAGATGGAGATGGGTGAGAGTCAGCTGTATACTTGCTTCATGTTCACACCCGTCCTCTTTCCCAAGCTGTCAAACAGCCATTTTATTAAAGCTGTTGGCATCTAGTGCCAAACAGTAGCCCGCCACTTAACATTTAGGTCATAGCTGTGGTGAGACTTGGTTTTTCTCACTGTAAACTCCCTTAAGAGTTCAGTTCTGTCCTAAATCAGCTGCATCCAGCATGGGACTTGAATCCTTGACCCTGAGGTTAAGAGTCTGCCAACTGAGCTAGCTAGACTTGACAGCTTGTGAAATAGATATGACATTTTCTACTCAAGTTGAGCACTCAAAGTGCTTCCTAATACAAGTCTTGTTCCCCCATAAATTCATGCATTTCTGTTTCTATCAAACCTGATGGATCAGTGGAAACTTGGCGTTCCATGTCGAATCAAAATATTTCATCATGTGAACACCCCCAAAGTTCTACTTTGTGGATTGCTTTGCCTTTTGAGTAACTTCTTAAGCTTGCCAGACTTTGTAGTAATTACCAGCAGTTTAATCTGCATTGTAAGTAAGTTCTCCACTGTGACTGAATGCCTCAGTCAAAGTGGATCATTCCAATCAATCACTCTGATTTGTTGCAGTAGGAGTGTTCAGCTGATTAACCCCTTTCTCATGAGGTCTAGCAGGCAGTGTGTTTTTTGATGATGGTCGGAAAAGCGTGAAGTTGTCGTCTACATCCGTTTTTCGGCATTCCTCAGGTGATTTCAGAACCTCGGGTCATCGTATGTTTGCATGTAGCTAATCTGATCTGGACTGATCACCTGGGGAAGCACATCGTCAGGTCACAGGCCATTTATTGATTGACGTGCAAACAATCAAGTTCTGCTAGCCAGCTGGGCTTTGCATCGTTTCTGTTGCTGAACTTATAATTTCATTGTTTCTTTACCCCTCGTGAATTACTTGGAGTATTTTTCGTTCCATGAACTTGACTAGAATTGACAATTGACATTTTGTAGCCATTTCTCTCATTGCTGCATTTCAAAAGTGGCAGTTTTGGTGAATCAGACACTCATGACTCGTCAAGTAAAGCCTCTGACCAGCCAATTGGTAGCATGGAGTCTGACCAAGGCAAGGCAAGTTCATTCATATAGCACAATTCAACAACGAGGTGATTCAAAGTGCTTTACAGAGACATTAAAAAACAAAAACAAATAAAAAGCATGATTTAAAATTGATTAGAAAAAAACAGTAGATAAAATCAGTAGTTAAAATGTAAGTTTTGAAATTTAAGCTTAAAGTGTGGATTTGGTGCTTTATTCAAATGCAGCTGAGAACAGGTGAGTCTTCAACCTGGATTTAAATAAACTGAGTGTTTCATCTGATCTGAGGTTTTCTGGGAGTTTGTTCCAGATATAAGGAGCATAAAAGCTGAATGCAGCTTCTCCGTGTCTGGTTCTGACTCTGGGAACTGATAAAAGACCAGATCCAGATGACCTGAGGGATCTGGAAGGTTCATACTGGGTCAGGAGGTCACTGATGTATTTTGGTCCTAAACCATTCAGATTGTCTGACTGATTTTTTAGGTAGACCTGTAAAGATGCTGTTAATAATCAAGCCTACTAAAGAGGAATGCATGGACTAGTTTTTCCAGGTCCTGTTGAGGAATCAGATCTTTTATCCTTGAAACATTCTTGAGGTGATGGTAAGCTGATTTTGTTATTGTCTTAATGTGTTTTTATAAGTTTAGGTCTGCATCCATCACTACACCCACATTTCTTCGACAAACTCACATTTTAGTACTTGCTCAGCTCACTTGGGACCCTGGCTGAGCAGGTAGCAGGGACTTGCTTTTTTCAAGCTTGTTGAAAAACTGTACAGTTCTGTTCTAAATCCTGGGGGTTGAACCCACAACCCTGAGATTAAGCGTCTCATGCTCTACCGACTGAGCCTGCCAGGCTTGATGCCTAAAGGTTGCATGGTTACGTTCAGTAAACAGGCACATTTTAACCGCCCTTGCAATGATTTGTTAAACCAAATGCTGTGGTTTCAGTGCCTATATGAAATTAAAAACACTGGTACTAACAACAAAACCTCCTTGTACTTTGTATAACACCCACAGAATATAAATTGACAGACGCGAGTTATTCTTTCATTCAAGTTTGTAATTTATTACCGGTTATTTGTATCTTCACCTCATTTATTTGCGTGATAACTTTTTAAGATAATGACACAGCAACAAGGAGTGAACGTGAGCATGAGTGGTTGTTTGTTTCTCTATGTTAATGCTGCACTTGACTGGGGAGAGTACGCAGTAGTGTACCCCACCTCTTACCCTATTACTGCTTAGGCGCTACATGAGCTGTGACTCTGAATTCTATTGATAATCCGATGTACCTGTATGTTGAACTTTGCACAGTTGTCCCATTTAGTTATTTTCCTTATGTTCTTCAAATGTTGTTGTCTTGGTTTGGCTTTTCATAACAAAGCGAGCTGAATCAAAGTCTTTCTCGAAGCAAGTTCTTTACTCACGTGCCATGTGGCGATGCCTGCAGGCAATCATGTATCTGAATGTGTCATGATCCTGGGTCCTTTTGACCCAGCGTTTTGTGTTTTCTCTTCGATTTTGGTTCTGTTCTCTAATTGGTGTTTACCCTGTTCCCCCCCGTGTGTTCCTGTTTTATTGTGAAGGTCTGCGTCTTATGTGAGTGTTTTCAGTTTGCCTCCCTGGTCTCGTCATGTTAATCACTCCCAGCTGTGTCTCCCACCTGTGTGTAATCTCCCTGTGTTCTCTGAGTGTATTTAAGTTGTATTTTCTGTCTTGGTAATCGCTGGTTCGTCTGTGTTGTTTCCCCTCGGTCTCCCTGTATGTATTTCTCCGGACCTCCCTGCATCCTCATTCTGGTTTGTCTTATTAGTTTACCCAGTTTAGGTTTCTGGTTTCATGTTTTGTCGCCACCGCTGTTTGTACTCACACCCCTGTAAATAAACACTCATCTGCACCAGAGCTGCTGCATTTTGGGTCCTATTTCATATTCCACACGTGACAGAATGAATGTGGAGGTTTGTGAAAATCTGTCGTAAACTGATTGTACAGAAGACAAATAAAAGTACAGACAGCATGACAGTGTTCTGCATGCTTCTTGACAAATATTATAAGCGTAAATTAGACTTAAGGAGATAGTTATAGAGATCCTCCATAGTCAAAGCATACATGCAGAGCATTGTCTGAAAAACAGACGGTATGTCTGAAAGGTTAAATGGAGACAGAATAAGATCATATGGACCATTTAATTTCATTCAGTAAGGTCAGCTTGACAAAGAAAAGTAGCAGTCATCACTTTTCACTGAGAAATTCAAGGAAAGATACGAATTTTGAGTGAGTGTTGCTCACTCAAAAGCAATCAGAAATCAGAAATAAATGGTATTGGAAAGAGTCTCTCCCTGTTGTCACGACAGTGTTGTGTCTCCAGGTATCAAGGACGTTTGCTTGAGAACAGACCGTACCTTCAGAAAGGTACGGTGTATGACACGTCGCTTCTGTAGTCATACAGCTGTATAAAACCCAAGTGGCTCGTGCTTATCTGTACAGTACAGTGGTCGTAACTAAAAACATGCTCCCCTCGGACATTCGTTAATCTGCACTCTCCAAGTTATCAGACAGCGCGAGCGAGTGCAGCTGTAAAAAAAAAAAAAAATCAGCGCACATCGCACCTGTACGCATTACCACACGAACACACGCCTGAAGCAAAGTTGCAAGATTGTCGTTTAATAAGGCAGCCACGACAGAAGCATTCATGCACCTGTGCACATGCAGTCAAACGAACATGTAAATGCTATTCTTGCTGTTAACTTTTGAGTTTTGGATTGCTGAAAGCAGTACCACACACACACACACACTTTTTACCCCTCGCCACATGCCATATTCCAAGTATGTCCCACAGGTACCTGCAAAGTTTCCATCAGGGGAAAGAATTAGCTTCACACCTGTCAGTGGGCGTTTGTGTCTTTGCATATGTGTGCGCCATGGCTAAGCAGCACTGAGACTACATAAAACTCCCTGATGTCATTTGCCAAGTGGTGGAGGAGCTTAAAATATAAATGAGTGAGCACACACAATTCAATTAAATAAGGAAATCAAATGTTGGCATGTTAGAAAAATGTCAATCACGTCCTCGCCCTCTACCTTTTTCTGTCCCCCATATATACGTCCCTCTCTGATTACAGTTTGTTTTGATGTGATCGACATAAAAGAGAGACAGAGCCTGTGTGGTGGGAGCACCTCCAGGCTCTGGGGAAACAATCATGTAAAACTGAGATTTTTGTTTATTTATTTATTTATTTATTTATTTGTTTGTTTGTTTGTTTGTTTGTTTGTTTGTTTGTTTGTTTGTTTGTTTGTTTATTTATGTGTTCATTTGAGTGCTGAAAAAATTCTTTCAGCTATGAAAGCCTCCCCGCAGGCGGTTTGTCTTTCTCTCTCGTCTTGTATTTTCCCATAATTCCTCTGCCTCTCTCTTGCAGTCGTCCTTTACTCTTCTTCAGTTTCACCTTTGTTCATCATCGCTATTGTTCATTCTCTTCCTCTTGCTCCATCAGCACTCAGTCTTTTTGTCCGCTCTGCCCTTAGTATTCCTCTTTCTCCCTTCTTCATTCCTTGATTTTTGTCTTTCATTTTATTTCTTTTTTCATAAAGTCCAAAGATACAAAGACCCATGCAGTCTCTTAATCATTGAATCCATGTGTTTTCAGTCCCGTTGCAACCGGTGTGTAAAAACAACAACCCAGCCATCTGCCTTTACAAACATTTATGAGAAAATGCATCATTCTAAAGATCTCACTGATTCGAACATGCTGGATGCTGCCAGTGCAGCAAGTCAGTTCATAAAATTCTTCCCTCCTAGATATTCCGCCATCAACTGGAAGTGGCGTTACCACAAAGTGGAAGCGTTTAGGAACCACATAGTCAGTCAGAGCCACAGAGCTCCAAACCTCCTCTGACATTAACATCAAGACAAGAATTTCATGGTATGGGTTTCCACAGCTGAGCAGGCTGTAGGTGTAATGCATGGGTGGCCTAGTTTGTGATTGTGTTTATGGTCCATATTGTTTATGGTCAATCTAACATAGTTGCACGTGTGTGGTCTTTGTTAAACCTGTGATGCTCCATGACAACAGGTACCCTAATCTGGATAAAATCCAGGGCTGAGAAAATGGCTGGGCATTACTGACTTCATTGTTGTGCTTAAATTGAACTCCCATTGTCCCTGCTGTTAAAGATCCCCTGTAGTTTGAATCTGCCACCCCCACCTTTCAGCGGTATGGAAGGTTCTAAGCGGATGATGAGCAGTGTGTGTTGTTCAGGGTGGACCTTGGGCAAATATTGCTGTCTCGTAAGACCAAAGATCTTTTTGTTTTTTTCTTGTGCCATCAACGTTCTTTAAATGATGTTTGGGAAACTTCAAGTAGGATCCATGTCTTTTACTCAGGAGTCAACTTCCTCTTGTGTCTAGCCCCAAGAAAGATCGACTGAGAGTGCTGATGGCCGCAGAGAACCAATGTAGCCTTGTTAGACTTTCCGGTGGGAGGACTGGTTACTCAATTTGGCTGGAGAGACAAATCTTGCAAGAATCCTGGTGGTTCCAAACTTTTTCCATTTAATGGCTATGAGACCGCTGTGCTGCTGGAAATGCTCAGAGCTCCAGACATAGGTCTGAGCCGTGATCTATGGCACTCCACAATTTAATCACAGCGGTCTACAGAGAGTTGCTTGGATGTCATAGCTTTTTCCTCCCTGCTCTGTAGTGTGGAATAGAGGATATATATATATATATATATATATATATATATATATATTACACACACACACACACACACACACACACACACACACACACACACACACACACACACACACACACACACACGAGTGATACCCTCTAAACTGCATCCAATACATTGAGTTCATCACGTCCAGTAGAGTTCTAGACACATCTCAAGGGTAGTTAAAGCCAAAGCAGAGGGTTTAAAGACTATTCTAAATTTAAACATGCAGTTTAAAAAAGAATCTGAACACATTTTGTCAGTTTGTTGTGAATTTTTGGATTATTGATTGATGCAACGCTGATTTCTTCAGTTTTAAAAAGAAATCTGCATGAAGGGGTCTGAATAGTTTGTGTCTCGTGGAGTTTACGCCTTTTTCTGGATTCTTTTCTTTTACCAGTTTCCTCTTTTTTTTAAATTCTGTCATCATATTATAGCCCATCCCTTTCAATCCTTACTTGTTACCTCATATTTGGACTTCCCTTCTCGCCTTAACTTCCACATCTCCCTCATTTCTTCTATTTTGTTTGCTTCCACTTTCCATTAGTCTTTTCCTCCTTATATTGTGTTTCTTATTCCTGCTGTTTTTTCTCTAAATTATGCTTTTTTTCTTTGCTTTAAGCCATCATTCTGTGTGGATCTCTCCTCACTCTCCTCTATCCGTTCCTTCCCTTTTATTGAAGCGAATTCCTTCCCTACAGCGCACACCCTGGGCTGCATGCTTCCCAGCCACCCCTGTCATGTCCTTCTGTCTTTATCCTCCCGCCTTTCTTCTGTCTCTGATCCTTTTTACTCCCTTCATCTTTTTCTTCATAGTCAGTCTAGTCTCTTGTTTGCCTCCTTGTCGTATTTTACCTCCTTCTATACTTACAAGCTTACCTCATTTTTCTCCCTCCCCACTTCCTAGTGTTTCTAATCTGTTTGTTGCTCCTCTCCTCCATTCGCTTCCTGTCTTTTTGTTCCTGCTTTGTTCCTCTCACACTCCCCTGGGTTTTTCACTCCTTGGCTTTGTCTGTCATACAAACTGTGGCTTTACCCATCCTCCTGTCTCGTTTCTTCTCTTAAAACTGTCCTTTCTTTCCACTCTTTATCTGTGCTATCGTCCTTCTTTCATACACACTTAATCTTCTTATCTTCCCTTTCTTATTATTTCTTCTTCTGACTTTTCTTCCTTCACTGCCTCTCCCACTTTTCCTTCCTTCCCCCTTCGTCCCCTTCTACCTTTCATATTTTCCACCTGTTTTGTATTCCCCCCACCTCTTTTCTCTCTGAAACCTTAAGGAACAGTCCTGCAGTGTGACTGTGTCTGATACAGTTCCTACTCTCACTCACACACACACACACACACACACACACACACACACACACACACACACACACACACACACACACACACACACAGTCTCTGGTTAGTCTTCACTTGAAGGTGATGTGCTTTGGGGATTTGTTTGTTCCACTGCTGTCTGACAGTTTGACACACACACATATACACTTCAACTACCATACATGCTGCTAAGCACAGTTTACTTGCTGAAATACTCTCACTTGTCAGTTTATCAACTTCACATCTCCTCACCCCTCTGCTCTGCTGTTTATTTTTCATTCTTTCATCCGCGCACTCATTAAAGTGCGTCTAGCTCAGCGTGCCAAGGATGCCGCTAAGTCTGCAAGGGATAGAGGGTCTTTATTCGCTACTCAAAGTCATCGGGTGGACAGCTTGAAACACTGTCTCCAGGAACATTAAACTGTAATATTAAAGCTTCATTAAGCCAGCTTAGGTGAGTCCATTAATCACAGATACTTAACCTTTGATGATGTCACTGACACACACACGCTCAAACTCATAGATTTAATGGTCATGGCCTCGCTGCACAGTAGAGCGTAATTAGCTTTTTCATTAATTTCCTTGTTGTAGCTGAATGTGCGTAGCAGAAAAACAATAGTGAAGGAAACATTGTTTGTGTTTTTTTTTCTTTTTTCTTTCCTGCAGCAGTGTTAAAAAAGAGAAACCAAGAGAAGCTAAACATTACCGACCAAGGACCAAAGAACCGTGTTACATCCTTGATGTATTGCAGATTTCAACCATACCTGATCTTTTGGACAAGAAGACATAGGAGGAAAAAAAAACGTGTTGATGATGTTAAATTAGCTACAGCACAAAGACCATTGTGACTTTTGACATTCTGGTGATTAGCAGATGACAGAAAACTCTTTACGTGGTCTTTGTTTTCATGGCATAAATCTCAGCGTGACTGTGGCTGATTTAGGTCATTTGTCTCCACTTTAAACCCCATGTGTTAAAATCGGGCAGGCCATGAAGCTAAGCTGCAGTCACAGCTGGTCAGATGATCTCAGTGCTGACAGCTCAGCTTATACCCTTTTGTACATCCATTCAGCAGATGTTGTACAAAGTGCGCTACTCGAGCTGCTTTCACCCATAGCTGCTCCACATCTGAAACCCATCAATGCCACAACAGTGCAAACTTATTGCAATTATTGTGCAATTAACTTGAGATCTTGTTGTCTTTGAAATGGTTGCTTTGAAGACGGCGCCCTTTCACAGTCAGTTGCTCTTTTCAAAGTGACCTTGAGGGTATCAAGAAACTTCAGTATGATGTCTCTTCACCATTTAAACAGGTCAAGTTGACAGTTGCATGCAACCTGTTTGTGATCTGTTGCTGTCTGCACACTCTCTATAAATTCCTGTTGAGTACTTACAATCAGAGTCCAGGTAGAGCCTTATAAATCTGAAACAGAAATTCCTCCATAAATAGTGACTCATAGTTGCTTCATCACGGCAATTTAACTGCAAAATTACATTGGGGCTTGGTGACTGTGTTGTTATATAGGAGTATAACCAGACTATAACCAGTTGGCAACCAGCTGAGTCTAGTACCCTCTTACAAAGTAATGCGTCATAGACGAATTGCTTCCATGGGCTCACACTGACTACATGTGGACAGTTTGTTTGTGTTATTTGTTTGTGTCAGTTTTTTGCAACCCTTTGCCAACCTGTCTGAGAGTGAGAGTGACTGCAGTTGGTCCAGCTTAGACCGTGATTGTCTAGAGACAGATTGCCTTCCACCAGATGACCTGTGCAATTGTCTGGCGGTCCAAAGCGGTTACTCAGAGGTTGATTGGTGACTAGTTGGACACTGCAACTAATTGCAATCGGTTGCTGAATATCAATGTGATCATTTGTTTTTCTAGTCACAAGGAGGTTGCTACTAGGACTGGGTGATATGACCCAAAATTCATATCTCGATATTCTTTAGCTGGATGGCGATATACGATATATCTCAATATTTTTAAAGTCATAAAGTAAGAACAAAAAGAGAGTTCTTAGACAAAACTTTGTCCCAGATGTCACACAGGCACTTTTATTAACATACAGCGTAGATGTACAAGAAAAAAGATTACTCAGAAATAAATTATCAGCATTTATTAAATAATAATGCTCCATAAATAAAATAAAACAATGTTGTTTTTGTGCATAACAAAAAGCTCACAATTGTGCAGTCGAAATGTAAAATAAAAGACACTGAGCATAATAACAAAGACAGATTTCACAGCTGCTCTGTTCCCAAGTTCTACTGCGTGACTGACAGCCTGGAGTTTGAAAACCTCTTTGTAACCATGTTTCTTAACAGGTACCATTTGTGGTCCTTATACACACAGTACGGTAATATTACGTTGAAGCACAGTACGTATCACTCCACGAGGCTCCTCGGTAGCCGTAATGCTCTGACAATCCATCAAGCGGTGCGGGTTCGTAGCTTACCAAAGTCGTACCAAAACATTTTTGAAAGGTTTCTGAGCGCCGTGTACCACATAAAATCGGTTCGCGGTCAGTAAGCACAACCAATCAATCAATCCGAGGAGACTTGTTTATACCCCACAGACGGACAGCATTTGGGCAGAACGTCCTCTCTGTCAAGGGAGGCCATCTGTGGAACAGTCTTCCTCAACCCATTAGAGAATGCTCTACACTCAATTTGTTTAAGGCAAAGGTTAAATAAAAACTGGTTATGGACAAATCAAGTGTGTGATCATGTATGAGTTGTATAGTTTTAATGTTTTATTTGGGAACAGAATGGTGTGTATGTGTAAGTTTGGTGATGGCAGGGGCGGAGCGGGGGGGTGGCTTACTGGGCTTAAGCCCGGGTTGTTTTGTCAGAAGCCCGGGTTGTTTTTTGGAGTGTATTTTTTTTCATAGTAAGATGCCTGGCTGACAACTGTATAAAACAAAAAACTACACACAATATTCGAAGCACATAGTGCACACTGTGGGATTTTACAACTGTGCGTAAATCCCCCCTAATATTGGTATGATCAGAGCTCAGGCACTAAGCAACTGAGCGAGTGGGCGGGGCAGCTGCTGCCTAGGAGTGCGCTGTTGGAGAAACGGAGCCAGGCAGACAGAGGAGAACTGAAGTTTGACCAGGTACCAAAGCAAAGCATTCGTACTGTAGAAATAATGTAAATATGACGGTGCATCACGAAAGATTGATGTCAAACTGATCACTTGACCAATATTACGTTACTTGTTCTTCAAGTGAATCAACAAATGGCGAAATGAAAAGCCGAACAACAACAATGTTGTTTTTTGTTTAGAGAGTCTTAGCTTACATGTGTGTTTATTTCATATTTTCAGTTGTTTCCCTCCACGGCTAAATAAATCGGTTTCAGTAATGCACTGATATACAAGAATGGACATAAGGGGCTTCTTTCAAAGAAAAAACTCTGGTAGTATTTTATATATTGTGCTTTGTATTTTGTTCAGTATATTTCTATGCAAAACAAGAGGAACTTCAATACACAGCAGTATATTCGCAGTTTAAACCAGATATTTACATACACTTTATGGAAAACACAAGAACATTTTTTTACTGTACAACATCAATTTAGAGTAAACTTGTTTTGTTTTGGATAAATAAATATTGAAATATCTTTTGAATTAGTTAAATGTCAGAATAAAGAGAGACAGAGCTGTCTATTTTTTATCACTTTCATCAAATTTAGGAGTACATATACACTAAGTTTATTGTTAATTAATAAGAAAACTCCAGACGATTCCATTCTGAGCTGAAGAAGCTTCTGATAGGTTAGCAGAGTCCATGTGAGTAAACTGGTGGCACACCTGTGGATGCATATAAGGCAAAACACAGAGCCTGTTTCTGTGACATGGGAACATCAAGAGATGTCAACCAAAACACCAGAAAAAGAATTGTGGAGCTCCATAAGTATGGCTCAATTTTGAATACAATTTGGTGCCATTTACAATTAAGAAATACAGATAGTTTCTCTCTTTACTCTTAAAGTTAACAAATATGTTTTTTATATTTATCAATCTAAAAAAAATAAACATTTAGTCTGATTTGATGTTACAATTAAAAAAGTGTTTTTATCTGAAGAGTTTGTAAATATCTGGTTTCAACTGTATATTTGATGATTGTCAGCACAAAGAGGGAGAGAGAGGAACAGAGTGGGAGATGGAGAATGAGGACAGAACAGAGATGAACAAGAGCAGGTGAGACACACATGTTAGTCAAATGGTCGTTTACCAAAAGTATCACCGTATCATAGGTCCTCATGTATCTCGTACCTAGTGTTTCTTTTTAGGTTTGTTATTTTTCAAATTCTATATTTACTAAGTTATGCAGGCTTGTTTGCACAACAAGGCTAAATAATTATATAAACTTTTCTCAATCTAAATAGTGGACTTTGGTAGAATTAAAAAAATAAGTGTAGTGCAGGTCTATGATGATTTTTTAGTGCTACTATCATCTAGTTCTGACTCTGGTTCTGTCTTGGTTAAGTCCTCAGTAGTCCTGATTTTGAACTGTTGTAGTCCTGTTTTAATTCCGGATCAGTTCTGGGTCTTGTTGAATTGGGGTTTAGTCCCTGTGTCTTGATGCAGCCCTGATTTTGTTCTGCCTTGCTGCTTAATTAAAAACCTAGTTTAAGGTGTCCTGCAGATGTGATATATATTTTTCCCTATATGAAGTCATTCTTTTTTGAACAAAACTCAAAACAGAGCCAATTAATCTTTCAGTCATTTCTACCCCCCCCCCCCCCCCCCCCAAAAAAAAAAAAAAAAAATCCCACATGCATACTACCCTTTAGGGCTAATCCCCGGGTGTTTCAAATGTCTGGCTCCGCCTCTGAGTGATGGAGTTTTTATTATGAATGAGTGATGAATTTTTATGAATTATTATGTCTATTTTTTTATGCTTAATTTCCATCTGTTGTCCAACAGATGGAAATTAGCCCTTGGCTATAATCTGATATGTTTACATTCATGTAAATTTTTTTTTACATTTATGTTCATTAACATGCACTGTCCTAAATAAAATAAATAAATAATAAACCAGAATTCATACATAAGATACACCAGATTTTTGAGAAAATGAAAGGATTTTAGGTGCCAGCACGTTATCGCGGTTAACTTGTTAGTGCGGTTAACTCGTTAACGCCGTCCAGCCCCATGCACGGGGCGATCTGCGGTAACTCGTTAACAGAGATTTGCCCCGTTAATGCAGTTATGGTGTTAACATCATAAAAAAAAGTAAAAAGAGTAATCTCCAAAAGTTTTCGTTTTACCGACCAGCTCCTCTTTGATAGCTGCCATGTCCATCTTGTCGTTGCGAGTTGTGTTCAGTAAGGGAGAGAGGCGAGGCAGAGTAACGTTGCGTAGAGACAAAAGTGCACGAAAGAGAGGCAAACTTGCGGCTCCACAAGTATAATTATAACATAGACTCTATCGATATAAACGATATTGTCACATCTCATATCTCGTATAAATATATATTGATATATTTAAAAACTCGATATATCGCCCAGTCCTAATTGCCACCCTATCTTTACTTTAGAGTGACTGACACACAATAACCTCCTAAATTGAATCTGACAGACATATTTGGTGTCATCATAGTTTTCCATCAATCCATCAGTTCTGTTCCGCTTATCATGGTCACAGTGGGGCTGGAGCCTATTCCAGATACCATAGGACAAGAGGCCTGGACAGGTCGCCAGCCTGTCGCAGGCCTAACACAGAGACAGACAACCATTTGCACTGACATTCACACATATGAGCAATTTAGATTAACCTACTAACTCAGTGTTTCCCAACCACTGTGCCGTGGCACATATGTGCGCTGTGAGAAATGATCAGGTGTGCCATGGAAGATTATCTGGTTCCAACTGATTAGTACTCTAAGCAATCTGCGTAGGTAACTTGTAAAACAATTACATTCTCCTCCACTAGAGGGCAGTACAACTACCTTCTTTAATTAAATTGGTTGTCAACTGCCAGTAAAACAAAAGAAGACGAAGAAATTACATGATAGCCATGCTGTGAGACAAGGCAGCGCTGCCTAATACAGATAAATATTTGAAAATAAATAGTAGTCAATCTGACCTGGGTGCTGGAGAAAATTTGACCCAGATGAAGGACCTAGGATGAGTAGTGGTCAGAAGAAAGCAAAAAGGTTCAAGGGGGGGTTCAAGGTTCTTTATTTGTCACATGCATAGTTGGGTGAATGTGCAGTAGTAGCAGCAAGCAGGTGAATTCTGTACATTAATATGAATAGACATCTGACTATTTTACAGGATAGACAATATAAACATGTTTAAAATTAAAGGAATTTGAAATGTACATTGTTCCTTGGTTTAGTGTCTGGAAGAGTCCTGTCTCAGTCAATTATAGATGATGTGAGATGATGTGAGCGGGCGGGTGTGTGTGTTTAGGGCACGGATATACTGGGGACAAACCAAGCCAATTCCGCTATACCTGGCGGGGGAAAATTATCAATATGCTTTTTGGGACATTTTTTTTTTGGGTGGTGTGCCATGGCTCCAAAAGGTTGGGAAACACTGTACTAACAGTATGTCTTTGGATTGTGGGAGGAAGGCAGATTATAATTTTCCTCATGGTTTAATTCAGGTGATGAAAGATTGAAAGACAGCTAATTTGTTCTTGTGTCAAAGATTTCTTTACTAATATTTTCTGGATTAAAAAACAACTACAACAGCAACCTGTGGACCTGCCTTCCAGCAGATCTAAGTGATGTTGATGTTGAATATAAGCAGGCAAGTGTCCCTGCATGGATAGGCTAAAAATAATGTTGTTCAGTTTGAATGCTGGATTAAGGGGTTTAACTTGCTTGCTTTTCTTCCCCCCCCCCCCCCCCCCCCCCCGTTGATTAAGTGTTTCTTGCACAGCAGACATGGCTAAAATTCCCTAAAGTCAAATCCCCGTTATATCTGGGTCCCAACCAGACCAAAGCAAATGTTCAGACAGAATCTGGAAGGGCTTAGGAAGATTTCAGCTCTTGCTTTAGATCTTTGGCAATCTACTACACAGGTTTATGCCCTTTCGTTTGTGAAGCATGAAGACAAAAGGGACATCCTCTTACCACCGTCTGAGTTAGGCTTCTGGCAAGGATTCCAAGCTTCAAATGAAAACATAAAATTCAGTTTCCTTTTAACACTTTTACTTTATTAATTATTCATAGAAGTCCACAGTCTGGAAATATTAATCAACCGCTAGGCATTAGGGATACTTTTGTAGTTTTCCACACATTTTGTACTTCTGAAATTCATAAACAGCGCACACACATTCTCACAAAGAGCAGTATACATACAGTATACCACCAGTAGTAGTAACAGAGTAGTAATAATTGTCCTGTTCTGTTTGTGATGCAGTATGTTATTGAAATAAATTATCTTGGGTAACAAATTGTTTAAATCCTGATTAAATAAGTGTCATTGTTATTAATGTGCTGAATTACTCACTGCTTTTTCCGAACCATTACATCCTGATGATTCCTTCTTCATTTGTGTGTTTGTGTGTCTCTGTACGTGTGTGTCTAAGTCAAGTCAAATATTACTGATTTGGTGTGATTTCAAGGTTTAATAAATTAAGCAATTCTTTGCAATGTTTAGATAATTGTAGAAAGCATTAGATTTAATTGATTACTATTTAGGGATGGGAATTGATCGGAATTTAGTGATTCAGATTCCATTATCAATATCACTTACCAATTATATTCCTTATTGATTCTTCAATGGGTTCTCATTGGCTCTGCTTTGACAGTCACCAACATTACTAGCCAGCAAATCAAAGATATGACATTCATGCAAATTGACTGCATGCTGTGTGCTCAAAGACATACCAGGTCTTTTTTTTGACAACCTCAATCAGGATTTTTTTCTTAACTATTTTTATTCATCTTTAGGCATGAAAAGATGAATGGAAAAAAAATCCTGATTGAGGTTGTCATAATTCTTGCATGACAGGGTTAAATAATAATAATTACAATGAAACATGTCATACATCTATAGTACCATTAAAAAACCAGTGGGAGGCAAGGTATGGAGTGACACATCAGTGTCCAATGTAGTGGTTTATGTGCAAGTATACCATCAACATTGACAAAAATACAAGAAAACAGCCTTTGAATAGCTGTCCACTGAAGTGACCACAATGCGTGAAAGGGTTAAAGTAATCCATAAGGTAATACGTTCGTACTTCTCTGTAAAATATCCTAAAATGCACTGTCTCATTACCAGTTAACAATATAAACCTAATGGCTACAGCCCCACACACAAACACGAGCCCTATTCTAATGAAGAAACACATATGCAATCCTAGTATTTAAGTATGAACACAAAGCAGAGATGAACTGATTGTCACAGTGATTCTACTTTAGAAACATGAAGAGGTAGAAATGGAGGCTTCAAGGCTGACTGCTTACCAGTTTGTTAGATGTTGAAGTTCAGGGTTTGGCTGCTGGGCTGGGGTTAGCACTCACTCAGTTAACATCACCCTTGGTTCTTGGTTAGAACTCGAAGTTGTGTAAGCAGCGTAATGTCGCTGTTTCTGTCCTGGATGCAGGGCTGTCATTCTTTTGTGCAATTAAAAGCATGCTATGGATCGTTTTCCTCCTATTTTCCTACTATTGAAATCATTGATTGTAGTGAAAGTGCCAGGGGAACCGATAAGCATGATCAATAGGCAGGCAGACTAACAATTCCAATAAACTGACTGGGAACCGGTTCTCAATTCTTATCCCTACTTGCATTAGGGTGTTCTTATCACAGACAAACATTGCCAGTGGTGTCTTGATACTCTGGTAGTGGCCATTTTTGGATACCAACAGACAACAAGGTCAGCTTTCGAAGGTTGGAGGAGTTGTGGGAGGGTAAATAATAAATTTGTCGAATTAAAATGTGACCCCAAAGTGTCCTTTACAAGCATTCATATGTGACAAGATGGAAGTGAGGAGTCCTTCTGGCCATTGCCATAAACCCAGTGTGTCACTCTTAAAACCCTCTGAATATTCAGATATTGAATATTGATGCCCTTTAAAGAAGAACAAGCTGTTCTCATTCCTTTCACTGAGGAATGCTCAGGCGGACACTTGGGCTGATTTGATCTAACCTTCAGAGGCTGTTTCAAGTGAATGAACCAACAGCCATTGTTGACCTGTAGTACATATGGTATTGCCTTAAGGCTCCAGCTAACCACTCGTAACTAAGTAGAAATGTGAAAGTGAGAAGGTAACATCAGCGGTAAGTGTTGTTCTGTGCATAGACAAGTTTTCCCTGCATGAAATTTGAGTTTAACTGAAGGTTTTTAAGTTTGCAATGAATGGCACTTAAAAATCCTTAGGAGAAACCAAAGCATATGAATACCAGAATAATGCTGAAGAGAAGCAAACTGTGGGGATTTTTTAAGTCTGAAGGATGCACCAAGTAAAATCTACTAAAATCCAACCAAGAAAAAATAGCACTGGATTCCTCAGATATTCCTCCATCCTCTGATTTGTGTATCTAAAGCTTTGCTCCTCGAACACCAAAACAGTAGAGACATACATGCTATATCACAGTCAAGTGGTCTGCTACTGTTTAGAAAATGTTCAAATCAGGCTGGATTAAAATGAAGTATGCACAAAGTTGTGGAGCCTGTAACAACATAGTAATCCTAAATCAAATATTTAACATTGTCTTTTCTTGTGTACCATTTCTGTCTTATGGATGTTATTGGTGTAATAAGTGGAAAGAATGGTAGCAATATAAAGACCAGAACACAAAGACAAAGTAAATGCTTTCCATTGTGAATCAAAGTGTTGTGAAATACGATCTTTTGGAATTGCAAAGACACAAGGACAATCACAGAAAGAGAAAGAAAACAACAGATGGTGAGAGAAAGGGGAATGCTTGCGAGAGACTGCCAAGGGCAATAAATCAAAGAAATCGAAAATAAATAACAGAAAATGAGGAGGGAATTAGGACAGATGAAACTAAACATCACTCAAGGTCTTCTCAAAGTAACATCTCTTAACAGCAAGTGAATCTGCCCCAGCAAACTGAGACCTCAATACCAGCAGATGAATTTCATCAAAGCAAAAAATAAGAAAAAAATTGGTTGTTGATAAATGCAAACAGTAAATAAATATGTAGCTCAGATTGTCAGCTTCAGGTTGTGCCCTGTACTTAACTTCATACCTCTGTATGCATTATATACAGTAATACTTAAAATGTACAGTATATATCCGAAATACTTTATTAAAACATTCTTCAAATGCTGTGGCAGCTGATTGCTTCGCAGATTTAGATATTTCCTTGACATGATCTATGTACAGTGGCCAAGATCAGCATGAGTTCCCAGGTTACTCAATGACAAATTAAGCAGATAAAAGATCTGGAATTGATTCCAAGGACTGAACGCACATATGGGATCTTTTTTATGTACTCGCAGCACCAGATCCAGAAGTATGCAAGTAAAGGAGGTCATAAATAAGATGTAAACATAAATAGATAAATAAATAATCAGAGAAAGTAAAAACTTCATCAATAATCAGTAGTCTGGTTCATTCTTTAAAGTAATGAATAGGGCTGAAAGACTTCAGGAGGGAAATAAAGTGGATGGTGACAGAACCAAGTTGAGAACACTCTCAGCGGGTATCTCATTGTCCAAGTCTAAAATATAGGAATGCCTTCATGGACGTAAGTACAAAGAGTTTACAACATGCACACCATGGCTACAGTCAAGAACAAGAAGTCCATATTAGACTATGCCAAAACAAGCCTGCACAGCGTAAAAAAAATCCAAGATGAATAAAACCAAGACTAACTTGTATCTGAATGATGGGATTGTGATGACAGAAATAGCGGGGTGATGTACAGGGTTACAGTCTCTTCTCAGCTTCAGCCAGTGTAACAAAACAGGGTGTAAATGGATAACAATGCCAACACATTGAAAAAGTAACCCAAGAGTTTCTCAAGGCAAAGAAATGGGATGTTCTTCAGTGGCCAAGTCAGACAACTGACCTCAAACCGACAGAGCACACTGTTCACTGAAGGCAGAGAGAACCACAAACAAGCAGCAAATGACGGTGGCTGCAATAAAGCCCTGGCAGAGCATCCCAAGGGAGGAAAGACTGAATTTAGTGATGTCCATGGTTTATAGTCCAAAGGGAGTCATTTTCTGCAAAGGATTTTTAACAAACCATTCAAATCCTCATAATCCTTATATTAAACATGTCCAATTACTTTTAAAGCACTTAAAATGGGGAACTATAAAGTGGCTAAAATGTCTGAACAGTTAATGCAGTGATTTTATTAAAAACCTTGAATTAACGCTGAAAGTCACATTTTGATTGTTTGATTTAAATCCACTGTGGCGATGTACAGGGACAAACTATTTAAGAACAAAGGTCATTGTTCAAAAATGTGTGGACCTAATGGTGCATTGCATAATGTTGATATGGCAAACCTGTTAACAGCCATAATCTGTTTACACAGCAAACAGATACAGATACTGCATTAAAAGCACGTATGCCCACCTGTCACAAGTTAGGTAACCATTCCTGTTAGAAACATGTACTCTTTAAAGAACAGGTCTATTAAAAAATGATTTCTCCTTTGCAGTTTGAACTAGTGTGCCATGTGAGCTACTCTGTTAGAAAACATTTATATTTTTTTATTTTTCCCTCTAGTTTTCTTACTGAAAAAACAAAACAAAAAACAGTGTCTCAGTGAACATTTGCCAGTTGGTTGCTGAAGGCTATAACCAGTTTGAACTTGGCAATCTCAGGTGAGTTCATGAGTGTAGTAAGAGTATTATGATGCATTACACTGAATTATGGCCCAAAGAATGGATGTATAAAGATTTTAGGAACCATTTACCTGCGTAAACACAGCCTTTTTATTTAATTGCATACATCTAATAAAGTGCATTAATATGACTATTTGCCTACCATTCACATTCACTCTTCTCATAAGCTTGATTTAATGGAGGACTGGGTATGTTTGAGGTTAAATAAATGAACATGCAGGCGCCGCATTTAAGAAATGTATGCAGAGCCACTTGCAGAACTTGAGGTTTAGTAATGAAGAAGAATCTGCATCTTCACATTAACTATCTGTTGAAAATCAGAGGCATTGTGTCTCGGTCTGAGAGCGCAGCTTGAATTTCTGTAGGCGGTGGCATCAACTCATCATGGGAATCAACATAACTCCACTGACAGTCCCTCTGTTGCTGATTCAGCAGCAGCAGCAATTTAAAAATCCCACATTGTCTTTACTCATCCTGTTTTTTCTCTTTCTCTGTCACTGACTTTTTTCTTTTATAGCACCTCTCATTGGTTGCTTTCCATTTCTCTTTCTAACCAGGTTCTTCCTTTCTCTATACACTTATTATCTGTACCTTTTCCCCCACGATAGAGCCCTTAGTGGTCTTCTCTTGCCTTTCCTCTGCCCTCTTCTTGTTTCTAAATCCTAACCTAGTGCCTTCGAAGGAATAAGAGACCAGGTGTTGAAAGCCAGCCGGCTGAATCACTCTTTTCATTGCCGTCACTCTGGGATTGTGTGGTTTAGCTCACCCACAGGCACAGACAGCTCAGGAGGAAGAGAATGAGGAGGCGAAGGGGAGGCGATAAGAAATTGATCTACTCTTTGTCAGTTTCTTGTTTACACTCGTGTGTCTTTTCCCAGAAACTTTTGTTCTGGTCCTGCCAGGTTCAATCTTTTTATCCTAGTTCTGCTTATGTCTTGCTATATTATGCCAGTTACATGTGGATTTAAAGGAGCTACACAGATAACAGCTTAATTTAAACATATGAGGATCCTTCGGTGACACTTTGTAGTGAATGAACGTAAGCATAAAATGTAAAGTTTTAGTATTGTTATCAAAGGCAGCTAATTGCTCTTAGAATTGGATGGCTCATGCCTTTATGCAACTCCTCCTCCTCTTACACCTTGCAGTGGCAGTCTAAGTCTTTGAGTATTACATGACCATAATGGTTAATTATTTACACCTGAAAAGAAGGCTGTAAGCAGCCAGAGGATTTAAAGGCTTGGCTTGGAAGGACAACCACATCTTACAAAATGTAAGATGCACTTTTTATGCTCTACATGCTGCAGTTATTTTCTTTGGCAGCTTATGAACCAGAATCATAGCATAAATGGGGGCTTATCCGGGATACCATTAGCAGTTAAGCTCACGTAACACCCAGAGACTCTTGCATTTCCATTATCATGCCAGTAGGATTTGCAGAGGAGTGTAAGGCACTGTTAAACTGCAGCAGGATGAATTCAACTGGAATTGACAGATCAACAACAAAACCCAGTGATGCAGAGTAGATAGAATGGCTTTCTTATAACACCTACAGATGTATACCTATTAAAAAAAAAGTAGATCCCTCCTTTCTTTTAGAATTGGATTCATTGATTATTTGCCATTCTTACAAAAATACTTGATATTTTGAGCTATCTAACTTGTCCAAATCAACCCAGTCATCAGCAGTCTAATGCTACCAGCTTAGAATGCTTCTGTAATGCTCCCCTCTATTGCTTATACTTTGTCATACTTTTTTCTTTTTAAATAAAAATATTAGTGCATTCAATCCAGATCTACTGGATCAGAAATAAATACAGAATTTGAAACTAACTTAGATAACATTGGTATTGATTTGTCAGGCTTTTGCACAGTTCCCTTTGCCCCCAAACAGGTTTCAAGACATGAAAAGCTGCATAAAAGGCTGAGATTATTTGTTCAAGAACTGTTTTCCATGTGATTGCATAGATTAAATTTTGCACTCCACCAGCAAAATGTAATCACAAGGATAAATTTATCTCAGAGGGGCCAGAGCCAACACTAGGTTTATGCTTTGTGGCATTCCCCAGCAGAGGTGGGTAGTAACGAGTTACATTTACTCCGTTACATTTACTTGAGTAAGTTTTTGAAATAAATGTACTTTTAGAGTACCTTTTTTGCACGATACTTTTTAATTTTACTTAACATTTACATTTATGTAGAAGAAACGGTACTTTTACTCCGCTACATTTCCAAAGTTCGACTCGTTACTTTAAAAAAAAAAAAAAAATTAGTTTAACACATTAGATAACACGCCGCCAGTGAAGTATCCGGTAACTTTTTTACCAATCAGATGTGGCCATGCAGTCACATGAGCAGTTTGAAACTGTGGCGGGCAGAGCGGCCCAAGGGTTTCAAAGTAGCGGACACACGGAAAGAAGAAACATGAAAACATGGCAGAGTCTACGCTAGAGCTGAAGAGGATGAACAGCATTTTCCTCACATACAAAGAATGTTTCGCTTAAAAGCAGTACAGAAGAACAGCTATGTCTTCAGTGAGAGCCAAAACAAACCAACTTTTCAGCGTGAAACAACTCAACTCGTGTAACCTGAGGAAAAGGTAAGTTTTCTCTAAATATCTTTTTAGCTGTGGTTAGCTGAATGTCAGTTTTTTTTTTTGTTTTTTTTTGCCTGTCCCGTTTGGCTCTTTTGCCATCAGAATTGTTGTCTAAAGGCAAAGAAAGATGCCCAACGGATTTACTTTACCAAATTGACCATCCCAGCCTTGCCATAATGGTCCATTTGATTCACCTTTTATTGTTTATTTTATTTTCACTTGCTGAATACGGGACAGACTTGACTGGGGGAAGGAAAGAGGGAAAGAGAAACAGCTGAGAAGAGGGACAGGGGAGAAGGGCAAAAAACAAAAAACCAACAGAATGAGCAGAAAAAAAAAATAAAAAAAAATGCATCTATCGATCACCTGGATCACCTGCTGAGAAAGAAAAAAGAAAACAAGCAGAAGAGAACAAGAGTAATAGAATAAACAACATCACAATGATATATGGGAATATGACAGTAAATACTAAATGTTAAACATTATTGTGCAGCACATAAGATCAACAGAACACAGTGTGCTTTGAGGTAGGAGCCAAAAAGGGTGTAGTTTGTGGGTGTGATCACCCGTGTGTACACCTGTGAGCATGGACGCGCTTGTTTTTTTAAAAGGTTCCTTCATGTAATGATCTGCTAGAGCAGTAGTTCCCAAACTACCGTACGCGTACCCTCGGGGGTACGCAAGTGGCTGTAGGGGGTACGCGTGGGTTGGGGTTGGAGTGGGGATCAAAAGTTTTAAAAGCCGAAATTTGCGCTAATGCAGTTTTTTTTGCCTGTCAAATACACGACTATATACCACCCTCTGGTGTTCAGCAAAAAAATAGCTCTGACAAAATACATGGGCGTGATTTGCCCAAATGACTGACACCTAACAGTTGAAGTTGCCTCCAAGCATTCAGTGCAGCGCGAAAATGGACAAGTGGTTAACAAGAAAAAAAGGCCCTACCACAGAGACACCGGCCACAACAACCAATAAGCTCATATCTGAAGATGCATTTTCCAGTGACCGCACAGGTGATTGTTCAACAACAATGTGTTCGTCAGATTTGGATGCTAGCAGTGCTAGCAGGGATGTATCTGTGGTTACTAGCCAAGTGGCTAGCATAGCTGGAGCCAGCCATGTGGAAAGTGATGAAGTGTCTGATGCGGAGCGTCAAAGTGGGAGAAAGCATGACAGCACGGACTGTAACACAACCTCATCAAAGAAGCGCAAATATGATGACAATTATATTTCGCTGGGGTTTACGTGTATAAATATTGGTGGATTTCCCCGGCCACAGTGTGTTATTTGTGCAAAAGTATTGTCTCAGAACTCAATGAAACCTTCACTTTTGCGCAGACATTTAGAGACAAATCATCCCCATTTGAAAAATAAACCAAGGGAATATTTTGAGCGACAGCTAAAATCACTTTCAACAAGTAAAACCTGCATTCAGGTGCCAGATCTTATGAATAAAAACAGACTACAAGCATCTTACATGGTCAGTTACAGAGTGGCTAAAAACAACAAACCCCACACTATTGTGGAGGACCTCATTCTCCCTGCTGCTTTAGATATGGTAGGGACAATGTTGGGGGAAAAGGCAAAAAAGACGATACAGTCCATTCCATCATCAAACAATACTGTCTTACGGCGCATCAATGCAATGTCAGAAAATGTTTTACAGCAGCTACTTCTGCGCATACGCCACAGTGAATGTTATGCAATACAGCTAGATGAGTCCACGGATGTGGCTGGCCTGGCGCATCTTCTCGCATATGTGCGCTACATTCATGAAGGAACCATCAAGGAGGACATGCTGTTCTGTAAACCGCTGGAACAAAGGACAACTGCCGCAGATATTTTTCAAAAGCTGGACACATTCATGAACACACATGGACTCGTGTGGGACAGATGTGTTGGCATCTGTACTGATGGCGCACGGGCCATGACTGGGAGACACGGAGGTGTGGTTTCGCGTGTGCAAGCAGTCGCGCGAGATGCCTCCTGGGTACACTGCAGCATCCACCGAGAGGCTCTTGCTGCAAAGGGAATACCTGTCCGTTTGAAACATGTTTTGGACACGAGTGTAAAAATGGTTAACTTTGTGAAAGCCAGGCCGCTGAACTCCCGCTTATTTACTGCGTTGTGCAATGAGATGGGCAGCGAGCATGAGACATTATTACTCCACACAGAGGTTCGCTGGCTATCTAGAGGGAAAGTGCTGACCCGTTTCTTTGAGTTGAGGGATGAACTTAAAGTTTTCTTCAGTAACCATCCCTTTGAGCTGTCTGAACATTTGCATGATGAAGAGTACCTTACCTGCCTGGCTTATCTGTGTGATATATTTTCTCGTCTGAACGAGCTCAATCTCGGATTACAAGGCGTTTCTGCAACTATATTCAATGTTCAAGATAAAGTTGAGGCCATGATAAAGAAGTTAAACCTTTGGAAGAACTGCTTGGATACAAACAACACTGAAGTCTTTCCTGTGCTGCATGATTTTCTGTGCTCTAATGATCTCACACTATCTAAAAGTGTAAAGCGCGAATGTAACGTGCACCTTGAGGAGCTGGCGGTGCAGTTACGCCGATACTTCCCAGAGACGGACGGCTCAAATGATTGGATACGTCACCCGTTCACCGCCGTGCCTACTTCGTTATCACCGTCTGACCAGGAGAGCCTAATTGAAATCGCCACAGATGGATCTCTAAAAGTTGAACACGCTCAAAAGAACCTGGCGGATTTCTGGATAGGGCTGCGCACTGAACAGCCCGCGCTGGCTAAGCGCGCTGTCAAGACTCTGATGCCTTTCGCCACCACATACTTATGCGAAAAGGGATTTTCTGCTTTAACAAACATGAAAACAAAATACAGAGCAAGACTTTGTGTGGAAAACGATTTAAGACTCAGCCTTTCCCAAATTGAGCCAAACATTGAAGAGCTGTGTGCCTCTGCTCAAGCACATCCATCACATTAAATAAAGTTCTGTTTAATGAAAGTTCATGGCCTTTATGCTCTCGACAAAAAAGTGAATTCTAATAAATCCTTTGATACACTGCTAGTATTAAGTAGTAAAGTTTGTTATTAAAACTCTGTCATTACTAAAAAATATTGATAAATTCATTTGGTGGTGAGAAATAATCGACTGTGCAGTATGTATCTTTATGCATGCGATATTGCAATGTATTTATAGACACTAATTAAGAGTCGTTCGTAGTAGGGGGTATGCGGCTGAGGGTGACATGTCTCAAGGGGTACGTGGCTGGAAAAAGTTTGGGAAGCACTGTGCTAGAGGGTGTGGGGGGGCCACAGCCCCGTCCTCCAGGGCATGAAGCAGGTATGGAGGAGATCAAAACTCCAGACATCCAGAGGCCCCCAGAACACAAGAGACCAAGGAAGACCAACAGAGGGGCAGCCGCGCCACTGTCCCAGAAAGAGCTGAGGAGAGTCCCAGATGAGGGCTCACTCAGCAGCCGCGGAGCAGAAGCCAGGGGGAGTTGCAGTGACGCGCCCGTGAGCTCCGCCGGCAGCCAGCTGTGCCAGAGTGACCGAGCCCCAGGCCCCAGGCGGGCACCCCACCTCCGAAGTGGCCCGAGCGAGCCCCAGGCTCCAGGCCCCGATAAGCGGCCGCCAAGGAGTGAGCCGGTGTGTACCTGGACGCCCATCCCCGGACACAAAGAACCACCAATGCACCGACACCTGAGGGAGTCCGCCATTGGCAGGGGAAGTGGTGGTGGTGGGAGATAGGCCTCCAAACCTTGGAGGGCCTGAGATGTCCCCAGAGAGGTGGCGCCTGACACCCAACCTGACATATAGACACAGACATACAGGCACACACAGATACAAACATTCATTCCCACCCTCATGCTCTCATATGCACTTACTCCACACTCAACCAACGTGGAGACAGACATAAAGAGACGCTGTACACACGATCACACTCCCCAAGCGTACTCTACGAACCGGGTCTAGGTACCCTTGCCCCTGGAGGGGGGAACTGCACCCAGACCCAGGTGGTGGCACCCAGACCCAGGTGGTGCTGAATGTCAGTCTTATGTTACAGCAGCTGTGTCGAGCTGCGAGTCATATTTTTGGCGCTACGTTGTAGTGAGATAAGTTTGTGGGTGTTTTGTGCAGCTTCGGCTGTCCTTTTAACTGCTTGCTGGTTAGCTAGCGTGAGCTATAAGCTAACAGCTAGCCTGGTTAATGACGCTAGAGTTCCACGCACATGCAAACAGCTCGTCTCTACTGCTTTAACTGTTAAAACAGAAGGCAATACTGCGGCTGACAGGGTTTATTATGTGAAACAGCAGCTTGTTTAGTTTAAACAGTCTGCATTAAGCTGGGCAAACACTGTGCGATTTTTTTCAGTCACGTTATTCAGCTCCTGCTCAAACTGTACAATTAAATCTCAGGGGTTAGAGCTTCAACAGCATTCCGAGGGAGACTGGGGACATTGAGTCCGAATGGACCATGTTCAGCGTCTCCATTGCCGAAGCTGCTGCATTGAGCTGCGGCCGCAAGGTGGTTGGTGCCTGCCGTGGTGGTAATCCCCGAACCAAATGGTGGACACCAGAGGTGAAGGGAGCCACCAGGCTGAAGAAGGAGAACTATCGGGCTTGGTTAGCCTGTGGGACTCCGGAGGCAGCCGACAGGTATCAACAGGCCAAGCGGAATGCGGCTCGGGCAGTGGCTGAAGCAAAAACTTGGGTGTGGGAGGAGTTCGGAGAGGCCATGGAAAAAGACTTTCGGACTGCCTCGAAGAGATTCTGGCAAACCGTCAGACGTCTCAGGAGGGGAAAGCGGTGCTCTACCTGCACTGTGTATAGTGCTGGCGGAGCGCTGCTGACGTCGACTGAGAAAATTGTCAGGCGGTGGAAGGAATACTTCGAGGACCTCCTTAATCCCACTGACACGTCTTCCGAGGAGGAAGCAGAGTCTGGGGATGAGGGGAATGACCCGCCAATTTCCGGGGGCGAGGTCACTGAGGCAGTTAAACAACTCCTTGGTGGCAGAGCCCCTGGTGTTGATGAGGTCCGCCCCGAGTTCCTGAAGGCTCTGGACGTTGTAGGGCTGTCCTGGTTGACACGCCTCTGCAATGTTGCGTGGAGATCAGGGGCAGTACCTGTGGACTGGCAGACCGGGGTGGTGGTCCCCATCTTTAAGAAAGGGGACCGGAGGGTGTATTCCAACTACAGGGGGATCACACTCCTCAGCCTCCCTTGGAAAGTCTATGCCAGGGTGCTGGAAAGGAGAGTTCATCCGTTAGTCGAACCTCGGATACAGGAGGAACAATGCGGTTTTCGTCCTGGTCGCGGAACACTGGACCAGCTCTTTATCCTCTCCAGGATACTTGAGGGTGCATGGGAGTTTGCCCAACCAGTCTACATGTGTTTTGTGGACTTGGAGAAGGCATTCGACCGTGTCCCTCGGGGTGTCCTGTGGGAGGTGTTGCGGGAATATGGGGTGTCTGGCCCATTGCTACGGGCCATTCGATCCCTATACAACCGTTGCAAGAGCTTGGTTCGCATTGCCGGCAATAAGTCGGACTCGTTCCTGGTGGGTGATGGGCTCCGCCAGGGCTGCCCTTTGTCTCCGGTTCTGTTCATAATTTTTATGGACAGGATTTCTAGGCGCAGCCAAGTGGCGGAGGGCTTTCGCTTTGGTGGCCTCAGAATCTCATCTCTGATTTTTGCAGATGATGTGGTTCTGTTGGCTTCATCGGGTGAGGGCCTCCAGCTTGCACTGGAACGGTTCGCAGCCGAGTGTGAAGCAGCGGGAATGAGGATCAGCGCCTCCAAATCTGAGGCCATGGTTCTCAGCCGGAAAAGGGTGGAGTGCCCACTCCGGGTCAGGGATGAGTTCCTGCCCCAAGTGGAGGAGTTCAAGTATCTCGGGGTCTTGTTCGCGAGTGATGGGAGAAGGGAGCCGGAGATCGACAGACGGATTGGGGCTGCAGCTGCAGTAATGCGGACGCTGCACCGGTCCGTCGTGGTGAAGAGGGAGCTGAGTGTAAAAGCGAAGCTCTCAATTTACCGGTCGATCTACGTCCCTACCCTCACCTATGGCCACGAGCTGTGGGTAGTGACCGAAAGAACGAGATTGCGGATACAAGCGGCAGAAATGAGCTTCCTCCGAAGGGTGGCTGGCCTCTCCCTTAGAGATAGGGTGAGAAGTTCGGCCATCCGGGAGGGGCTCAGAGTAGAGCAGCTGCTGCTCCACATCGAAAGGAGCCAGCTGAGGTGGTTCGGGCATCTGACAAGGATGCCCCCTGGGTGCCTCCTGGGTGAGGTGTTCCAGGCATGTCCCACCGGGAGGAGGCCCCGGGGCAGACCCAGGACACGCTGGAGAGATTATATCTCTCGGCTGGCCTGGGAACGCCTTGGTATTCCCCCGGATAAGCTGGAGGAGGTGGCTGGGGAGAGGGAGGTCTGGGCCTCTTTGCTTAGGCTGCTGCCCCCGCGACCCGGCCCTGGACAAAGCGGATGAAGATGGATGGATGGATGGGTTAGAAGTTCATAGGTCACGATGCAGGGTCTCACACTATACGGCCTGATGCTCTGATGCGACCTGAGTGCTCAAACTGTGCGTCCATAACATGAAGCTTATCATACAAAATCTGTCTCTCGCTCTCCCTCTCTCTCTTTCACTCACACAGACAGACACACACACACACACACACACACACACACACACACACACACACACACACACCATCAACTTTGTTAAATTACTAATGAAAAACATTGACCAGGCAGCTGTGATTGAGCAGCAATGTCCATCCAACTCTTTTCATGGTTGTTGTAGTCGTGATAATTTTGTGAGGCCACATTGAAAAGCCTTGGATACGAAAGCGTAGAGCTGCCACCCAGGCAAAAGAAAAATAGAGCTATATCACGTTATAACATGAAAAGTTTTCTTACAATATACCTTTCCACGTTTGAATAATATAATATCACATTATTGCAATATACATAATTATCATGTTCGTACAATATAAATATTATATTGTACGAACGTGGTATTATATTGTTCAAATGTGAAAGGTATATTGCACGAACATGAAAAGTATATTGTTAGAACAATAAACTTTTCACGTTATAATGTGATGTAGCTCTATTTTTCTTTTGCCTGGGTGGCAGCTCTACGCTTACGTACTCGGATGAGCTTGCCTCATCCTACAAGTTGTGCCTCCATCTCTTGTGTCCAGATCACACGCTGCACTGCCGTGCTGCTCCACCTTTTCTCTTTCATTTCTGTGTTTGTGCGTGCGCAGTGTGAGAGGCTGCATTGAGGGGCGACAGGATTTCAAACTGGTTTGATTATCATGCGACCATACGATTGATGATTGGGAGCTGGTCGTGAGGTGTTAACTACTTTTCGTTACCCCATGTATACTACACGATGCACACACGATTAAAGCAAAACTTGGGCCAAACGGTTGCGCGACTGAAAAATCGGCTCAAAATGGGCCAAAAATCGCACAGTGTATGGCCAGCTTTTGGAGGCTAGCTCCAAACAAACATCTGCAGCTTGGCAGTGTATACAGCACTATAATGACCAGACCTAATTCTTTTGAAAACCATACATCTTTCCACAGGTCCCCACTTCATCAGACATCACCTGGACTCAGAGCTGGATGAGGCCAGCACAAACAGCAGCCTAACCGACGAAGATGATGGATCCATGGGGTCAGGAAAGCCAGAAGCAGAGGAACTGGAGAGGTACCTTTCATGTCCATTCACTGGAGGTGTGGATCTATTGCATGGCTTTCCTCACATCAAGAAGCTGTCGATCAAAGTCAATACAGCTCTTCCTGCATCTGGAGCTTGTGAAGGACTTCTCAGTCATGCAGGACTCCTGTTCACTGCTAAACAGTTACAGCTTCACAGCAAGAACCTTGAGAGCAAACTGCTGCTGAAGCTTAACCATCACTTCACTGAGTGAAGAAATGGCACATTTTTGCTAAATATGCAGAAATAGATGCACACCCATACAACTTATGGTAAACTGAGCTGCCTTGTATGAACATATGTTGAAGCTGCCTCGTTCTGTTTTCTCTGAGGCTGCTGTGCCATTTGGAGCAAAAATGAATATAAAATTTACAGCATATCTTGTCACTGGAAATTGTTTGCACTGTTTATATGTTTATATTATTTACTGTAGGTATTGGTGAAAAAAGCTTTATGTTGTGAAAACTGAAATCTGGAAATTAGAATTGTTGTGCCTTATTTTGTTGATCTTTTTATATATATTCCTTTTGAAAATGGTAAAATTTGTATATTTATTTATTTTTGTTTGTCTGATAACATTTATTTAAAAAATAAATCTGACATTTCAAACAGTTACTCGCTACTTGAGTAGTCTTTTCGCCAAGTACTTTTTTACTCTTACTTGAGTAATTTTTTTGACGACTACTTTTCACTTTTACTTGAGTAATAATATTTTAAAGTAATGCTACTCTTACTTGAGTACAATTTTTGAATACTCGACCCACCTCTGTTCCCCAGCACGAAGTTATGATAAATGACCAATGATTAACAAAGGAAGTTCAGAGTGTTTTTAATAAAACTTGAACTTACACTGCTGCTGAAACTGAATAATGCCAAGGCATTACCACATGTAGTGCAAATAATGCATTTCCAAATTACTCAGCTGGACTGAAAACACCTGGTTTAATTTCACAGTAAATTTTGATTCTGTCTAAGACTCTGTCATTTTTTCTACAATATCAGTATCAGATCCTTTCTATTCAGTTTTTTGACATACCACTACGCAAAACGAGAGGCCGAATGTACAGAACCAATGCTAAACTATTCTAATAAATAATCAATAATTTGACAATTACCCAAAATAAGTCAGCATATTCATACAGCCAGACTTCCAAATCACCATCTGTAACATTTCCAGCATTTCTTTCTGGAGAGAAACGTTTTTCTTATATGTGTAATCACTGTATTTTCTATTTATAGTGTATTGTGATTTTATGTCAATCTTACTGTACAGTAAATCTTTTTTGTGTACTGGAATGTAAGAGCCCAACAAGGGATATTTGCAACAGCTACAAACTCTATATAAAGCACATCAGTATCACTATGTCAACTAAATAACTACAAATATATAAAAACATATCTAAAATATCTGTTAAAAAATCCAAAACTATAAATATCTGCTCCCCAATAAATAATTGCATACTGAGAAGTGACTAAATGTAAATTTGTTGAAATGTCCAGAAAACAGTAGCAGGGAAGAAATTGTTTTACAGCTAATTAAAAGAAAACATCTGCTCTTACTTATTTTATTATATTAATTACATGATGATGATAGCAGCATAAATTCAAAGATTTTAGCAAACTGAATTATAATTTGAAGTAGACCTGAGGAACAAACAGTCCTTTTTTTATATCTCAGAAATTATTCACCTTTAAAAGTAGAACGCTATCGTGTTTGGCACAGTCGATGTTAATTCAATAACTTCCCACAATATTCCAGGAATTAACAGACCCTTTGGGAACAGAACGTTGCTTTACTAAGTAATGCTGTCTCAGTCGATCAGCGAGTTTAAATAGGAGTTAAAGTCACATCCTCAGCAGTCTTCTTCCTCTTTCTGAATCCCTGTCCACAGTGCCAAGTTCCCACAATGCCCTTGGGCGGTGTTCACAGAGAATTTTGTGCATGGGTGTTTGTGACAGTAATGCATCTGTCTTCCTGTCTGTGGACATTAGTTTAAAAAAAAAAAAAGAAGAAGCTTTGAGAGATCACCGCTTTCAAAGTCGTGGTTCTCCTTTCGCCTCACCACACACACACACACACACACACACACACACACACACAAACAGTGTAGCTAATGGCAGAAGACAGGTGAATATGACCACATGACTTTTTTGGTGTAATTTTTCTTACTGTCAGCTCGCACACAAGGCAGACCCAACAATGTCAACACACGCAGGTGATGTCTTTGTCCATTATATTCACCTTCCAAACTTCCAAACACGACCATGTGGTTCAGCTGCGGGTTGTAGCTGTACAATGCGTGTGGGTATCTCAGCAGGCTGGCTGTGTGAGCAGATGCCAGCCCCCCAGTGCTACTTTGAAGGTACTATCAGTGCACACATGTATCAAAAGAAAGAGCAGATACACAAAAATAAATAAGATCTTTTAACATTTAAACACCAAGAAGCCTGATATCTGGGACAGGCCTCTGGTTGAGGTGCGCACATTTTCTATCATTACAAACATCCTGGGTGGTCTGTTTTTTTGTTTGTTTGTTTTAGGGGGGTGTTCCCCCTGTATTAGTAATCTGCTGATAATATTCAGTTTGAACTACAGTTCAAATTAAACACCTGGTCACGTCTACATCCCTAAAACATTACATTTTCAAAGTTCATTTTAGTAGATTCACTCACAGCGGGGGTGAATCTGCCTTCATTTTTAATGTTAAGCTCAATTGCATTCGTGGCATTAGCTAATAGCAAGCCATCCTGACAGTGCTGACCACTGAAAGAATAGATCGTCCACAATGGCAAAAGCCACCTTAGCTTATTAGGCCACAATTCACTTTTATGTATTTTCTTCTTCTGGTGGAGTTTAAATGTGCTTCACAAGATTGGTTGCCAGGCAGCTGAGAAAACATTCGATGCTAAGTAACAGTAGGCCTAAACAACTGAATGTAATTGTAATCCATTACAATTACTCAGAGTAATGTGCAAAAAACTACTAATACTAAAAATACTAATAATTTAAATGCCTTTCATTACAATTCTAATGTTTGCATCTATTCTATATGTAGGAATTTTTGGGGGGCATTTTTGCAGGTCTGCAAAGCCACCAGGATAAGTTTGAGGCTGAGATGCACTACAAGGAGCTGTTTCTATTTCTGTATTCTAGCATGTCTGGCATTCATTTGGCTGTACTGAATTTGCACCATTTCTGTCTGACCATCAAATCAATTGTGTTGCTTTAAGCAACCTGAGCCTCCTGCCTGCAGCCTCAGCCGACCACGCCAATGCAGTGGGACATTACTGTCAAACAAGGCTTTCATTGCTGGGGATTCTGCTATATTTTCCTTCTGAAATCAGGAAATAAAATAATACAACTGAACTATTCTGTGAAGCTTGCTTATCGGCAGTGAAAGTGCTGTCAGTATCGCAATGCTTTGTATCAAACCTGAGGAAACATGCTACGCGATTACTCATTTATCAAAGTTCAAAACCCAATCTATGCTTCGCTTTCTGCCATCCCGTAGGTAACATATAGCTGGGCATCTTTTAGCAATAGGTCCTACAATACACCAAAGACTGTATGCATGAAGCTACAGGACATAGCAGGAGTTTAAGATGAAGTTGTAACGGAACAGTAAAGAGTAGTTCTGCTATATTCTGCGTGTGGATTTTTGTGTGTTGTGTGTCCATCATTGTAGGTGGAAGACACTTACTCCCATTTGCTCTGCTTTGTTGTTGATAAGCTCAGACAAATCCACTCTGTCGCTCTAATCTGAGAGATTTAGGAATGTGTTTGTTCCGCTCTCTCACTGGAGCCAATGAAACTAACCCAAACACACACAATATGTTGGTGTATTGTTGGATATGGAAGAATTGAGTCATCAGTGTGCCACATGACCTCTGTCTTGGTTTGTGGCCAACGCAGTCTTTCTTTCTCTCTCATCAACAATCACACAGCATACAGTCATTCCATGAAGAGACAATGATCCGACTAGCAAATATTAGTCTGTACAAAGCCTCAAATAATTAATTCTTCTGTGTGACTGAGCAGCATTGTTTTCTTATGACTATAAAAAAACATTGCAATGAGCCACACTGTGAGCCACACTGTGATACTGCCTAGCATACAACATAGTTTTCTGTGCTGTAAGGCTATCCTGGTGTGCAAAGTATTAAATATTATCCACCTGTAAGACTTCATGTGGATTAAATCTAACAAAGTAGTCAAATGGTTGTTCAGTTGCAAACAAACACTAAAGTTTTGTTTTCCTATGGGCTATAATCAAGAATAGACTCAGACATCCATAAAGAATACAATTTACAAGGCTAAGTAGCGTTAGAGGCTATAGTGTGCTTGCTAGCTTGTAGAAGTAAGTGCCATGCTGCCATGATAATTTTGGATGTAAACGGAGATGATAAATTAAATACTTGTTAGGTTTCAAAGGCTTAGCTGACACAAATAGTTTTACACAAAACTAATCTGTCAGTAGGTTAATATAAACTCAGCAGCACATGCAGAAGTTTGATTGACTGGGTTAAACTGGGAAAGAAGGATGTTGCCACTATGGCGGCACCTACGTTTTGGATGCTTTTTAATATTTTCTATTAGAATTTTGAAGGCTCATAATTAGTGTTTTAGCAATACCATGTTGGTTTTTAAAGCCAAAAAGTTACTATAGCTGAATGACATGAGTGCTAATTCAAAAACTACAACTAGCTAGCTTTGTTAGCATGCTGCATTCATAAACTATGAGACCTATGAAAGCTTGTGTTTTGCCAGTGAGGGAAAAAAAATCCCATCCATAAATCAAAATTTCTGGTTATTATTTTTCAAAATTTCCTGAAGGTTAAAATCTGGAAATTTCAGATCATTAACTTAAAATGTTGACTTTCTGAGAAGTTTGGATCAGTAAGTCTACCTAGTGAGATACCTCACTTAGAGTTTTGGGTTTTCAAAGAAGTCAGAAATTTTGAAAGAAAGAAATACGAGATAACTTAAATTCAACTTACCTCTGTTTGGCAAAAATTAGTTTTGCAGTAGCAGAAAAAAAGTTTTCATAGATACCTGCTAATAAAAAAGCTTAATAAATTCCTATAATGTCGTTATACAAAACTGCAGCACAAACTTTTTGGATGGTCTCTCCCACACAGCAAGTCTAAATTAAAAATTATTTTATAAGGCACCAGCAGCACAAACACAGTTAAAAGATCCAGGTTGCCAACTCTGCTTACTGGAAATAAGCTCTAGCAGTTGCTAATAAAGGGATGTTGGGATATAGGACACCTGTCAAAGTGGCCACAACCCTAGCATTCAACCCCCCACAACATCAAGGCTGACCGCATGCTTTAAACGCTATAAATGGATTGATTTGCTTTTGGAACCAGCTTAAATTGGACATTTTTCAGCCCTGGAGGCTGTCATTCAGGTACTACACTTGAGTATGTCAAGTATGTCTATTTGTGTCTTCCCACGGCTGAAAGAAGACACTAGAAATAGTCAGAGAATCAGGAATGACCTTGACCCTTGTTTGTTGATGCTTGGTTTAAATTATTTGGGATTTCACCGCACAGAGGTTTGGATTCAGAAACGACATTAGCAAAATGGTTGATAAGCCAACACTTAATAAGCTGGTAGGTTTACGTCTTCCTTTTAGGAAAAAAAAGAACAAATAAGCTTGATGGTGAGAGTCACGGCAGCAATAACAAAAAAGAGACTAACTTTTTTTTAGTCTTTTCAAGGGATTTTCTGGCAACAAATATTGCCTGCCTTGTCCTTAAAAGTGATACGGTGCTTGTAGCCTGAGATGCAAACACAGAGGATAATTTCTGGTAATGACTTAATCCCCTATCCTCTTTCACCTGTTCTCCTTTGATCTTGCTTGGGTTCAAATATTTGCTGCAGCAGGATTATGCTTTGATACTGTCAGAAATTATGGCATAAAATTATGATAAAAGTAAACGTCGTGATAATAAATTACTTTGAGTAAAAGCTTCTGACAGGTCCTGCTTACTTCAAAGTCACCCTCTTTGTTTAATTTCAGTTTTTTTCCCCACAATCCTTTCATCAATGAGTCATAGTGGATGTTGTCTCATTGCTGGTGGCTGGCCTGTTTCACCGACACCTGAACTGTGCATCACTCGTCAGCCTTGGTGTTTGTCTCTTACTTTAATTTTGGTACAAGGATGCCTTTAATACACCCCAGGACAGGATGTGCTGTCCTACACACTAATGCTCTCTCTCTCACTCACACACACACACACACACAATCGTATTTGGAACAAGGACACCTTTGATCGTGTTCCTCCTGGGTTGTTTATATCTGCATTTCCAGATGTGTCAAACAAAATTGAAAACGGGCATGTATTGATGCATGATGAGCAGCACATACATCATTTCAACAATGTGTGTAATTTCCATTCTCTTATCTGGACAAGTGAATCCTCCTATCCACATTTCCTTCACTTTTGCTGCTCTCTGGATTGTTTTGGGGGATTAGTGTTATCTGTTGTGTCACCACCCACCTTTACACTGTACAGACAGATAACTTCATTAGCAATTTCTCACAAGGTAATTGGATCCTGGGTTTTTAGATTTGCCTTCAACGCAAACAAATCTCTTTTGGTGGATGAGTCAGTGTGAGCTTCAGGGCAGCACCAGAATACATAATGAAGAGGTCCGTGCTTTGTTGAAGGGCACTTCAGTGACATTGCTGAGGACAAAATGGAAGTTCATTTAAAAGGAAACTTTTTCATTTGAAGCAATCAAATCACAATGGCAAACAGGTTGGTCAGGCTACGTGTCACTTAGCACCATTTATCAGCTGGACTTGTGATCTGTAAAACTGGAAACTATCTTAATATGTTTGGGTCCACGTTAGCTCCATCCATCCATCCATCCATCCATCCATGTTCTTAACTGCTTATCCAATTGATGGCAGACAAGCAGCAGCAACAGTCACCTTGCATCTGACTTGACCATGCTTTTATTTTGTACTGTTTTTTACTCAATATGGGGCAAACAGTTTGGCTTGCTTTGTGACTAGTGTAGTAAACAGGCATCTAAGAAATCTCTTATCTAGTTTTGATGAGTGAAATGTATTTTATTTTTATATTACGTAATTAAGAGATCTGACAAATACTAAAAGTATTGGACTGCACCTTTTAATCACTAAAATGGACAATGCTATGGGCCTATTTTTCTAGACTTTGGCCTGGGGTTCCAGTGAAGGATAATCTGAATGCTTCAGCTTACCCAGACATTTTAGTTAATTTTAGTTTTCAACAGTTCCTTTTCTTTTCCGGCATAACTATGCAACAAGCACAATGCAGTGATCATAAAGACATGGTTGATTTGGAAGAACTTTGCTGGCCTGCACAGATACCTGACCAGACCAACATTAAATACCTTTGGGATTAACCAGGACTTAGATTGTGAGCCACATTCCCTCAACAAACATCAGGGTCCGATCTCTAAAATGTTCTTCTGGAATAATGTGCCAATATTCCCACAAACTCTAAAACCTGTTAGAAAACCTGCCCAGAAGAATCTAAGCTACATTTTAAAATGGGATGTCATCAAAATGGCTGTAGGTGTAATGTGTTCATGGACCTACAGTGGGGCAAAAAAGTATTTAGTCAGCCACCGATTGTGCAAGTTCCCCCACTTAAAATGATGACAGAGGTCAGTAATTTGTACCAGAGGTACACTTCAACTTTGAGAGACAGAATGTGAAAAAAAAATCCATGAATCCACATGGTAGGATTTGTAAAGAATTTATTCGTAAATCAGGGTGGAAAATAAGTATTTGGTCACCTCAAACAAGGAAAATCTCTGGCTCTCACAGACCTGTAACGTCCTCTGTAAGAAGCTTTTCTGTCCCCCACTCGTTACCTGTATGAATGGCACCTCTTTGAACTCATCATCTGTATAAAAGATACCTGTCCACAGCCTCAAACAGTCAGACTCCAAACTCCACCATGGCCAAAACCAAAGAGCTTTCGAAGGACACCAGGAAAAGTATTGTAGACCTGCACCAGACTGGGAAGAGTGAATCTACAATAGGCACGCAGCTTGGTGTGAAAAAATCAACTGTGGGAGCGATCATCAGAAAATGGAAGACATACAAGACCACTGATAATCTCCCTCGATCTGGGGCTCCACGAAAGATCTCATCCCGTGGGGTCAAAATGATCATGAGAACGGTGAGCAAAGATCCCAGAACCACACGGGGGGACCTGGTGAATGACCTGCAGAGAGCTGGGACCAAAGTAACAAAGGTCACCATCAGTAACACACTACAACGGCAGGGAATCAAATCCCGCAGTGCCAGACGTGTTCCGCTGCTGAAGCCAGTGCATGTCCAGGCCCGTCTGAAGTTTGCCAGAGAGCACATGGATGATACAGCAGAGGACTGGGAGAATGTCATGTGGTCAGATGAAACCAAAGTAGAACTTTTTGGTATAAACTCAACTCGTCGTGTTTGGAGGAAGAAGAATACTGAGTTGCATCCCAAGAACACCATACCTACTGTGAAGCATGGGGGTGGAAACATCATGCTATGGGGCTGTTTTTCTGCCAAGGGGACAGGACGACTGATCCGTGTTAAGGACAGAATGAATGGGGCCATGTATCGTGAGATTTTGAGCCAAAACCTCCTTCCATCAGTGAGAACTTTGAAGATGAAACGAGGCTGGGTCTTCCAACATGACAGTGATCCAAAACACACCGCCCGGGCAACAAAGGAGTGGCTCCGTAAGAAGCATTTGAAAGTCCTGGAGTGGCCTAGCCAGTCTCCAGACCTCAACCCCATAGAAAATCTGTGGCGGGAGTTGAAAGTCCGTGTTGCTCGGCGACAGCCCCAAAACATCACTGCTCTCGAGAAGATCTGCATGGAGGAATGGGCCAAAATACCAGCTACTGTGTGTGCAAACCTGGTAAAGACCTATAGTAAACGTTTGACCTCTGTTATTGCCAACAAAGGTTATGTTACAAAGTATTGAGTTGTATTTTTGTTATTGACCAAATACTTATTTTCCACCCTGATTTACGAATAAATTCTTTACAAATCCTACCATGTGGATTCATGGATTTTTTTTTTCACATTCTGTCTCTCACAGTTGAAGTGTACCTCTGGTGCAAATTACTGACCTCTGTCATCATTTTAGGTGGGGGAACTTGCACAATCGGTGGCTGACTAAATACTTTTTTGCCCCACTGTATATGTGTGTCTCTGTAATGTAATGTCTTGCTAAATAAGGTTGCTAGCATTAGCTGAGAGTGAAAACCCCCATAAGCGCTAACATGCTAAACAGACGTTTAAGTCTTTGACTTGGTTCACTAAAATAATTCTACTTTGTTTTGCCTTCTACCAGGTGTGAAGCGCAAGGGTAATTCTATATGTTCAATAAAAAATGAATAGTAGTTTGTTTCCCCCAGAAGAAATATTGGTATCTGCCTTATTTAGCTGAAATGGTAGACATTGTAAGTTGGGGAAGCACTGCTAACTCTAATTTGTAACTCTGAATTACATTGAAAAACAATGTAATTCAGAACAAAAGCGGCAAAATCGAAAGTGGCACTTAACTTCTAAATCCAAACTCTGGGACAGAAACATGTAGCACACACAAAAAACAGAGATGACAAACACATCCTCTGAAAACGGACAAAAGGAAAGAGAGGCTATACACACAGAGACCCACTGAGGGTAATCAAGGCAAGAGGAAACAGCTGGGGAATGAAGAAAGCTGAAAGCAATTAAGGTAATGACAAAGGAGGAAGTGGAACTAAATATAACTAAAGATACAAAATATAGGAAAGAATTAAACAAAGTTTAAGACTACATAACAAGATACAAGAAACACAAAGGCTACTCTAATAAACAGAGAAACACAAAAATGAACATAAAGCAAAATAGTCACTAAAACTGAACTCAGAATAATAACCATCAAATGAGAATGAGACTGTGTCTACTACAACAATGAAAACGAAGTCTCTAAAGTAACAATGAAGAAAAAGAAAACTAAAAATTCTCAAAAACAAGCAGAAACCCACAGATCGCGACGGTCCTTGATAAGAGAACAGATCCATATCAAGATATGTCAGCTTAAAGTCAGCCTGTGTTTGCAGGTTGTATCACAAACACCACTGACATTTGAGACACAAAAGGCAAAGCATTTTAATTAACACATGCTTCCTTCAGTTATCGCTCTGTCAGGTGGGTGCACTTGATGTTTCTCTGAAATGTCAGGGGAGTTTTGTTAGTTTTCACCCACCTGCTCTTCAACTTCACCTGCTTAGATTTGCTTTTTATGTTGCATGACAGTGATGTGCATGTAATCAAAGTCTGCACCAGCTTAACAGCAAACTTCATTCTTAAAATATATTTCTATTTTATGTTCCAAATTAGGAATTTTCCTAACTTTAAAATATATGGAAATGTGGCTGAGCAAATATGGAATTGTGGTTTTAAAAACATGGAAATCCTGAATGGGACATTCCAAAAAAAAGTGAGCAATACTCTTTGGAGAAAAATAAATGGTAATACAAATAAATGAATGAAACATAAACAGGGAATAACAATGAAGAATTAAAATGATGGAAGACATGAGAGGTAGAGAGATGGATGAAGGTGATTTGTAGAGACGAAAGGTGAGAGAAGAGAGGTGGTGGAAATGATGAGGCAATTGAAAGAAGCAGTCAGTTTCAGCCTGTCCCTTCCTTGTTGGCTTGGAGTGAATACATCGTGTGCTTCATCATGTATTTGTCATCAGGCCTCCCAGACAAATCACTATTCCTTTATTGTTCTGAGCAGGCAAAGTGACTCTAATTCTGCTGGTGATCGAAAAACAAAATTATAGAGCGTCAGTGAGAGCAGAGATGGAGGGAGGGAGGGAGAACGTGGCGTGAACCTCATGAATGGTGTGAGTAACGAGAGACGGGCTGAGAAACGACTGATCAAAGACGAGCTCGGCAAATGAAGGATGAGCGCAAGGAAGGAATTACAATGAAGGTATGATTCACCGAGAAGTGAATGAATATGGGAGTGCGTGAATGGCATGAGTGATTAAGGTATGGACGGGCGGAGAAACAAATTGAGTAATTGGGAGGTGGAGCAAGAAGAGGAGGCAATGATGAATGAGGGAAAGGTGACGGCACAAGGAGGGGAAGGAGACTTTGAGAAAATGTCACTTCTGCCTCATATTCCACTAAATAAACAGTTGTGTTTTCTAAACAACATTTCCTCTTTCAAGGTCTGTAGCTTGAAAGAGGAAATGGGCACTATTAATGAAAACAAATAATAACATATCTATTTTTAACTAGTGACAACCTCTGGATTACTTTAAAGCACAGGTGTTGAACTCCAGGCCTCGAGGCCTGGTGTCCGTGCAGGTTTTAGATGTGTCCTTGATCCAACACAGCTGATTTAAATGGCTAAATTACCTCCTCAACATGTCTTGAAGTTCTCCAGAGCCCTGGTAATGAACTAATATTCTGATTCAGGTGTGTTGACCCAGGGTGATATGTAAAACCTGCAGGACACCGGCCCTCGAGGCGTGGAGTTCGACAAACCTGCTTTAAAGTAATGGCCAATCTTGCCTTCCTACATTGTATTTACAGAAGAAAATCAGGTATGTGGGCTGTTTTGGGGAGGTTAGGATACTCTACTATCTACAATCTGCAGCAATAATAATACTATGATTTTACAATGTAAATCTCAGCTGTATCTGTGTCGTATAGGCAGGGTACACCCTAGACTGGCTTAAAAGTAGCATTTCAGAAAAGGAACATCATACCAACATACCAATATGGTGGTAGTAGTGTGGTGCTCTCGGGCTATTTTGCTGCCTCAGGTCCTGGAAGACTTGCTGTGGTAAAATGAACCATGGATTCTGTGATCTACCAAAACATCCTGAAGGAGAATGTCTGGCCATCTGTTCAGGACCTCAAGCTAAAGTGCACTTGGGTTCTGGAGCAGGACAATGATCCTAAACCCACCAGTAAGCCCACCTCTGAATGACTTAAGAAAAACAAAATAAAGACTTTGGAGTGGCCTGGTCAAAGTCCTGACCTGAATCCGATTGAGATGCTGTGGCATGACCTTAAAAAGGTGGTTCATGCTTGAAAACCCTCCATTTCCTCCACAGTCTGTAAAACACTCATTGCCAGTTATCACAAACGCTTGTTGCTGCTAAGTGTGTCCCAACCAGTTATCAGGTTTAGGGTTCATTTTTTCACACAGGGCCATGTAAGTTTGGATTTTTTTCCTCTTAATAATAAACTAGGGCTGTCAACGTTAACATGTTAATGCGTCATCATGATTAATGTGATTACAATCTTTATCGTATTTTACCCATCTGGAGCGCAGAATGGACAAACTGCCTGAAATATGTTGATAGAGACATTTCAGGGGTCATTCTGCGCTCCAGATGGGTAAAATACGGCAAACACTTTTAACATCTTAATTGTGTAGACATTTTTTGCCCATCAAAAGCCCTCATGCAGTAACATAGACCACAGTCTAACATCAAAAACTGTATGACAAACACCTTTGAGAAATTTTTTTTTTTTCTTGTTCACACTAAAATGCATAAACTGACTAGCTGGTCATCCAAAGGCTGAGTGTGCAATCCCTTGTGATTGTAAGGTGATATCACAAGTCCCCTAGTAGGAATCAACCGCTCGACAACCAATCAAGGTTCAAGTCAAAATGACTGTAATCACTCTCAGATTTGCAGGATTGCAAATAATTCTTGTCTGATTTATAAATGCAGATTGCCAACGCGTTAACAGCAAACTAATTCAGTCTTCCTGTTCCTATATATTCCTACAGCAAGGGAGCTTTGCCAACTACAGTGCCAATGTCATTTTGCAGTTCAGTGGCTATCCTGCATCAATTATCACTACTATCACAATTTGAAGGACTCTGTTAATTTCTGTTTCAAACCTGTGAGTTGTCCTATCTGATCCCGAAAGGAAAAACAAACAGAACCGAACAAAAAACATGTTAAACCTAAGTCTGTAAATAAGCACAAACTGCAGAAAACTACAAAAGAAAAACACGGTTAATCCTTGTGCTTTAAGTGATAACAAATTAGTGTGTTTATCTATTTACAAACCTATATACAAAAACCCTGTTGTTTTCCCCACAAGACACAACACACAGAACCATCACAGATGTTTGGAGAGGACAAAACCACTGTCACTTACTGCCAGGGGAATGCTGCTGGAACCAGAGTTTTTAGAATGGCCAGATGTTAGACCAGATAAGGACCAATTAGCAGCTAACACACTGACAGCCCAACCCATGGGTCGAACCAGTCAGGAGACTTTCCAGTGGTATCGCAAAGATCTTCAAAAGTAGAGACATAACATTGTCATACTAAGACAGTTCACAGAAAAAAACTCTTAAATATAATGAAAACAGTCAGGGTAACAGTAGTTAATGTGAATTTCTGTGTAATATGAGTTTCCATGTTTATAGGCGGAAACAGATTTGCAACGTATAGCAAAAGTAAATGCCAAGTTGAACCTATTCAATCTCGAACTATGAGCAGACTGACTCTGTATTATTCACGTTTCATTTACATCTTGATGCACCAAAGTTGTACTCAAGACAACTAACCGCAAATGGTTGCATACCTGGTTTTTACAGTGTGACTGTATCATTAAACAGAGAGACACACAACAGTTTAGAGTCACCACAGTCCAAATATCTCTTGAGCCCACTGTCCAAATGTTTTTGGACTGTGGGAGGAAGCGAGAGAACCCACACAGGGACAGGGAAAAGATTCAAACTCCAGCCTTTCTAGAGCCACACTGAAACTTGAGTAGCACAAACTGCCACCAAATTAAATGCTCTGTTGCTGCTGATAAAGACTTAAAATCTTCTAAAGCAGGGGTGGGGGAACTCCAGGCCTCGAGGGCCGGTGTCCTGCAAGTTTTAGATGTGTCCTTGATCCAACACAGCTGATTTAAATGGCTAAATGACCTCCTCAACATGTCCTGAAGTTCTCTTGAGGCCTGGTAATGAACTAATCATATGACTCAGGTGTGTTGACCCAGGGTGGTATGTAAAACCTGCAGGACACCGGCCCTTGAGGCCTGGAGTTCGACAAACCTGCTTTAAAGTAATGACCAATCTTGACCTGTGTTTTTAAAGGAAATTTACATCTGATATGCTAATGCTAACAGTTTAAAGTAGAAATGGTACTATAGTTCTACCTCCCTTGTGACCAGGGTTTGGATACAAAAAGACAACATAATCCAGATTCTGGTAACAATCCAAAGCACTTGTAGGAGTCTTAGTATTCTCCGATCCCTTGTGCTGAATTTGGATTTTTTTTTATTAATTAATGCATTTTTGTGTTATGCCATAGCTGCTGCAATGGTTCAAAATACACTTATCACTCAAGTACGCAACAAATCGTGTGCAACCCTCAGTTTAATCCACACTAACGGGTCTCAGTCATTCGTCGGTCCCCTCTGCTCCCTCTTAAGGGTGAAGCGTACTTCAGCATTGGATGTACTGATTCTGTGTGTTATCCCTTTGTCTAATTTGTTTCAGCATCAGCTGAATTCACACATGCACTGCTGCCCTCAACTCAATATAGCAGTCAATCTCCCAGGAACTCACAGAAATAGAGTGGCCTTTATGCGTCCTGCCATTTGCATGCACTAAGCAGATGGCACATGTCGAAGTGTTTAAAATGGGGAATCTGGCACAGACTAACTCTCGTCACATAGTTCATGTAAGATAAGTTCATACGCTGTTAGGGCCTCATTGTTTTGGCAATTCCCACAGTTCTGTGTGAAAACAGCATTGTGCTCTTGTTTGTAAACATATGCTTCTTTTGTCCTTCGTATGCTACTACTGTACATCTACTCATTTACTTGTGATGAGACTTGTTTTTGTTCTTGTCAGCTACTTCCTTCCCCCTGTAGTGCCACACACGCCAACACTTGAATTACCTCATGCGTCTTCAGACATACACTGAACTTTCCCAAAAGGAAACTTGGATGAGTCGTGCACTTAAGTTAAATTCTACCATGGGAGCAGTGAGCGTGATAAAACAATCCGCCCAAAGGCAAAAAGCACTCCCTTTGCTTGAACATTCAACTACATCACCAGTTCTTTATCAACTGATAAAGTTACTGGAATCATTACACATGTCAGTTACCATTTATCCCCATCACTCACTGCCAAGACTGTTTTCTTTAGAAGGTAAGTGTACATTTTGATGTGGGACTGTATTTGTTCTACATAACAACATATTCAATATAACACATTTCTTTCTATTTTGCTTCCAAGAAGGCAGACTTTTTGTGAAGTCCTTTCAAAGCTTTTCTTTGGACCTCGGCTGCTTTTTCACTCATTTTCAGTCCAGTCCTTGAACCTGACCACAGGAATGTTTTGTTAATTTCACCTGACTCACAAGTCATTCAAGCCTAAAAAGGCAATTACCTCAAGACAAAGAACCATTTGTATCTTTAGGCATGACTTTACTAATGGCCGATTACAAACGCACATAATTGGTTCCCAGTTCTTTAGTTGAACAAAGAAAACATGCCAAAGATAATATGCTCTTGCAGTGGTGTTCAGTGTGTCCTTCAAAAATTGAGGAAACTGGACAATCAGAGGAGAAAAGCAAAAAACTAAATATTTACAGCAGATGAACAAGTCACGCCCTTAAGAAAGCGGTAAAGATTCATCAAAAACCTGACACAGGATACAAGTGGACCTTCAGATGATCCATCTGCTGTTCACTGAAGCCTCGTCAGAAATGGTCTCAGTGGAAGGGTGGCTGTCAAGAAGCCATTCTTAAGGAAAAAGGCTGAGGTATGCCAAACTACACAAGAACTGGACTGAAGATCAGTGGCAACAGATCTGATGGAGTGATGAATCCAAAATATTTGGTAAAATTGTCATAAATATGTATGGAGGTGGTCAGAAGAGAGTCCCTACAGTGAGAGTCCACAGCCATCTGTAAAACACGGAGGAGGCTCTGTCATGGTTTGGAGCTGCTACTTAAAGAAATGGCAAGAAAACTTTGTCTTTAGTGTTGAAGAATAAAGGTGGTCATGGCTGGTTAAAACTATACAAACTCTGTCTTTGCCTTATGTATTATATTTCCATATTTCCATAAGCTGTTGCACTCATTTCCCTTTTTCCTTTAAAAATATGAGAAATGCGGCGGTTGCTCAAGACTTTCCGACTCTGTATTATGTGTTTAGCTACTGAAAATCCAAGCTTTTCTCTGATGTACTTACCCATATTTAAGCCCTTAATATTCATTAGCATGAATGTAGTCCAAGACTTATCAAATATAGACTTTGTCAAAGCACCTCTTGATTCAAAACTCTTTCAAGATAACAATACCACAGCACCAGAAACAAGAAGAGCTTTTCTGTCATCTTTATGGGGTCGTACCTGTTAGACCACCATGGTGCATTATAACCATTATGCACAGCTTCCATTATAAGAGTCCCACACAAAGTATTTGAAAGGTCATATGTATTATATTTCATTCAAAGGATGCTGATGTTTATAAAATAAGCTCATGCTCAAAACAAAAAGCTTTATTGTTCCTCATGAACTTCAATTACTGAAGCAAGGACGACCTCGTCACACAGTTTCACATACAGCTGCATCAATAGTTAAGCCTCAGGGAGTATTGTGGCCACCCTCTGCCTCTTACCCTCTTTCTAATTCAACAGCTGCTGCTTGGCTCTGCCAGTTTCCCGAACATTTGTTAAGCTTGGCACTAGACTAAAAGAAATTGTGTTTTCCGTCCATGTTTGGGGACAACTAAGAGAATGAGTAGCATGGCAATGAGGTGTAGTTGTTACTGCAACCAAAAGCAGCAACATATTGGGAGCATTAGCCATAGGATGCCAGAGCCATGGGAAAGGATTTCAGGGTGAGCACATTTCCAAAAAACCTCAAATTTAGGTATGCTAAATGTTACATTAGCCATGTTAGTCATAAATATAGCAAAAATGACATGTTTTTCTTTTTACAGAAATATATTTTTGCAGGTGTACGCTAATGATGGATGTTCTGTTTTTCTTAGGAAGTGACACTAACCCCCACAGAGATGTAAAGGTGTATTGTGTCTGCCTGTGCAGGTTTTCTGCATAAACAAATGTAAATCAGCAGCTCAGATCCCATTTCACTGCGGTGGTTCTTAATTACTTTGACTCTTTAGCTGCATCTCCAACAAAAAGTGTTGACAGTGCAGGATGAATTCAGGGAGGACTACTTCAGTGGCAATTGCTTCTTTCTGCTCCAATGAATGATAAAGACATAGGAGGACTTATGCGTGCGTTATGTGTATGTGTTCATCAATATTCTCTCTACCGGGAATGATCAGACTTGATAATTAAGCTTGTGTTATAAATCAGGTTATATGGAGTTTACTTGTATGCCTATACTGCATTTCGTGTTAGATAAAGGTTTTGCTACCCATTGCATGTTTACCTTTTTGCTTATTATAACTGCTACAGTAGAAGTCAGTGTTTACAACGAGGGAAGCTTTATCAGGTGTGATCAGATACTCCCCATTGTCATGTTCCACTTTGTCCAGTTCAATTTTACTTGTCTGAAAAACTCCCCTGTTTTACTGCCCGATACAGACAGCCGGCCTTTTTCTTATGTAATTGTTATCCTGTCAACCTGTCAACAACTCTAAGACAGGCAGGCTTTGACCAGACTGCCTTTAGGTGCCTGCATTTTCTAGTTCCTGTGTCAGAGTACTCTGCCTGATCAAATGTTGGAGTCTCTGGACCTTCCAGGATCAGATGCCTTTACAGAGTTTTGGGTTTTTGTTTGTATTAAATTTTACAATCTGTTTGCATGGTCACTTAATGATGGGTAGAGAACTCTCACAGCTCTAAATATATATAACCAGTATTCTTTGCTAAGCTTCGCAACCGTAACAAAACATACTGGGGTATTCTGAACTTTAGCGATATCAAAATATAAAGTGTATATATATAAAAACACACCTGGATTTCGTAAAGTGTGTTTAATTTCATCCAACAGAAAAGTCGCCCACTAGAGCCTCCAGGTCTGGTAACTAATCTACCCATGATGCTTTAGGTTTGTAAACAGTTTGAACCTTATATTTGTAGCCTTTTAGCAAATTGCACCCATTAATATGTGATGAATTAGCTAAGTCCACAGTCACACAGCCTAAAGACCTGTAAAATGTGCATTCTCCAACCAGTCTCTGATTCGTTTCTGGGCCTGCATGAATGGGGCTTTAGTGCTCTATTTATTTATTTATTTATTTTATTTAGGACAGTGCATGTTAATGAACATAAATGTAAAAAAAAATTACATGAATGTAAACATACCAGATTATAGCCAAGGGCTAATTTCCATCTGTTGTCCTTAAGCATTAAAAATAGACATAATAATTCATAAAAATTCATCGTTCATTCATAATAAAAACTACATCACCAAACTTACACATACACACCATTCTGTTTCCAAATAAAACATTAAAACTATACAACTCATACATGATCACACACTTGATTTGTCCGTAACCAGTTTTTAACCTTTGCCTTAAACAAATTGAGTGTAGAGCATTCTCTAATGGGTTGAGGAAGACTGTTCCACAGATGGCCTCCCTTGACAGAGAGGACGTTCTGCCCAGATGCTGTCCGTCTGTGGGGTATAAACAAGTCTCCTCGGATTGAAGCTCGAGTGGTCCTGTCTGAGCTTTCTTTATGCCTAATGAACTGCTTTAGTGGTGGTGAAGCAAGGGAGTGTAAGACTTTATATATTAAACTCACTCTTTTAAGTTTCACTAAGTTATTGAAGTTCAGTAATTTATGTTTTTTTAACACATAAACTCCCACATGCAAGTGGTCAGGGAATATAGTGGGTTGCCAGCTACTGTATAGACCTGCTTGACTGGGGCCTAAGAGAAGTAAATGTCAGTGTAAAATTACATTATTTGCATATGAAGAAAGTTAGACATCATATTATCAATCTGTCCATAAATCCATCCATCCTTTAATTTTTTTCCACAAATAGAATTGATGCTCACGGTGGGTTTATATATAAAAAAACATGCATATATGAGTTGTCATTTCATTCATTCCCTTTGTACTGAGATTGAAGATCCATCATATGCATCATCTTTCCTGGCAGAATTGCTTGTTGTGAGCTGGTCAGAGTGGGCTTTTTTTACTCTTTTTACTTTAGAATCGAGAAAAAAAAGATAAGGATCGAGCATACTTGTATCACAGTTGACCGGCTGACTTCACTGAAGCGCTTCCCATCTCTGCTTGACTGTGAGCCAAGTAGTTTACACAGCTGGTGTAGTGCCTGTTAGGGCCTGGATGGCATATGACTGGGCAGCTAGCAAAGGCTCACCCATGCTCTGTAGAGTATCTGCACAGACACTTTGCTTGTACAAACCACAAGTCAACACCATCTACTAAAGGTTGTATTCCAGGTCCATTAAACTGCATTCTGAGTTATGATTCAGAGGAACTGTAGGAATATTTTCTTTGCATTTTATTGATTAGGCTCAGACAGCAAAACATTTTAGGTAGTGCTGTCCTCTACCAGGATGTGTCACAAACAAGAATTAAACACCACTTGCTTAAGAATATGCTTGAAAATGTGTTTAGTTATTCGGGAACATAATTTTTTGGGAGGACGGTCCTGCACGGCACTGTTTCTTTAGAGAGCAGTGAACAACTGAAAACAGCTTGCAGGTATGTGTTCATGCATTCAATGCCTTCTGTATCGATTTCTGCCTTCACTGTGTCATGATGATTGATTACAGACAGTGAGAAGAGTGACTTTTATGCTGATCTGGTGAAGCCCGCCCAGCCATGAAGTATGGGTGGGTGAAAATATATTTAACGCAGGCTTGTGTTCAAACATTTGCTTGCTTAATGCCTTGATTTTCTACACTGTTGAGTAGACATTTCGAGATTGTTAGATTTAGATTTACTGTGTTTTACCCTCAGGTCTTCTGTTTGAAGCAACACTTGTTCCCCTCCAGGCGAGGCACCACCCATATCTTTCATTCTAGCCATAACACATACTTGAGCTTCACCAGAGCTGACCAGCCACTGGAGGAAGGAAGATTAATGAAGAAAAGGCTGGGCTTGGATAGAAATAATGAGGAGATAGATTCAGCAGTCAATGAAGTAATAAATGATGGACAGTGCGGCAGCAAGGCAAGGCAAGGCAAGTTTATTTGTATAGCACAATTCAACAACAAGGTGATTCAAAGTGCTTTACAGAGACATTAGAAACAAGAACAAATAAAAAGCATGATTTAAAATTGAATAAAACAAGCAAATAAACTAACTAACTAATTAACAAACAAACAAACAAACAACAGTATATAAAATCAAAACAGATAAAATCAGAACAGTAGATAAAATCAGTAGTTAAATGTAAGTTTTGAAATTTAAGCTTAAAGCAGCGGGATGGAACTGCAGAGATGGAGGAGTGTGAAGTGAATGCATGTATGCAGGGAGGAAGAGAAACGAAAGAGAGATGACAAGAAGAATGACAAAAGTGGAGGGAGGAGAGATTTTGAGCTGGTTTGATATGTAGTTTGAAAAACACTTTATTTTTAAAAAAAGTTTTGAAACTGATTGTTTCATAACTTGTCCTATCAGCAGCAGGAAATGTAGCAAACTCTGTTTGGTCAGCATTGGGTGCAAAACTGGTTAGCCTTTTGGAAACAATCACATGTTAGGTAATTATTACAGGTTTAATTTAGTTCAATTCAGTTATATAGTAACAATTTAAAACAAGCTTTATATTGTGAGGCAAAATCTCTACAATATTACAGAGAAACCCCAATAATCACATAATCCTCTATGAAGAAGCATTTGGTGACAGTGGAATGGAAAAACTCCCTTTCAACAGGAAGAAACCTCTGGCACAACCAGCCATCCACTGTGACCGGTTGGAGTGAGGGGAAAGAAAAGAGAGTAGGGAGAGACGGGACAAACACCAAATGGGAGAGAGTCAGAGTTTAATAGTGGTGCAACGGATCAAAATTCTCACGGTTCCGATCGGATGGTTTTAAGTCACGGATCGGATTAATTTTCGGAACAGCAAAAAAGAAAAAAAGACAACATTTTAATATTTATTTATTAACTTTATAAGTATTTTTGCCTATTAAAAACATTCAACTCAAGACTCATTCCACGCAAATGTATAAAAACAAATTAAGGTGCAATATAGGGCAGTACAGGGCTTTGTATCTAGCACTCCGCTGTGATATAACGGGCGGTCACGGTCACGTAGCTTTCCGTTGCCCTTGAGGTCCACCCATTTGTAGTTGGGCAACAGAAGATGCCTGGGACAGTTCAGCCTTAACTTTAAACTTTTCCTGCTCATACATGCCTGGGTACGATCTTGTCACTGAAGTGGATGCGCAATGGGATATCATTGCGTGGCTCAAGTACGTCCATCATAGTTTAAACCCCTTGTTTTGCACAATGGAATACGGCCTCCCATCTGCAGCTAAACACCCCAGTAGCTTTTGTAATAGCTTTAGCCCGATCGGACTGGGCAGCAAAGGGCTGCTCCACTTGGACCACCAGCGCTGGCCATAACTATCACTTGACAGACCCACCACGCGCAACAGACACACATACTTTTTTTTTCTTCTTTTTCGAATCTTCGGATCACGTGCGTGCCAAACCGTGGAGTGGGATCGGTTCGGATTACGGATCAACCGTGATCCGTTGCACCACTAGAGTTTAATAATTGTTAATGACTGAACATACCAGTCGTAAACCAAGTAAACCTGCAATCCGATAGGGAATAAAGTACTATGAGGTCTTTAAGATATGTTGGGGCTCTATTAAACCACATTTTCTGCTTTCATAATTTATCAAATCACCCAGTTTTAAAACTTGGTTAAAGCAAACAGTAATCTGCATGTTAACATGGAAAAGGTTTAGCAGTTCACACACTGCAGAGCTACAATTTCCGGTTTTATTACTGATCTGCTTGTTAGCATGAAGACAGCATAAACAGACTTGTACCTGTTGACACCGCAGGCAGGAAAGAGAAATAAAGGCTAAGGTGAATAAGAAAGAACATGAGAACAGGTAGAAAGTAAATTGCAGGGAAGTGGAAGGTAAAATGGTAGATGCTGAGAATGGCTGGCAGCCAGCAGAGAGAGAGGGAGCACACATGGTGTAATAGTAGCTGGCAAAGGGATCAAAGATGCTAAGTGGAGAGGATGGAAGAAGGAGCAGGAAAACAAGGGAAAAACAGAATAATCTAATAAAAATAAACCTGAAAATGGAAAAGGTTACTTGAAGACCTCAATCCATGCAGGGTGTTTTGGTATTTAAATGTCTCTGACTCACTTTTTCTCTGACTTTGTAACTGTTTATCATTCGTTCCGGTACAGTGTGTTCAGCTGAGAGGGGATAAGAGAGATGCTAGGGAGGACATCTGATAGGGGATGATGAGGTTCTCTGTTACAGAATCAATGGAGAGGAACATGATTGACCTTTCACCTTGGCGAGTCTCAGCCTTTTTTGACTAACAGAGCACGCATTAATCTTTCTGCTTCTACTCCTTCTACTGACCAAATTTTGAGGCTTTGGCTTTTATTTTCACTGAAAGCAGCACTTTCTCCATTCCACCTTTATGTCTGTGTATATACACTCGCCCTTCACTTCGTGAGTTACACTTTGCCACAAAGAATTAAGACAGTTCTGATGGAAAAAAATTGATGCCGTGTCACTACGTCCCCAATGTGCTCTGTTGGCTTAAGATCTGCTGACTGTGGAGGTCATTGTAATGTTCACATTCATTGTTCTGCCTCTGTCCCTTCACTGCACAACCTCACAGGCCTGCTAGCTCAGTCGGTAGTGCATGAGGCACTTAATTTAAGGGTTGTGGGTTCAAGGCCTGCGTTGGGCTTTCACCTTATGGTCAGTTATATTGCAAAAACTTCTGTGCTTATTGAGATCCTCACCCTTGCTCATGATCAGTTAATCAAGTGCATTTCATTAGCAGCACCTGACTGCTACTAACCCATATAATCCCTCCTGGAAGTAGTAAGAGTGTGCTTACGGCTGCTCCAGTTTGCATGTATCCCTTGGTCAAGACACGAACCCCAAGTTGCTCTCTGATACACCAACTAAAGTGTGAATGTTAGATAGAAAACATAAGAAAAAGTGAATGAGACATGTTGTATAAAGTGCTACATAAGTCCATGTTGGGTGCTGCTCCTTTAGGGACATTACCTGTTATGGAATTTTACAGTCAGGTAAGATCCTAACAGTCTTAGTCCCAGCCTTCCTAACTCCTGATGAGTGGGTGTTGTAGTTCAGGGACTAGAGGAGGTTGACTCCTAATCAGAAGGTTCTTGGTTTAATCCCCAGTTTGGTTAAAGCATTTGCGTCGCTGAGGTTTGTAGTTAGAGCATTGTGAGAGCTCCTATAGAGTAGACTAACAATCCTTTATCTTAACACCACCAACAGCCTGAACCATTTATACAAAGCAGGATGGATACATGTTGTTTATGCAAAATTCTGACCCTAAAATCTGAATGTTGAGAGAGAAATCAAGACTCATCAGACCAGGCAATGTGCTTTTAATCTTCTGTGTTTGGGCCTGTGCACGTTGGACAGTTTCCTGTTCTTACCTGACAGAAGTAGCAAGTGGTGTGGTCTTCTGCTCCTGTAACCTGTCTGCTTCATTATTTGACTTTATTATTTGGTTTTAGTAAATGTGTATTTTAACAGTTATGCATTTTACAATTACAAAACAGACCTTAGGTGATGTAACTGGTAGCCATATTGGAGATAGTTGTAGCACAGTTTTTATTTGAGATATTGTGCTTTTTCTTTTATCACTGATTTGGCTTTGTTATTATGTGCCTTTGCGTTTGGATGTCGAAAAGCTTCACATTGGGCTGCAGATCTCTGTGAGGCTGCTTTTCAGGTATGCGATGACTTCTGCAAAAGTACAAATAAAATGGTCGATTTCTCCAGCAGTTTCATTGATGTTCCAGGTTGGTTTAGTGGTCTTTATTGATCATTAAGACCATTCATACGGGAGGGAACTTCAGCAACACACTGTTACAGTGTATGATGGTCAAGCAGAACCTTTATAACTATTTACTACAACTACAAAATGAGACATAGGCAGACACAGTGCAAGAGAGCATGCAGGAAAGCAGCAGTAAAAGTGCTTATTGAGCTTCATTAGCTTGTACATTTCCACTGAGACCAGTTACTGTAAATGGAATCCAATATTTCCTCTGTAACAGCCGTGCCCACAAAGACACACAAACGCAGACAAACACAGTTCAACGTAATGGTTATCGATATATACACTGTTGCTTTTTCCCCTTAAAGCTGTGAACTGCTACTTTGTGTCTATCAAACCTGTTTTGTTAATTGAAAACTTTGGCTGTGTCATGTGAAGGCTGTGTGCAGGCAGGAGTGGTAGTAGGAGGACCCAAAGTGCAGACACTCAGAGGCAAAACGCAAACTCAAAACAGCTTTAATGCTAAACTCAAAAGGGTAACAAAACTAGGAATACAAAATAAGCTTACACAGCAAGATGAGGGTAAATCACGACACAGCCAGATGAAAACACAGGGCTTAAATACACAGAGGGAGCAATCAGGGAATGAGTAACAGGAGGGAAACACAGCTGGGGCAAATCAGGCCTAACGAAACAGGGGAAGCAAAACCAGATACATTAACATAAGACATGGACCTTCAAAGCAAAACAGGAAACATAACACAGACTGAACAAAAGACACAGACTCACATGCAGGGACTACAGAGGGAACAGAGACGTGGGACCAGGGCAGACACAGACACGGAGATATAGCCGACAGGGGAGACAGCAACTAAGGATTACACAGAGACATAAACCATAAGACAGAACTCTAACAAAGAAACCAAAGACTGGAAATGATAAATAATATAATAAACTCAAAAACCCTGGGTCAACGACCCAGGCATCCTAACAGGCTGCTCTGCATCCAGTGCACTCTTATATACGCCATATATAACCAGCGAGGAGTCTTTTTTTCTATGAGTAAATATTTACAATTAGTTGAAAAGAAATTGGCCAAAACCAATTTTACGAATTTAGGCATTTAACAGAAATGGTGTTGTTTGTCTATTACTACTAAAGCATGCAACTCTGGAGCAGAAATTGTCGCCTCTTTGTCTCATTGTAGGTTTTTTCCTGATTTTTTTTAGCTGGATACGTAGCCTCTTAAATATCACTTTGTCAGTAAATATTTAAGTTGTTTATAAAATATACTGCATGTTAAACAAACCCAAAGAGTAAAACTGCCCTTACATGACAGTGGCTTGTCTTTTTGCACTTTATCTGCATGTAACCTGATTGAAATTACACATAATCCTCCTACTTTCAGTTTTATTGAATGTGGTGGGGACTTTAGTTTGAAAGAGGTAGAAAACAAGGTAGATCAACTGACAGTATGAAAAAAAACATCGGGAAAAAGAAACTTTCTCAGTCTGACAGATGACAGCCTGTGAATGAAAATATGGCAGCAGAGAGTCTGTCTGCCAAATTTCTCCAGGATGAGGGGATGTGACACTTAATAACAGCCTTTCTTATCGTACACGTATCATAGAGACACAGAGTGTTTCACGTGTGCTTCCTTCAACGTTCAGTTTGCACAGATTTAAAAGGAGGCCCAAACTAAAATGAACTACCTTCACCTTCATTTCTTCCACTTTTTTTAATGAGCTGCTCTGAGCTGTACCGTTTCGTAGAACCTCCTATTACTCATTCGTCGCCCGCCCCAATCATTACCAGCAATATTCGAAAGTCCACTGGTTTTCAGTGTAAGCTGTGCCACTTTGAAGTTGAGTGGGGATCCTTTGCAGCGTTGACAGGCAACTAATTAAATCTGATCTGGAGTTCTCGTTTGATTCGCCGTTACTGTTAACCACAGTCTCCAGGGAAGATGAAGAAAACTAACGTTAAAGATATCGTTCTTTAGCTCTTTAGTGTCGATGGGGTCTTCGCGATGAAGCTGGCTGTATGTCTTAAATAGGCGTATAAAGAGGATCGAGTCAAACAGATAGACAACCTGTGAATCTGAAGCTGTAAGCTGTTAAACTGGTGCATTAACCTCCTGCCTCCTAAATCTCTCTTAAGAATCAGCTGTTAACAATGCTCAATTTTACTTCTGTTAGTTAAAGAATAAAAATATTGTGTACTTTAAGTACAAACATGGTGCATGTTTGAACCCATGAAGCACATTTAATGAATATATTCTCTTTAAGAGCCTTTAAAATCTCATTCGACTGATCCTTAAAATGCTCTGCTACTCTGTTTGAGGACTCAAAGTGCTTTCTTACTACAAGCCTCATTCACCCACTCACAGTGCATTTTTTCTATGCCTAAGCATGTTTAACTTAACGTTTGCACACTCAGACTCCAGTAGATATATTGGAGGCAGCTTGGGGTTCAGTGTCTTTCCTGAGTACACTTTGACATGCAGACTGCTGCAGGTACTCGAACGACAACCTTCTAATTCGTAGACGTTACCCTCTACCCACTGAACACATGTACAGTTTATTGTATATCAGCATAACTTTACACATACAGCGAGCATAACGCCCAAGTGCGTATTTATAATACAAAGGCTTAGGCTTAACTTTCCATTAAGAAATGTTGAACTTTCCGTGTCAATTTGGTGTCCTGTGAGGTTACAGTGAAAAGCTCTGCATAAAACAATCCATGCAAATCCAGCATCTTGTTGCCCCATATGCACCAATCCATAGGTCAATGATACCTTGACTGCATATTTGCAGATCCAAAACAGTTTTACATTCATCAAAATGCAACATTTGTCCCCATTGGCGAATGAAGGAGAAATTGATATCCACAGTAACAAGTCTGAACAAATGGTCTGTTTCATGAATGTGAATGAACGGAAATCAAATTTGTTCTGTAACTGTGAAATGAGAGATGTTGTTTTCTTTTCTCTTAAAATTAAACAGCACTGCTTTGCAGACTGAACGAAGAGAAGATTAGGCTAATATTTATACACCAAACACTTTGTCTTACACAGGAAGGCATTAATAATCAACAGTCTGAAACAGTCCTCCTAAGATACAATAAATAGCATTTGTCTTGAAAGTCAAACTAAGTTTTCCTTTCGTCCAATTCATTCCTACATTGATTGTGGGCCCTTTTTAAGATGCTTTGGACCGCATTTTTTCCATGTGTGCTGTAGATGCTTTAAAGGGTAATGCACATATATTAAAGGCAATGAGAATATGAGAGTCATGGGAATATGATTACTAGGAGTACTCTTTTAATATTGCTTCATATTCTACTGTTAATTAGAGCTGTTATTAAAAGAAAAGTAGTCAGTCTCTCACTTGGTTGTGGAAGATTTTGGCCCACTCTTCTTTCATTCATTGAGGTTTGCAGGCAACACAACACAGCTTTAGAGTCAGGTTGAAGTCTCGACTTTGACTGGTCCAGTAAACACTTCAGTAATTCTGTTGTAGATTTGCTGCTATGCTTTGGATCATTGCCCTTTTGCAAGACCAAGTTTCATCTGTCAGACACAAGGTTTCATGTTTGAAGAGAAAACTTTGGTATACAGAGGAGTTCATGGTCAGCACAATGGCCACAAGGTACCCAGGTCCTGTGGCTGTAACACAAACATAGATGATCAATTGTCCACCACCGTTCTTGACAGTTGGTATGAGGGTTTAGTGCTGATATGCTGTGTTGGTTTTCCCCAGACATCTCTACTGGTTGATTGATTCAATTCATCCATCCATTCGCTTCCGTTTATCCTTTTCAGGGTCGCGGGGGGCGCTGGAGCCTATCCCAGCTGTCATAGGGCAAGAGGCGGGGTACACCCTGGACAGGTCGCCAGTCTGTCGCAGGGCCAACACACAGGGACAGACAACCATTCGCACTCACATTCACTCACACATTCACACCTAATGGCAATTTGGATTATCCAATTAACCTATCCCCACAAGCTGCATGTCTTTGGACAGTGGGAGGAAGCCGGAGTACCCGGAGAGAACCCACACAAACACGGGGAGAACATGCAAACTCCACACAGAAAGACCCCGGCCTGATGGTGGAATTGAACTCAGGACCTTCTTGCTGTGCGGCAACAGTGCTAACCACCGTGCCACCGTGCTGCCTTGATTCAATTCAGTTCAGTTAAATTCCATTTTATTAATGTAGCGCCAAGGCAACAGTTGCTTCAACGTGCACATTGTTCCAGAAATCTTGTTCAGGATGTATGTTTGCACACCTAAGCTGTAGTGCCATGTTCTTTTTAACCTCCTAAGACCCGAACTCTTCCACGACATGGATTTTTAATTTCTCTTTGATATTTGGGCTGATTGGGACCTGATGAATGTAAAAACAAAGAATTACCAGATTTTATTTTTTACCTTGTTTTTTAAGAAAAATGAGAGCCACATATGAGGATATTCATTTAAACTTTTGATAGAACCATAGCAGTATAATGTCCTCGTAAGTGGATATCAGGCCCATGTAGAGCAAAATTGAGTATTTTGGTCTAAATAACCCAAAATGTGATGTCCACATATGTGGACGCCAGGTCCTAGGAGGTTAAAGAGAAGATGCTTTCAACTGGCAACCTTTGTGGAAAGGTATGCCTGGTAATGTATACACGAGGCCTGTTGAGTCTGAGATGTAGCTCTTTGGTGATTCAAGTCATTCGAGTTTCCATACATCAAGCCTAGATAGCGCAGCATGAGACTCTTAGTCCGATAGTTCGAGCCGCACGTTGGGCATTGGTGTTTAAAGGTCTGACGATGTGGTGAATATCCAAGGTGGTGTCAATGAATGCTGCAGTCCAGCAAACTGTAAGGGTGTGTTAAGTTTTTCACAAGGGTCCAGTGAAAACCTTCACATGAATGTATATCCTATAATAATAGGCCACGAGGTTTGCTATGTGACTTGTGTCAATTCTGCATAAGCATTAGATTATTTAGTACTGCATTAAAATATAAAATTATGCATTTGTATTATAGGCATCTTTTTTAAAAGTGAACAAACCGCAAACAAACCCTCATACCCGTGTGTTTGTGTTTCTGTGTGAAAGACATATTTGGTATTCTTCACCGGTAACCAAATCAATTAAATGCACATGTGCACCCCCAAAGAATTTAAGACTGCAGGTGCAACAAAGAGAATTTAAGTGTTTGATCTTTTCCCCGCATCGGAGGACGCCTTCAGGCTCACACGCAAACAGGTTTTCTCTACAAACATATTTAATGCTCCATCTCACAACGTCCACCTACACAAGAAAACGAATGCACACACCTACACGCATGTCTCCTCAACACCCAGCATGTTAAATTTGGTTGTCAGTGAAGCCCAAAAGGCATGCAGCTTTTTCTACCCTTTCAGTGTGTTGCTTTACTTTTTGCACCAAATAGTGACACCCCTTTCTTCAAACTGACTTCCGCAGATGCAGAGAGAGAGTGTCAAGGACACATCAGCAACTTCCAAGACGCCTGACGCAAGTCAAAAGGAGGACAGGTGCTTCTGAAGAGCCGAACTCTGAGGTGCAGTAAATATACTTCAAGGTTCTTGAAAGGTCCCTGGATGACAGGCAGATCTCTGCCAGAACATGTGTATGTGCTAGATGAATGTGTGTGTGCGTGCGTGCGTGCGTGCGTGCGTGCGTGCGTGCGTGTGTGTGTGTGTGGTATTTAAAAAAAACAATCAAACAGCATTGTGCGTTCAGTGTTTCTCAGTTTAGAGGTCTCTAATGAACATTATTTCTCACAAGGCCTAGACATTTGGTGGCATCGCGCCGTGGCCCTACAGAAGTGTCGAGTTGAGTGGAACCACTAGAAATAATTCAGTGTACAGTCTGTGTGTTTGCATGTCCCAGTGGGACTGGAGTGTGTACGTTCAAGAGTGAACCTGCTGCGTTATAACAGGCTGCAGGATTAACCCACCTGACAGGCATTTGATCAGGTTTGTGGCCGTAGCCAAGTGAAATCAAGGGAATGTGTGACGCTCCATTAATCCATGTATTGGATCACACTGTGTATTTAGTCTGATGGTTTTTTTCTGTCACCAGTGTCACCATATATTGCAGCCAACTGGGCAGTAGCAGAAAATGAAATGATCATAAGGACTTATTGAAAACAAAGGTTAAAATTAGAGTTCATTCTGTTTTTTATAAATATACACTGGACAGTGCCGGCAACATATTTGATTCAGCTTCATGTCTCTTGTACTTCCAGTTGAGTGAGCATCCAATTCTTTCTGTGATAAAGGATCAAATCAACCATTTTACAATACGTTTACCAGACAACGACTAGCCTAGTTCCAGGCTCCTTTTTCTTCTTCTTTCAGCTGCTCTTCTCTATCTTCAAAATCCTTTGTCCAATATATCCACTATCTGTCCTCTACACATGTCCAAACCACATTAGCCTCTCTAACTTTGGCTCCAAACTGCTCCACCTGAGCAGTACCTCTGATGTACTCATTTCTAATCTGGTGAAAATCCTAGCATTTCCTCTTCTACTTTTATTCATTTATGGGGTTTTTTTAATCCTGTCCTGTCTGGCAGCTTTTGCAATCAGAATTATGATCTGAATACAGTGTTGTGCCAAATACATTTTGCTTTTCCAGGACCAGCTCTACAAATTCTTTGCAGGCTCCTCTTGTTCGGGGTTTATCTGTTTATTTCTTCATTTCTATTTGTGTTATTTCAGTGACTACATTATGGTGGTGTGTGTGTGTGTGTGTGTGTGTGTGGGGGGGGTAATAAAGGGATAGAGAACAAATAGAAATTTAAAACATATTGCCAACTGCTGCACCTGGAATGAAAAACAAACAAACAGCACTTACAACACAAAAACTACAAAATGCACAGGTATATAAATCAACAACCATCTTGTGGGGTCTTTGTGTGTGAGTGTGAAAGAGAGAGAGAGTGTCAAGTGTGAGTGCGTGTGTCACAAAATATACTTTCAAATGAGCGTGATGCCTGAATAACAGCCTCTAGGAGCCAGAGGTAGATCTGGCAAAACCGGGCCATCCGCAGCCCCCAAGAGTACTGAGGACCTGAGGTCACACATCTCGGTGATATCTGTGTACACGTCCCAGGAAGGAGGGGGGTCCTAGATCGGGCACCCATGACCAAAGATTGGGAGCCCCAGAGGACAAGGTGAGACAGAGACACACAGTAAATGGACACACTGGTCTTGGTCTAAAACAAACTGCACCCAGAAACGGATGTCTCTTACCTGGACACCCCACCCAAAGGGCCTGTGGGCACGCATGAGTCCCCAAGGCGCAGACAAGACTTCCCTGCTTTGACTGATGCACACTACACCGCAAGCCAGCCAAAGGGGTGCAGACCTACCCTGGGGAAGGAGGAATGCAGCCTGGGTTTCAGGCGACCAGGAACCCAGGCCCCAGACCCACTCAAAGGAGGCCAGCCTCCTGACCGGGGAACAGGACCCACTACCACAAGCACCCCTGGCCCCACACCCCGGCGCCCTAGACAGCACCCACCCCAGTCCCCACCGCCACTACCTGAGGCAGAGACCCTGTTCCTCCAAAACGGCAATCGCAGTTTTCCATCCCCCAGGAAGCCGCCAGACCCCAGTAGTCCCAGAGAACACGTTCATCCACCTGCAAGGCATACAGGCAAACGAGACTACAGCTGATCACCCTCACTAAGTAATGTAATTGATCAGTGGGAACCAGAGAGAAACAAATTTATCCATTTGGGTTTTTTGAGGAGGAAGACATTCTCTCCAAACTGAAGTAAATTTCTGTATTGATTAGTACATACTTTTTTTTTGGATTTCCGGTGCATGAGGATAGTCTTCTTAGCGATGCATTAGGAAGTGAGTATAAGTGATGTAAATACTTCTATATCTACTTCATTATGTCACCTAAGATGCACAGCTTGGGAGAGGTTGGGATATAACATCTGACACAAAAAACTAAGTGGTTAACTTTAGGCATCACCCACTTTTGAGTAAAATATGCTGCTGACAGCATTAACTCTCACGCTGAAGGTATCCATATCCATATTCCAATTCACTCCTACAATAAACCAGCGTGTCACTCCGGGGCTAGAAAGGACTCCTCGTGGGTAGAAGTGAGACTCTAGCAGCTCTAATGAAACAGCAGTGTCTGATGCCCCAGGAAAGAGAGCAGTCTGAATTTTCCATGGATGAGAAGGTGTGGACAAAGGTGGGCCTGGGGTCACTCGAAATGGGAGCAGTTAATGCAGCTGTGCCTGATGATGCACACCTTAGGCCTGGAGTTTGACTCAAGGCATGCATTATGTATTTGAACAATCTTGTATTTTAGTCAGCTTCCATTTCATGTTGTGGCTCACAAACCTGGTCCCAGCAGTTGAAAAGTCTACAGATCACAGCCAGTGAATGATAAAACAGACAAAAAAATGGCAAAAAAAAATGGCAAAAAAAAAACCCATCAGAGACGGTCCAAAAAGACTAGAAAAGAAAAAAACAAGCAGTGTGACAAGATACCTGAGACATGCAAAATCAACACTGGCTCAGTTTCTCTCAGCAGAATTTGGAAAAGTACGTCAAATGAGACAAGAAACGCCCCTGCCGGGCCGTGACGCAGCTTTTAATATAATTGCAAATTACTGTAGGGATGCCATTCAAGCCCAGAGGTGGAGAATGAGTCACTCACGGCTTACTACCATGTTGCTATTAGCCTTCTGACCCTGCAGGTCAGGTGGGAGAACTCTTTCACACACACACACTGCGACACTTTCAGTCTCCTTTCCATTTTCCTCTCTTAGATGACGTCGCTTTAATGTGTTTCTTTCTCTGAAACACACACACACAGCATCTTGTTTGCTTATTTATTCATATATTCAAACCTGCTTGTATGCTTTTATGTGATAATGTTGCCCCAGAGGCCTGATTATACAGGCCTGTTAAAAGAGACTTCCTCCTCAATATACATGCCACACATAGACTGTAAACTGTCTATGTGTAAATGTTACCACGAAACACACATAAATTATACAGTTGTTCATGTGTGAATGCTCTAATGAAACCATTGCCTAAATCTGATATAGGACACTGTGAAACAATTGCGAGGTTTATTTGTAAGTCAATAAGAAAAGGGGGCAAAATATGGAAAAGCTTAAACCTTGTGGCATCAGTGTGACTCCAATCAGCTTTGTTTTGACCGTATTAAAGTTTCTATAAGCACAGACAAGTATAAGAATGATTATGACAGTTATTTTATATCAAGGTTGCTGTTTTCTCCTATTGTAGCAGCTCCTGGTGCATAATTAAAGTCTATCAGTGACAGAAACACCCACAGTGCTGCTCTCTCTGCACTGCTGGATTCATCATCCATCCTCCTGCACTAAAGGTTAGAGCGATGATACTGAACCTGTATTGAAAGATTCACAGGTCTGAGTGATAAAACAGCATGTACATTATATTCTTGTGGTGCTAGAACAGAGACATCGGATGAGAATCAATTTCAGTGCATTCGATTTCTAAGCACAAGCGCTGCAGTCCAAAAACGGCAAACTAAACAAACAAGCAAAGAGAAGGCACAGTTAAAAGTGTCTCTTTGTTACAACGTTAATATCGCGTGGTGGGATACTGATGCTGGTGTAACCCTTTTATTTCCATTTTTTTTAAAGCTGCCTTGATTTTTTTCCCCCCCTAAAGGCAATCGATACCAAGTGGATAACAGCAACTTCCGTTCAGAGAGCGTCTGTTCAGTGGAGGTGGACTACAAAAGAGCTTGCTCACACTGACAGTAAAGTAGAGGGAATTAGTCTGTGTCACATAAGAGTGAAAAATAATTAATAATTTTTAGTTTTGTTCTCATTATTGTTGGAGAAGTTTTACTAACTGACAGGATTCAGCTAGCAAAACACTTTAAAATGCTAAACTCTGCAGCGTGGCTATGCCCACCACACTGACATCCACTCAGATCTCAGTGTCAACTTTAGCCTTCTTAAGGCCACGTTTACAAAACGGAGAAAAGTAGCACGTGAGCGCAAATAGTGCTCACAGGCGTGGTAAATTTTATGAGTGATGGGCAAATGTTGTTTTCCAAACACAGACGCAGTCAATTTATTTTAATGTGAAGCGCAATAAAATAAGACATGCTTCTGTCAACATTAAATATTTGTGCAGTAAAACGGGTGTCGCAAGCGTTTGTAAATCAGCTTTCACGCTTGATTTAAACATTCGCCTCGCTATATTGTGCGCCTTAAGAAAGGAACTTGCAGATATACATATAGGTCATTCCATCCTAATTTTTAGAGCATTTCTAGCTTCACCATCTTCGATTCACATAAGGCAATGTTTGAGCATCGATGTCTCAAAGCCCAAAATTTTCCCTGGTCCATCACGATGAACAGGTTCTGTAACTTAGACAGATATATCAAAATATGTAGGACAAGTGTTACCAGAAAAGCCAAAATATCAGTAGATACTCTAATCCAAATAGAAGAAGGGTCTGGAGCTTTCAGATGGTACTCTAACTGTACCATAATATTAAATATGTGTATATTGTTATTGGTGTTTTTGATTTTTGTTGGGGTTTTCTCTCTATTACTGTTGGGTATAAGCATCTTGAGACGACTGTTATTGTGATTTAGTGCTATATAAATAAACCTGAAATGAAATGAACTGAAATTAACATTTCAAGGTTTTTGTTTTTAATAGTCTTTGAGATTTTTAAGTTCATGTGCAAAAGAAAAGGCCATCACAACCACAATCCAATTGCAGACTGGCTCAGTCATATTGCCACTTTATCGCTGCCTTCATGCACCAAAGTTGTGAGTGACTGTGTAGTAACTGTGAGTGGTGACAGATCTGGTCCCTGTCTTTGAAGCAAATGTGATTTGGCTGTTCACTGAACACAATATGCAATAAGGTTAGTGGTGCCATAGTCTCCAACCAGCATAGTGGGAAGAGGACTGTTTGTATAGATGGACAGATGAATGGATGCTCTAATTGTTAACAGCATTTAGTATTCCTAATAAAAAAAATAAGAAATAAAGCATTCTCTCATAATTTTGAGATCGATGCCACTAATCTGTTGATAGTAGCGGCCGTTTAATTACATGATGATCCGCAGGAATGCTCAGCATCTTTTTCATGACGAAACTCTTTGAGATACATCGAGACAAGATGCTTGCTCATCATTGGATTTTCCTATTTGATGTTGCAGCATCTTAACCTACAAATAAATAAAGTAGCTTGAGGTGAGAGTTGTTGTGAAGTTGAAGTAAATAAACTGAACTGATGTAACTTTTCAAGCAGAAAAGAAAAAAAACCTCACTCTTTGCAGGAGGCAAAATAATTTTTCTAAATACATTTCTGACGCTGACTCAGTCCGAGTCGCCCACATGATGTACGTCTGGAGCAGAACCTCCGCCGTGCATTTTACTGGAAGGCATCTGGGAAGTCTTGAGTCATCAGGTGAAAGGATGGGCTGGGGTGGCAAAGGGCGGCTGTGAGATGGAGTTCAGAGAAAAGCTTGTTTGTGAATGAGATTGACTCTCTGATCGTACTAATGAGACGAGGAGGGAGCTGTAATGTGTCTTATTGGTGTCTCCTGAATAACAAGCGCAAGAAAACCCATTTTTCCTCATCATGTCTGCACATGGAGTGCAGCCAACGACAAGTTTCAGTCAAAGTATCCTTTAGAGTAATGTGTGCACTTGTGAGAAGTCATTTTCTCAGAAAACAGAGACTCTAGTATGAATATGCAGTCGATGGTAAATGGCCTGTATTTGTATAGCGCTTTTACTAGTCCTTAAGGACCCCAAAGCGCTTTACATATCCAGTCATCCACCCATTCACACATACATTCACACACTGGTGATGGCAAGCTGCATTGTAGCCACAGCCACCCTGGGGCGCACTGACATTGCTGTCCTCTGGTAATATAATTCCCGTGAAAAATATTAAAAAACTGTCAGCCAGATAAATTCACTCCAAAAGTCCCACCGAGTATCTGCTTCTGTTCACTTAGGCTCTCAACCAATAAAGAGCCAGAAGTTCACAGTGTTTACAGCTTGGCCCAAAGGGGAATGCGTCACTTATATTGTATAAAACACTCACTGTCACTTTGTTTATGATTGCTTTTATAAGGTGAAGCCAAAATATAGATTTGCCAATACTAATATGTGCTGATATAGCACTTTATATCCTTTGTGTTTCTAACAAGGAGGAAGTTAAAAGGGCTTTTCCTACCTGTTCAGCTGACACAGCTGGTTTGTTTCAAAAGAAAGGAGGCACAATATTCTTTTAAAAAACTTTTGTAAACTCATTCTTGCAGAAAGCAACAGAATGTGATGAAATAACTTATTGTGATTGCTATAACTGGAGTTGATGCTTCAGGCCTGAAACGACAAAGTGCAAAGTGCCATCGTGGCTGTGAGTGGATGTCTTCACATAAAAAGTAAATATAGGGTTGGTTTTCTTACAGCAGAAAAGTATGCAACATGGAGAGGCACTACTGGGCAATATATTTGCAGTGGAGTTTAACATAGCACACTGCCACGAGTCAAAAATAGGGGAAAATGCGATGTTCAAACTGGCTCCTGCACAGCTTCATTTTCTTGGTCCAGTTGTATTATTTATTACCGTAGACTGCTATGATGGCTTTGGGTTTAATTATAGGGATCTCTTTGTGAATACAGGTACAAAACGAGACAGACTGTTAAAAGTTTACTTTTAACAAGGATAGACCGTCCTTGACTGTCTCTGCAAACTGAGTGCTATACTTCTATTCTTTCCAATTAGTCTGAGAGTTTTCATCCTCCGCTCAGAACATGAGGAAATTTATCTCTCCTCCTGTCAGAGTGTACTCGCTGTTAGTGAAGAATGAGTGTTGCAACTGCAGCGAGTTGTGTTTGTTAATATACACATTTTGTTTCTTGCACCTGTTTGCCTGCTTGTTAGCACAAGTATCTAATTAGCTAGTCACGTGGCAGCAAGTCAGTTTAGACATCTAGACGTAGTCGAGACAAGCTGCGAAAACCGAGCATCAGAATGCGGAAGAAAGGTGATGCAAGAGAAAATATCCAGTTCGTGGCAGTCCTCTGGGTGAAAATGACTTGTTGATGTCACAGGGTAGAGGAGAATGGCCAGACTCCTTTGAGCATATAGGAAGGCAACAGCAACTCAAATAACTACTCATTACAACCAAGGCAGCAGAAGAGCACATCGGGTGTATCTCCTGTCAGTGAAGAATGGGAAAGTGAGGCTACAGTTCACAAAGACTCTGCCAAAATTGGACAATGTAAAACGTGAATACCATTATGCGGTCTGATGAGATTTCAGTTTCTGCTGTGACATTTAGAATTTGAACGAAACAACATGAAACCTTTCAACTTGTTATCATGACAAAGTGTGTAATACACATGCTGGTCCACTTTAGGGTTGCCAACTGTCCCGTTTTATCTGGGACGTCCTGTATAATGAGCAAAATTGGTGCATTGCTTATTTAACCCTTTAAAGCCGGTCGGAGCGGGCACTCCCCGTTTTGCGTAACTATTTTTAAATCCTGGAAGATCTGCAACCAGGTAAGCTAGCGCAATCATTTTTTTTGCATATGAAACCGGAGGAGTTGTACTTACATCTTATGCCATCAGCTTGTCACAGTTTCCTTCCACATAAAGCTTTGCAAAAACTGTATAAAAAGCGCTTGCAGCAACAAAAACATAATATTCCAGAAACACGCTTTGCCGATCCGATCAGCTGTTCATAACACTTCATACGTCCATCAGCGTGAACTTTCCGCATGTCTGCCATGTCCTGCCCGAAACCGAAAGTGACGTCATTTTGCGGAAATGTAGTTTTTTACTATCAGGGACTTATGAGCTTATACTTGTGTTTTTAAAAGTTATGTTTGACTTTATGACTTTCTGTGTCGTTTCTGGGATGCTGAGGACTCATATTGCACTGCTGGAAATAGTTTATTTTGATACATATGCTACTTTTTTTTTTTTTTTTTTTTTTTTGCAAATTTGCATTATAATATGTATTTTCGTTTTTCCTGCAGTATACAAAAATTGGTGTATTTCAAAAATAAAACTATGAAGACACTCAAAATAAATTTCCTGTGGTAGGAAACTATTTTGTGCAACTTTTTTGTATTTACAGTTTTGAGGAATAAGCCTCTTAAATTTCTCTAACTAGAAATATATGTTAAAAAACAAAAACAATTTTACATTTGTTTGTAGTTTATTGCACTTTTTTGCAATTTATGTAATTACTATGCACTTAATGCATGCATATTATTAAAATTTGGGCTATAATGGTTGTATTGATGTATAGCAACTTGAAATGTTCCCAAAAATGGCACTACAGCATGTAAAAATATAATATAAGCTCTGGCGGACTTGGTTCTATGGTAGGTCTTAAAGGGTTAACTTAAATGTTACAAATATTGACCGTTGTGTCTCACTTTCTGACCAACAGATGGCTCTCTTACAGTCATCAGTGACTGCCCATCACTCACACCAGATGTGAGGAGGAATAGGTGATTTGTAAAAATAAGGTGCTGTTTGGTATGCGTAGCATAATAAACTGGTAAATGAAGTCTGTAGTTACAGTATGTTATTTAAATAATTTTTCAAAGGAAATGCTAATGTGATTTATGTTTTTCTTTATTGTTTTATGTGAGGTATTGATTAAACTGAATACCAATATTTTACGGCATTTTTTTTATAAGAATATTTAAATACAGTGCATATTTACACTATGCCCAACTGGCTGTGCATTGTGCTTCTGACATGCCAGAGTGTCCCTTATTTGATAGTTAAAAAGTTGGCAACCACTAGTAGCCATTTCACCATGTCCATTTCACACTTTCCCTCTACAAAACAAGAAACGGACAGGCATGCAGAAGTTACAGTAAGCTGCAGTAACAGCAGTGGGAGATCTTTTATTTCAAGCCAACATGAAAATAATCACAGGAAAGTGCTTAATAAGACAATGATAACACATTTACACAGAGATACAGCTGCCTAGCTTAATCATTTGCGGCAATTAAAGACCGCAAACAATAGTGCATGCTTGTCCATTTCACGTGGACACGGTGGACCAGCGTGTCTGTTACACGTTTTGCCGTGATACTGGATTGAATGGTTTAGGCTGGTGGTGCTGTAATGGTGTGGGGGATATTTTCTTGGCGCACTTCAAGCCCCTTAGTATCAACAGAGTATTACTGAGAAAAAACTTGAAATCATCAATAAAATCATCTCAAACTATTTTTTGAACATGAAGAAGACACTGTGTCCTGTGCAGTCGCCAGTCCTCTATCCAATGGAGCACCTTTGGGATGTGGTAGAACGGGAGATTCACATCACAGATGTAGTACCAACAAATCTGCAGCAACTGTGTGACACTATCATGTCAATATGGACCAAAATCTGAGGAATGTTTCAAGCAACTTGTTAAAGTTATTCTATGAAGAATTAAGACAGTTCTGAAGGAAAAAGGCAATAACATAATAACAGTATTTATATATTTGGGGCTTCAAAACAAGATCAAGATGTATCATCACGTCTCAGTCATGAAAGGACGTCTTGGATAAATAGAGTGCATAAGGTGTACTGGACTGCTGTACTGTACTAAAAAAACCTGGTTCGGTTATATACAGGAGGCAGAATAAAGAGGTCATCATTTGGCAGTTTTGCTCCTCACTGCACAGCAATGGTCACACTGAACATTTTTTTATAAAGCGAGACACAAATGAGCTCGGGCTCTCACCATGGAACACCACAAGCTCATTAAAGGAAAGTACTGTCACAGGGCTTGTTAAAAAAAGTAAGTACAGTGTTGCACTTGTCCCTTTTTGTAGGCTCATAGTGCATCATAAGAGGTGAAACTAGCAGAGAGGACTGATGAAAGCGCTATCTCCATTGGCTTCATTAAGCAATTTAAAGTTCAGGGTTTCCAAAGACGTGAGTTACTCAGGAGAAAATTCCACAGTGGATTTAATCTTCTAGGCATGCACAGAACATGTATATGCTAGAATATTATATACAAGGCTTTTCTCAGGAGTCATCCAGTCTCATTCAAACCATTTCAGATCCTGATGAAGGATTTCTTAAGCAGATTCAGCTACAATATGCATCAGACTGTTTCGTGTGTACACATGGGCACATTTTTCTACCTTTCATATCACAACTTCTAAATTTCTTTTGTTCCTCACAGTCCATGAACATGTGCCCAGTCTAGAACAGGCTCCAAGTGTTTTCAACAAAAATGTTACAAAATTATTTTCTGATCCCCATGAACAGAACAGAGAAAACCCGACTCAGAAGTGGTCAAAACATTTATAATTCTTTATTCAATCATCTTCCGGAAGAGAGAGCCCTGCACAGCCCAAAGCCAGTTGCAGGATCTCCAACATTAGAAGCTAAAAATGTGTCTCATATAGGTGTTATTTTGGTACTTTAAACGTCACACACAGCCTCGATACAAACAACTCCTTATATGTTACTAGTTCCTCTTTTTCTGTCTGGTTTCCTGTATTTAATAATATGCTTGCACAGAACCACCTCAACTGGCTCCTTTCGATGTGGAGGAGCAGCGGCTCCACTCTGAGCCCTTCCTGGATGGCCAAACTTCTCACCCTACCTCTAAGGGAGAGGCCAGCCCCCCTTCGGAGGAAGCCCATTTGTGCTGGTTTATCCAACCAACAGATTTTTTTATACGGGCCATTTTTCATCAGAATGCGTACAACTTTATCACCTGTACCACATAGTTTTTATTATGTTTTCAGAGTTAATGCACTGACTGTGAACTACGACTCTCCAGGTCTTGAGTCTGGCTTGTGAAGTTTGTTGCATGACATTTCCTGTCTCTTTTCTGTCTCCCATCACCTTTCCATTTTCGAAGTATAAAATGTGTAAAATTCCCACAAGCAAACTGACCTCAGGGGCTTGCGCAGAGAAGTGATTGAGAAAACTCCTCTTTTTATTTGACAAGTTCTCTTTCAAAAGATGTAAAGCATATAGTATCTGCTTGACATCCCTGAATAAATCCTGCATTATAAAGCACCGCGGCCCCTCCTTGTCACAGACACTTCTGCCTTTTACTTGTCAGCGGCCGGTAGGGTCAGTTTAATTTGTTAGTCCATCAACTCATTGATTAGCCTCCAGTGCCCACCAATGAAACGGTGTGTTGAGGCCTCCTCATTGTGCATGCTGTGTGTATTTCTGTATGTACCACACAGCGCCTGCAATGTGGAGGCTGAGGTGCACGGAAACAACTCACAAATATTTTTTGCAAGAATGTGTGGCTTTCAAGGAGAGGTCAGCCAAAGAATATAATAGGATTTCCACACATTCCTACCACTCATACTGTATTTACATGCACACAAACAAGGTATAAGAAAAATTTTATACACCTTCACACACAGAGGTACCCCATGCACAGAACATTAGGTTCTTAATTTTCCCAGTCAGTCATGCAGATTTTACTTTGTCTGTAGGTCAACACTGTGCTCCTCTCTACCTGCAACCTTTCTACAAGCAGGTGGTCTCAGTGACACGTCCGTTCCCTTGTGCAATCAAAATTAAAAAAAAAACCTGAAGCTATCTTGTGCTTATTATCTACTGCAGCACTCCTGCACTGCAGTGGTACCCAGGCGCTCTAGCAGCATAATGACCCATGTAAGATCCTGGTTTAGTGCGACACAGATGACAAGATACACAAAGGAAGGCGGAGCAAAAACGCACACATATGCACACACATTATACCAATTTGCTTCCTGTTCCCATTAGGTTGGTACAGTAATGCTACAGGCACCAAAAGATGTCAACTAATCTGTGAGGCTTGGCTTGATGTTGCATCGAAGAGATTTCGAGCCCCGCATGCTGTTCTGCACAATGAGTCCCCTCGCAATTATGGGAATTGCTACCTTTTACCACGCAGGGTGTTTTACCGCCTCATTCTCAGTTTTTTTTTTTCTTCCATTTTTACAAATCTCTTCGGTCTCACTGCCAACGCTGCCCATTTAATCAGGTACATGCTTATTAGCTTAGTGTATGGGGCTATATCCAATCCCACAGTGAGCATGGCGGGGTAATTAGCTGGAGGCTAATAGGCATAGCAATGGGACGACAGAGATATGTGTGGACCTGTGGCCAGTTCCAGACAGTTGTTTGTCTCTGATGGGTTGCAATGATGTTGTCAGAGTATGTGAAAGGAAATGGGAAAGAGAATAGGAGATTATTATGCCTGGAAGGATTCAAGTGATTGAAGGGAGGGGGGGAAAGAAGGAGCGCATAGCTTGATGTGATGATGTGCACGTCTGGGACTCTTGTTGAGGCTGTGTTTGGTAGATAGAGCGACTCTCTCGTCTTCTTTAGTGCACCTTATTGCTTATATACAGGAGCACAATCAACATTGCAGTAGCAATATACTGCATGCAAACAGTTGGCATCTGTCAAAGTCTGCTGTTGCATGACATTTGCACTCTTTACTTAAAATATGCCAGATGCTGATGTGCAGGATGTGCAGATGAAGAATGTGCTGAAGGCGGGCAGAAATTCATTGCTAACAAATATGAAAATACACGATTTAGTCATTATTGATTAATTATAAAGTGTAACTAGAGACTCTGCATTCTTGTTACGTCCATTATGGGTAGAGCTTCTTGATTAACTTTTCATTCGAAGCCATTTGTCTCCTCTGGAATCATCCGCTATAGATTCTCAATCTGAAACTCATAAAGTAAAACTTCTCAGCACATGAGCTGCTTTATCTTAAAATCGTAAAAAAAAATTTCATTTTAAAGGAAAATCAGCCACTGCCTTTAGAAAATTTAACAGATTAGTAGAGGAAACAGCTCATTATGCAGTATAAATTAGTTTTTTGGGTCGTTAGTTCATGAGTCATTTCGATCATACTGTACTGTGCAAAATTTATTTTGGTGCTCAATTTTTTAAAGTGGTTTTCAGCTGTAGTTTTCAGGGCTTTCTGAAGCTCTTTCAAAGTAGTTTTTTGGACATTGTCTACTTTTCATTCATTATCGGTCCAGTCCTTGTACCATTCTATGCAATTCAAGACAATGGAGCACGATTTGGAAAAAGTCTGAAAGTGTCTGATTGTCAATAGCTTAATTTTTCAGCATGATAATGATCCCAGACACTGCCAATGCAGTAAAAGCAAACTTGGATAGAAAACACACAGTAAAACACCATCAGTCATATACTGTATTGGCTTCCCCAAGCCAATCCTCAACATTATTGAAGCAGTGTGGGATCATGTAAAGGCAGCCAGCATCCATAGAAGACCTTTGAATGTCGTTCAAGAAGCCTGGAGAAATACTTCTGAAGACTACTTCAGAAATAAGATTATTTAAGTGGGGTTTTCCAACAGAAGCAGCAGGATCCCACAGCGGGTGCCCCTCTAAAAGCTTTGTCTGCTGGGAGATTCTGGCAGAACTCTCAGAGAAAGAGACACTTGACACATGTAGTGGATGTTGCTTGTTTTATTTTGGTGTTCACAGTAGGGTGATGTCATGTTCACCAAGAAGAAAAAAGCCCTTCCTCACAGTGAAAGGAACAGGTATAATATGGATAACAAGTCTTAGTCCATCTGGATAGGATGTATTTAGAATCAGTGGACAAAAAACTCAGTAAAAGGAAAAATAATTTCAGTATGTGGGATGGAAGCTACTGATGATAAGAGGACTGATAAAAGCTAGAAGTATTGATATGTGGGATGCATAAGTAGGTAGCAAGCAGCTGTTTTTGAAGCAGCACATCTAGAGAGAGAAAAGAAAAGCTAACAAGGCAGCCAGGCTGATTTTGCATCTAACCGAAGCAATGTATTCTGCATGGGGGCTGATGTATTGACATGTCAGAGAACTCCGGGTAGAGTCTCGCTTTTGCAGATGGTTGATCCCATTTTTTCTGGCATGCATCAGAAGTGGGCACGCTTCAGAGTTTCAGTTTGCAGTGCGTTACACAAAGATATCCAGCAAGTGTTCTTTGGAGAGACTAAAGGCTGATCTCTCTCTCTGTGCAAATGTAAATTTAATCCACCTGCCATTTTTTCCACAGTCGAATCGCGCATGGAATAGAAAGCGCCACAGCCTGATTTGAACTCCATCCATTTTGCCTTCTTTCTTTCTTGTTTTTTTTCCTTTTCTTAAGTGCGTTTTCACATTGCTTGTTTAAGTACGGAGAGTGAGCTAGAAGAAAGTGTTGAGACTGGGGACGCACTCAGTCATTTTAGCTTGGGGCAAGTCCAAACTTGGCCTTGTGTAAGGAGGGCGAACGCACCATAACACACATCTCTCGCCCACACATACACAGCCTGCGGACTTGTACGTACGCTTCAAACAGATATGCACGCAGAAAAACGTGCGTGCATATATGCATTTGGGTCCCGAAGAGACAAGATGCACATTCATACACATGTATACAAATTATTCATGTATTGGCTGACTCAGTTTGTGGAAATACTCTTGGACCGGCCAGGCCCACGCTTCATTTAACTCATCTGAATGAGTTATTGGCTGTGTAAATGGACGGCACTGTCACCTTTTAAACAGACTGTGGACAGTGTTTCACAGAGGAGGATACACTACATTACACACCAGTCCGACATCGATTAGACTTCATTAGTGCCATAAACCAAACATGTCACACATTATGTCAGCGCTTGTTCCTCATGTGGGTTCCTCACATTACGAGTGTTATTTTAAGGCTTCAGTAGGCTTCGGCTGCGGGGAAGTGTGCTCCACTGTTGCTGGGATTATCATTTGTTATCCCTCTTCATAGTGACAGGTTTTTAACCACTATCCTCAGGGGTAATCTTTCTTCTTCAAACACGGTAACTCTTTACGAACTCCTTGGCCATCTCAGTAAGACTATATTATGAAAATTATCTAAACAAATAGGCATTTGTTAAAGTTTTGACTTCAGTGATTTGATGTATAGAATCACCAGTCGCATCTTACTAAAAGTGTTTCAAAGGTTTTCTGACTTTGCCTCAAAAATATGGTTTAAAGCATTGGTGTCAAGCGTAAGGCCCGTGGGCCAAAATCAGTCCTGCAAGGGCTCCAACCTGGTCCACTTGATGGCTTTGAAAAATCATGCTAAATAACAGATAAGTAAATAAATGACATAAATGTTCCTGTTGTTTTACTGTATACTGTATGATTTTCTTTAACAGTGGCTCTACAGTTAAACGTTTTCTTGAATTAACATAAACTTAATGTTTTATAATTACAGGACAGTATAGGCAATGAGCTACGAGAACTTTCTCTGTAACTTTACACAATTTCTCACAATATAAGCTCAAAGAATTGCAGTGACAGATTTCGTGCATTTGTTACAGCAGCATCTCTTTATCATGTATAAAGACTTAGATGGGCTGTTGAAATTGAAACTCTTTTCCCTACACTGAGATATCTGAGAGACTAAATGTGTAGTTAAACTTCTTTAGACTGACAGAAAGGAGATTTTGGCTACGTCCACACTCGCCCGGATAGATCTGAAAATGCTCCGCATCCACACTAGTGTTTTCAGTCGTTTTCACAGAGTTGTGCGTCCACATTGAAACGGCCGAAAATGCTGAGGTTCCAGTACTGCGCATGCGTGAAACACAAGAAGATTCGACCTGCCTCATTTCTGTCTGCTGTTTATTTACTTTCCGGCTCTTTGAAAAGTCGTGGAAAAATGTCGAGAAAAGCACCGAGTTTTTTAAATAGACTTTCACTAGCTGGGCCCATGTTCTCATTTTAGGTTTGACAGTGTTTTAGTAGGTAAAAGTGAATGTTTTGACATGAATTGAGCTGCGGTTTGGGGAAGGCCTTGAAGGGCACTGGCGACGGCTCCCGGGCATGGCAGATCCCCGTGTACTAAATAGAAGTGAAGAAGTTAAAGAATTGAGAACAAGGAGGGAGGGTGGGGCACGTAAACGAGAATGATCAGCTTGCAGAACTGAGGGAACCTATATAGATGACAGCCGGAAGGAGCGTGTTTGAAGGCGTCGTCCTGCTTCCAATACATAATCTGCAAAACAATGAGGTGGAGTTGTTGCTGCAAGTAACACAAAAGTACAAAGTTGAGAGTGAGTGAGAATTAAAGAATTCAAAGAAAAGCTATCTGGAGCATGTACAGACTGATATTAATCTTTAATAGGGCTGTCAAAACTGAGAGCAAACAAAACAACTGCTGTATAATGCCCTCCGCTATCTTTCTTTAATCGGTCACATGACTGCACCACATGACTAAAATGCATCATCATTTTCAAAAGTCTCCGTTTTCGCTGTCCACTCTGTGGCGTGAAAGCACCCTGTTCAAATGTATTCATTTTCGAGAGCATTTTCAAAACGCTGCGTTTTCCTTCAGGGAAACGAAAACATATTAGTGTGGGCGTAGCCTTCAATTGGTCCGGCCTACTTAAGGTCAAAGTAGGCTGCTCCAAAAAAAGCCTTTATTTGTCAGTTGCAGGTCTTTTGCCCACAACCGAGATGACAGACCTTGCCGACCGTACATATAATACAAACATCACATTGGGGAGACAGGTCAGGCTAGGTAGCGAGGAAAAAAAAAACATTGAAATGTGTAACACAGAAGGATAATACAGGAATGCACAGGTATCAACACACCATAACACAATAAACACAGCATGGGATAGTGTTCCAGTGTGTACATCTGATCTGGGACCGCTGCAATCTTCGACTGCGCCTCCAACTGACCCGATGTCCACATCATGGGGGAGGTAAGCGTTGGAGGTGGCGTTGGATAGGGAGGGTGATGCGTCAGTGAGTGCTTATCAGTATATATATGTGTGTGCGTGTCTATAGTTCAGCTGAGACAGTGTCCTTCGCCCCGCCAGGCTAAGTAAACAGTCTTCCAGCCAACCCAGGTGGCCTTGCATGGAATGGGAAGGAACAGACTCAACACAGTCGTTATCAGGGAGTTTTTGTTCGGCTCCAGCCTTGAGCCCACGGCTGGCGCCGAAGGGGTAGCCGCATTATGATGGTGATTTTTCTTTTGCAAACAACTTGTGAGAAGTTCAAGCTGTTTTTAACACTCCGACACTGGTCTGTCAATCTCCCGTTAATAGCTGCGAGTTTCTCCGTGATGTTATTAGCCGTCGATTCTGTGGTCTTGTCACTCTTTTGCTCACAGAGCAGATTCTGAGACCTCGCGACCGCAGCCAACTGATCCGAGATGTAATCCAGCTTCCGCCCAGAGATGTTGTTCTGAGTTGATTCTTTCCTGATGTAATCCAACATACATACGCTCAGAGGTCTTATTCTGAGCATTCACTGCAGTCGTAAGCGCCTCCAAGCTCTTAACCATGCTGCCTTCAGTGAGCCCTTTCTGAGAAGTCGCACCTGTCGTTCCAATCCCAGCGGGCAGCCTTGTGGGGGTTTGAACAGGTTTCCGCTCTCTTAATTCTCCGATAATCCAGGGCCAAGCCAGCTCCGATCAGCAAGAACCCTGTTATCATGGTTCCGAATAGGTAGATATCTTCAGCGTCCTCGATCGACAGTCCCGCCAGGCACATGATCCTCTGCCACCCGTCCATCGTGTATCCGGCAGGGAAAGTCCCTCCAGGGCACTCGGGTTCTCCCGAGCCCAGACTTCTCGTTAAAGGGTGTCAATAGCATTCAGAGACCAGTTGATCAAATCCATAAATGATGTATGAACGATGTAACACAAGAAAACCGATGTTTTCTATGAACAGGTACACTCACCACCACACTGCTGAAACTATCATGAGTCTCTACAGCGCACATGATCTATGTCAGCGCATCCATACAGCTCATAAAGATGCACTGAGCCCGCTAAACACAGTTTTCAGCGAAGGTTTCAGTCAACATACAACATGACATACAGTATTTTTGTATTCATGCACATCAGCTTATAAGATGATGGCAACTAGAATTCAAAGTCTTTACCTTGCAGCTACAGACTGGTTTCTTTACTGAATTACTTGAAAGGTGAAACAGGTTAAGTTTTGTAATTCTGCTGAGAAAACTTCTGTAGTTGTAATTCTGCAGTTCTGCCTTTACCTGCCGTTTCTGTCATATAACAAATGTTATCTGACTCATCGCAGTTCAGAGCAGATCAAAGAAACAAAAGCTGTTCATCATTTCCTTAGTTCTAAACTTATTTCTTCCAGTCGTTGGATGACTGATGCTGTCAAATTGTGTTTTTACTTAATAGTAATAATCCTCTAAATGGGAGCTGGTGGCTCAGTTGTTTGAACCCCACAATCGGACGAGTCTGCGAGCTTCTGCGGTGTATGGCAGGGGCCCAGTGGGAAATTAAATCTTAACCCTGGCTATGTTTGTTTTATGACCTTTTGTTCAAGCCAGCAGAACAGCACAAAGAAAGAACTGAACAGCCCAAAACACTACCCTCCCCCTCACCTTTGGCTCCGCTGAACCTTTTGTTAGACATTGCAGTGAGAGGTACAATAAAATCTGTGAGAAAGGAAGAGGCCAGGGTCTATCGATAAGACTCTATAGAACCTGGTGAGTAAATTAATCCTAATCCGATTCACAGCATAGTCAGAGACTGTTCGGACTACAGGCAGGTGTCTAAATATGCACAGAAACTTTAATTCTCCTTTCTTTGACAGTAAATTTCTCTCATTTGTTCTGATTATGTGTTCTTTGGCTTTGATTTGAATTCAGACAAAAAGACTAAGATTAATTAAAGCTGCTTTTACTTGGATTTGTTAACTTAGCATAACTAATCCCTTCTCTGACCTTTCTTCTCTCTACCCAAACCAGTTCAAAGCAGAAACTATTAGGACTCTCTGGCATTTTTAATGTCCAATATTTTAAAAGTATATTGTTAAACTCATGAAAGCTAAACCTGAACAAAATTAAATGCATGCCTAGGAGAATTTTCATTCTGTAAAGGACTTATTAACGGAATTTAATCTTAAGATATTACAATATTTTGTGCAGTTGAAGAAATCCAGACAGCTTGCATGATGTTGTTCTCATTCTAAACATTTATACTACTAAGTTCAACCAACTGTTGATGTCTCACCACCAGTGAGGTGCGCTGCAGTCAACCACTAATAGTTAGGTGTCGAAAAAAAACAGTTATCTCTGTGCAGTCTGTATTTATGCACCTTCACTGAAATGCTCACCTAATGCTACAAGCCGATGTTAGAAGAACTGGGAAGTGCACAAGAAACTCAAAAGGCACCAAAACACCTTGAGCTAGTTTCATGTTCAGAAATTGCTCAATTTAACGACAATTTCCATCACTGCACCCCACGTTGTTGAGTTGGAGTTTGTATGTTGTCCAACAGTACAACGACATGTTTGGTTAACTTGCTATTCTGAACTGGCCATTGATGTGGAAGTTAAATAGACTGGTTCTTACATGGTGTTGTTACAAGTACTCAAAGCACTTTATACAACTTACCTCTAGCAATTCATACACCGGTGAACGCATCAGAGATAAAGGATTGACGGCATCGAGCCACCAACTTCCTTATTAGTAAATGACCTGCTCTGCCTCCCGAGCCATAGCCACTCCCCATGGATGGATGGATGAATGGGAAACAGATTTTTTTTCACTTTATTAAATGACTTGAATATATAAAACTCAACTGTCACTCTTATATAATAATTTTCAATTTTTCCTTTGCCCTTTCCTCAGATACTAAAACGAAGAAACATGGTCGATCTTGCAGTGCAGCGTAAGCTTGTCATGTTTTGCCATTTCAACCTTTGCCCTGACATTTTATTTCTCTGTCTCTAAAGTACAATCCCTCACTCACACTCTACGACAGGACCCTGCTGGGCAGATTAATCACAGATGCTGTTTGGGAGAAAACATGAGCAACAAACAATGTAAAGCCTGAGTTTGGCAGAAGCCATCAGCGAGCGTCACACCTGAACCTTTTAACGTGCGTTGCCCTCCTTTCTTTGCTCTTTTCATTCACCTCTCTGTGGACATTTACTACAGCTGGCTTCAAGCACCGTGTGTTTGTATATTAGCTGTAATCAGTATGTATGACTTCTACCTCGGTTGCTTTACCTCCTGTCTCCCTCTTGTCTACCTCTTAGCCTCTCATTAAATTTGAAAACCATAATGAAATTCAAACAGGATGGAAAACACCTCCACTCTCCTCCTCCACCCTCGATTTCCTCTCTTTCTTTTCCTCACCTCGTCCCCTTGTTTTCAGCCTCCTCTTCTGCCTCCTCTCATCTCTCCCTGTCTCCTTATGCCCCTCTCACCTCCTCCATCGCTCCGTCCTTCTTCTTTTTTTTGTTTTTTTACAATGAAATCCACCATTTGGGGAAAAGAGAGTGAGAAAAAAAGACACAGAAAACAAAACAGAAAGTCTGCAGCACCTGCTCTCACAAAATGGCTGCAGTCATGTCTGCAAAAAGTCATTTTGAAAGTGCAGGTGACATCTAACCCCAGACTGTGAAACAGAAGGCAGTTTGAACCGAGTGGAGACGTCTATTTAGACAGTTGAAGCGTGAAAGAAAATTATAACCTCTTAGCATCAAACTACCCCCTTTTCTCTTTTGTTTTCCCTCTTAAATATGCTCTCCCCCTTCCCTCTATCCCCTTGCTGTCTTTCTATTTCCCCCTCCCTCCTTTTTCCACCTCCTCATCTTCTTCACTCTGTCTTTCCTGTCTCTCTGTGGCAGTGAATACCGAATCAGTCGGAGACAGACGGTGCGTGGGGTCTCCCCAGAGGAGGGCTAAAAAAACACACACAGCGAGCGCACACATGCGCACAGACATATGCCGTTGCAAGAAAAGCCTCGCATCTCCATATGAATGCACGTATGCACACGAGGACACACGCTGGGCGCATTTTAGCGCTGATAAATTGCGACAGTGTAATTTGCCTTGTCGGTAAATCTGCACTTTCCGAGTCTCAGATGGCTTCTTCAAATATGAGTGAAGCCACGGGGAGGCTCCGACGAGGAGCTTAATGAAAAGTAAATAAATAAAAACATAAATAAATGCACACATGCACGTTCACATGGTGGCTGAGCTGTGAAACGGTGTGTGTTTCGGCAGGATTCGTGTCTTTGATCGTATTTTCAGTCATTTTTGCTTTTTATGATCTTCCTGTTATCTACCAAATGGTAATCAAACCCTTCTTCCTTTGTTCATTCTTTTTGGTCTCTCTGCATATGTTCTTTCATCTTAGTCTCTCTCAACTTCACACTGAGTATCCTTTCTTCGTCTTCTGCTTTCCTTTGATTCTCATTAACTTTACTCTGGCTTCTTTCTCTTCTTTTTCTTTTTTTTCTGTGAATCTCACTCGTGACCCCGCACCACATGATTCAAAGTTTACATGTCTTAAAGAAGTAGATACCGACTTTGCACGCTGTGAAGATAATTTAATAGTGTAAACATGCTACAGCCAATTTTCTTCCTGTGATGTCAAAAGCTTCCGAGCTACCAAGCGGACCTGCTGTTATACGCCTTTTGTTTCTGTGGTCAGCTTTTTAAATTCAAGGCTGCGCTCGAGAGACTGAAATTGGTCTGCTTATGAGTTGCTGTGAGAAAAGTTCAGCCCTCCCCTCCCACGCTGCCCGCCCCCATTGGCTGCCTATCCCCTCAAGGACGTCTCCTTGTGCACCACCATCAGTAATCCTGCTGTGTTTGAATCTCTGCATGCAAGGTCTCTCCAGCCCACTTTCATGTGTCCGTGTCTCCATCTGCTTTTCCAGAGACCAAACAGCCTGGAGTTTCGAAGTGCACTGAGAGCAGTACCAGCAAATTTAGATGAAGTAACCTTGTTTTTCTTTTTTTGCATGTTGCCGGTGAAGTTGCAGAACTTTTTTGGCGCGTCGGTTTAACCCTCTCAGGCTCAAATTAAGTTTTTGTTGCTAATGCACAAAAGAATACCTGCAGTGGTACTTCTGAGTTAAAAAAAAAAAACCTCATAAAATATGTATGTGGGGTGTATGTGGGGTAATCAGGTTGTTAGCTTTTAACTGTTGCAAATCTGCAACGCCTGCCTTGAGAGGGTTAAGATTCTTGGCTTGAAAACTGATCTACACCTTTGAAATAAATGTGTAGATCAGTATAGTCAGTATTTGGACAGTAACTTTCTTCTTCTAGCTTCTCGGCCTTTGTTCTCCTCCTGCACTCGTCATTGTGCGTTTGAGTTCACCTGCCCCCTTTTCTATTTTCTCTCCTGGTGGTTTCCCGAAGGATCACAAGCAGCATTTCAACTTTAAGGCTTGATTCCAACCAAACCCCTGTATCCTCCCAGTCTGTGATGCTTGTAACCCTCACAACTGTGTAACACTTATAGCTCTGAAGGTTCTCTTAAATAAGTTGTGAGGTTGAAATCCAGCGGCAAGTTTTAGGATGTCACTTTCTGAAAATCAGCATCTATTACATCTTAACAGCTTTAAAAACCAGGGAGCTGGACTTCTTTAAGTTTGTGAAGACATTTTGTTCTTCTTTAGAAATGAAGAAGCCTCTTGGATAAGAGGTGAAACCTCTTCACAAACTTAAACTATCATGACTTTGATGACTAAGAACCTACATAGACGATCTATCACATGATAGCATGATAGCACTATGTAAAAGTCTTGAGCCATCTCTTAATGGGAAATAGGTGCAGCAAAGTATTGAATTACTGTCATTCTGAAAAATGAAGCTGGTGCCAATCAGATGTTTTCCAGATGGGGTAATGCATGGTAGATCAAGATCTGATGGAGCTCAAAGATCTTAAACAGCACTCGCTGACCATTATTGATGAGGCTTCAGTGAGCAGTTGATGGCTCAATTGAAGGTCCAGATGTATGTAGATTTGGCTAAAAATTGGATGAACCTGGACTATTTTTGAGTCTGAATGATTCATCAGTCAGTGTTCGGGAGCTTAACGACAAGAACATTCCTCTTAAAATGGTCAAATAAGGGCTGAACTAAAAATGGGTGAACAAGCAGCCAATGTCCTTCAGAAAGCCTCGAGAACTCTTGCACAAGACCACTTTTAGAAATTACAACAAAGTCTGGCCCCTTTAAAAAGAAAAAGAAAAGAGGGCTGGCTTGAGAAATTTGCACAGTACAGATAGATGGATAAGGATCATGTCCAAGACTTTTTGGAAAACGCAGCTTTTCCATTTCAGTTTCATTCTAAAATGCCCCCTCTTTCCTTCTCTTGTTCCTTAGTTTTGGCATTTATAACAACAAAGATTAAAAGGTTATGAAGACCTTTTAAACACGTAGAAAGATCTTGTACAGATTTTACAGAAAGGCCATTTCATTTGGTCTGTTACTGAAAACAATTCTGAAATAACCTCATGAAACTCATTTCTGGCAATGTGTGGAGTTTCATCCATATCAGACACAACAGGTGCTGCAACTTCACAGAGGGTGGTTAATATAAGTCACTTGCTCTTGAGACTGTTTGTTTCAGAATAGCACTTAATGTAGCAGACCCTCCACACAAATGGATTGCCACCTTCCTGCAGTGCTCAATGTTTAACGTTGCTTTAGTTTTATTTTCTGTCCAAGTTATAATTGTAACCTCAAAATCTGGCATTTACGAGCACGGGTGTTTAGTTCTGCCATAACATACAAACAAAACCTTGTGATCCATCAAATCAATATATGTAAAATGATTTTTTAAATTACTATTAATCATATAAAACACAATTTGACCTGTTAAACTTTGTCATTCAGACCATATTTTAAATGAAGAGGAAAGCAAAATTACTCAAAGCGCAGTTAAGTCAAGCAAAGAGCCGATACGTGGAGCTCTGCCTGGATTTATTATATAAAATCAAAAACAGTTTTTATTTGGCTTTGCTGGGCTCGGTCCTTCGCATCCTCATTTGTCTGAGGATGAACAGTGCAAAGGAGAAGAAATATGGCTGCGGGAGAAGTCGTTGAAATAAAACTGTGATATGAGATTATTGCTGAGTCTGTGCCTCGATGATAAGATGCAAGAGAGGTGAGTCAGCATATATAAAAAAGCATTTCATGCCTTTCTTGAAATAAGCACCAAATGTCTCGTGTGCTTTATTTGCTCTTGTGATTACTAGAGTCTGATCCATTCCAGTTGGTCACAAAAGATGAACCCAGAGCGTGTTTGTTCGCTCTGGGAAGCAGAGAGGGAGACGCGGGGAAGGTGTGACAATAAACGCTAAGGAATGCGGCAGAGAAGTGACAAGGCAATTTTTAGCTGAATGGAAATATGGGGACCTTCAAGAAGATACAGAGCGAACAGACCAAACACAGGGAGATGGGGGCACAGCAAGATTTGAGGGCTGCAAGAGATTTATGGCACAGAAATGGAGTCCCAGAAATTAGAAATGGGAAACATAAGGAGGAGAATAAAGTTGATAATTTAGAGGTTTCAAATGTAAGAGAAAGGGACAAATAATGAAGGGATTAAGGGATGGAAGACAAAGATACGGGAAGTTAGAAGAGTAGACGAAAGGTGGAGATGGGAAATACCCAAAAACTGTTTTAAAAGCAGTGATGAGGACTGACCAAAGAAAGGTCAGAAAGCGAAGATTAGAGAGGATTTTACACGGGCAGTGTAAAAGACATATATAAATTATGCAACCATAAAAGAAAACTTTAAGCTGGAAGCAGTAGCTGAAGAAGCAAAGGCGAGAAGAGGGAATTCCTTTGCTCCCCTAAGAGAACAAAGCAGGGAAATGAAGTTGAGAGGCCAAGATGAAAATGAATAAATTAACACTGTAGTGAAAGAAAAAGGAAAAACCCACAAGTTTAAGTTGAGTGAACTTATGAACAAATAACTCACTCAAGTCATTAAGTTCAGTCTTATCATCAAGATTAATGTCTCTATCTCTTACATAACCTTTATGTAATATCCATCTCTGTCACTTTCATTCCTTTCACTCTTTAACTCAGCATGCAGAGGTAAATTAGCTAATCAGTGGAGACACACCTATCAGAGGCAACATTATGATCGCCTGCATATTTTGGGTTGCTCCCCTTTTGGAGCCCTGACCTGTTGAGATACAGACGCCACTAGACCCCTGAAGGTGTGATGTGGTATCTGGCACCACAGATGTGAAGGCAGTCTCCACATCTGTGGTGTAAGTTGGGGACTCCAGGTGTTTGTCCAGCACATCCCAGTGATCCTCCATTGGATTGAGATATAATGAATCTAGATGCCAAGTCAGCCCCTTAAACTCATTGATGTGTTCCTCAAACTATCCCTGGCAGAGCACATTATCCTGCTGAAAGTGCCCCACAGCCATCAGGGAGTGTTTCCATGAAAGTTTTTCATGGTCTGCAACACAAGATAGATAGGTGGTAGTGTCAAAGTAACATCCACATGGAAGGCTTCTCAACAAAACACTGCCTACCAGCTTGCCTTTCTATAGTGCATCCTGGTGCCAGGTGTTCCGCAGGTAAGTGACGTACACACACACGGCTGTCCACGTGATGTAAAAGAAAACGTGAATCGTCAAGCCACCTTCTTCTATTTTAGTGTGAGCTAGTTCTGATACTCACCATTGCCATTGTTGGAGCTTTTGGCCATGGACAGGGGTCAGCATGGGCATCCTGATTGGTCTGTGGCTGTGCAGCCCCATAATCAACAGACTGTGGTGCTCTGTGTATTCTTGCAGCTTTCTATCAAAACCAACGTGAACTTTTTTAGCAAACTGAGCTACAGTAGCTCATCTGTTGGATCGCACCACCATGGCCCTGTCACTGGTTTACCAGGGTTCCTTCCTTGAACCACTTTTGATTCTGACCACTGCAGAGCTGGAAAAACCTACGAGGGTACCGTCATCCTCCTAAAAACGAACACTCAAAACATAAAAACCTATCATTTATCAGTGTATGCAACAATTTGATGCATACATTAGGCGTTAGTTGAACCAGATATCCATTACATGCTGCAAACCTAGGCCCTTGCTGCAGAGGCCTAGCCAAGAGATCATTGTGCATGTTCATCATGGTAATATGTGCTTAAACATCTTAACCCCGACCCCCCCCAACACACACACACAATTAGAGTCCAACTCTAGCACATGAGGCGTGTCTATTTGTGTGTGTGTGTGCGTGTGTTACTAACAATCTGCATGTATCCGATCGTTTTGACACATTTCTCGAGTCTGCCGGAGCTCATTTGGTGAAAGAATGAAGCATTCATAAAACTGCATATAGAATTCCATCTTGTGCTGTAACATTAATGCAACATCATCGAGGCAAACCTGCGAGGAAAGTGTTGAGCCTATTCCCGTCACGTATGCTCTTTTCCTCTGCATCCTAAAGTCTTAGCAGGACTGTGGGGCCAATGTAAATGTAGATTTTTAAGTCATCCCTTGATGCCTCCTACCCATTTATTTTTACTCCCAGTAGTTCTACCTGCTGCTCTCTGCTGCCTGATGTATATGCACATATACGCACACATTATGCACCATGCTTGACTGCACACTCTTCACCAGCGCGCACACACTGGGGATTTCATATTTATGCCTGCCTGTGAAGATGGTTTCTCTCATGCACACAAACACAGTGACGTCCAGGTTAAAAGAGGAGAATGAGAATCTCAGACAATATTATCTGCATTGGTCAAGGCTTTTGCAGACTGGCACACATGCACAGACAAAATGTACACGCACGCACACACTGATGCTGGTTAAAAGCGAGCAACAGCCACAGTCTCCCAGCAAATATTATCTGCTTTGGTCAAGGCCCTGCGGCTAGCACGCGCTATGTCTCGTCACTAATGCAATGTGTTTTTTCATTAGCATTCAGTCATAGGAGACAATTACACGGGTCATCCTGCATTTTAATGGAGAAATAATGGACTTGCAGGGAGAGATGGTTTGAGGGTAGAGACACAGAAAGAAAAGAAAGACTATGAGAAAGACGGGGAGAAATAATACGCTGATGTGGACTGTCTGTCTTACTTTTCCTGCATGCTTATCAAACCCTCAACAAAGAAGCATCTGTGTGTGTTTGTGTGAAGTCCTAAACATTCACATGCATGTGTATGACATGGATAAAATTAGCCTACAGTAAAAACAACCAATGATTTTTCTATAACCTTTATTTTATCAGGCAGACACCCTGATATTAAGGCTGTCTGTTCTCAGCTCTGAGAATGATGTGAAGGCAGTGACTACAGTGTTTTTACAGAGGCTGTGACCGGCTCTTATTAGCAGAGGTGGACAAAGTACAGACATCCATCACTTACAGTACAGACACTTGTATTAAAAATACTCTGGTAAAGCCAGAAATGTGAAAATGTACTCAAAATACATATAAAGGAAAAAGTAGCTCCTTGGAGGACGTTTCTATACTAGCTGTGTTTTGGTGGTTTTGCCAAGCTATTTGAATCTCATGGCACATTCATATAACGATGAAATAATATTACTATTAGGGAATAAGGATTTCCAACTCAATTCCAATTCAAATTCTAATGGATTTACACTGCTTGACCATCTCTTAGGTTTTTTTGTATTTCTCAACTTAAATGTTTCAGGTCATCGAACTGATTTTAATAGTTGAGTAAACACAATGCTGTTTTTTTTTTTTTTTCTGCCGCCTGTCCCATTTGGTTCTTTAGCCATCAGAATTGTTGTCTGAAGACCAACAAGGATACCCAATGGATTTACTTTGCCAAATGGATCATCGTGGCATTGCCGTATTGGTCCATTTGGTCGATCTTTGTTTTTATTATTTATTATATTTTATTTTCAGATGTTACAGACGGGACAGACATGAGTGAGAGATAGGAAAGGGAGAAAGAAAGAGGAAGGAAAGGAAAAACAGAAGGGGAGAGGGACAGTGAGAAAGGGGGGGAGAAAAAAAATAAAAATCTCCTGGATCACCTGTTGAGAGAAGAATAGAAAACAAGCAAAAAAAGACAAAAAAACAAAAAACAAAGCAACATACTAAACACAACACCATCGCATTAATCTAGCTAAGTGTAAACAGCAGTAAATACTAAATATTCAATGTTGTTGTGCAGCACGCAGGACAGATGTGCTTCGAAGTAGCAGCCAAGAAAGATGTAATTTGGGTCTACGAGCAGTGAACACCCGTGTGCATACCTGTGTGGATCAGCGCGCTTGTATTCCAAAGGTTTCTCCATGTAACGATCTGCTAGGGAGTGTGGGGGGGCCACAGCCCCGTCCTCCAGGGTGTGAAGCAGGTATGGAGGAGATCAAAACTCCAGACATCCAGAGGCCCCCAGAACACAAGAGACCATGGAAGACCAACAGAGGGGCAGCCGCGCCACTGTTCCAGTAAGAGCTGAGGAGAGTCCCAGATGAGGGCTCACTCAGCAGCCGCGGAGCAGAAGCCAGGGGGAGTTGCAGTGACGCGCCGGTGAGCTCCGCCGGCCGCCAGCTGTGCCTGAGTGACCGAGCCCCAGGCCGAGAGGCCGGGGGCACCCCACCCCCGAAGGGGCCCGAGCGAGCCCCAGGCTCCAGGCCCCGATAAGCGGCCGCCAAGGAGTGAGCCGGTGTGTACCTGGACGCCCACCCCCAGACACAAGGAACCACCAACGCACCGACACCTGAGGGAGTCCGCCACCGGCAGGGGAAGTGGTGGTAGGTGGAGATAGGCCTCTAAACCTTGGAGGGCCTGAGGTGTCCCCAGAGAGGTGGCGTCTGATACCCAACCTGACATATAGACACAGACATACAGGCACACACAGACACAAACATCCATTCCCCCCCTCATGCTCTCATATGCACTCACTCCACACTCAACCAACGTGGAGACAGACATAAAGAGACGCTGTACACACGATCACACTCCCCAAGCGTACTCTACAAACCGGGTCTAGGTACCCTTGCCCCTGGAGGGGGGAACTGCACCCAGACCCAGGTGGTGTTACCCTTTTCCCTGCGGTGGGGAGAGGCAGACCACCCCGACTCCGTAGCAGCAGGGAGGCCCCACACTCCAGACCGCAGTCGGACGGCCAACTCCACCTAGCCCTCCCGCTCCAGCAGGCCGCAGAGAATGGGGGTGGGAGAAGACTCCAAACCTCCCTCCACCCGCTCATTGTAGTGTTGATGCATGTGTGTTCTAAGGTGCATTTAAAACCCAGGAGGGCATAGAGCTACCTGCCAAGGAGCAGCAGGTAAGCGCATAGTCCCTCCTGATAGCCCTCAATGTCTAAGTGTATTTAAAATTGAGAGGTGGGCAACGACGCCAGGGGTGAGGTGTACACCCTGATGGTAATTTGGACTCCGTGATTGTGCCCACCCCCAAGATCCTATATGTATGTGTAATGAGAGTGTGAATAATGTGAATGTCTAAGTTGTGGGATAAAATTGAGGCAGAGGCAGCCAGAAGGGGACAGAGGGGGGGGTAGCCTCCTCTGCACCCTGGTGACATACCCCTACTCCAAGGCCCTGCATGTGTGGGTGGTTGTGGTGGAGCGGGAAGAGAGAGGCAGCTGGAGATGGGGAGGGAAGGAAGGGAGGGGCAGGTAACCCCTCCCTGGGGCCAGCTCCCCCGCTGACCCCAGTAGGCACTCCCACACTCCGCGACCTGCCAGGGAAAGGGGGCCCAGGCCCATCCAGACCGGGGCCCAGTGCAGCAGCGCCCCCCGGCCCCACAGAGCCCGGGACAGTCCACCCAACCCCACCACAGAGAAAACTGCACCCACCCCACCATCCACTCATCTTCCAGACTACATAAGACAGTAAACGCCCAGGCTGAGATCTTCCTCCACCTCTCCTGTATCTCCCCCTCCTGCAGAGAGAGTTCCTGAAGAGAGGAAAGCTCCTGCAAGATGTGACCATCTCCCCCACCAGTTGAAGAGCCCCCCAGGTGGTTCGACGCACCGGCGGCACCCTGCTCCAGGGCCGGGCCCCCATGCACCCACCCGCCCACAACCCCGGCAACACACCAACCAGGATCCAAGCCCCCGAGGCCCGGCCCGGGCCCCAGCCCAGAGACGGAGCGCCCCCAGAACCTCACGCCCATCCCGGACCCACCCAGGGCCAGCCAGGCTACCAGGTCAGTAACCCACGTCCGTCAGCACAGACCCTCCCCTAGCCCCGCTGCACGCAGCCGCGAGGAAACAGTCACCTGAGAGCCAACAGAGCCCCCAACCGGACATGACCGCTACCCCGGGTTGAGCCCCCCAAGGAAGATGCCTCCGGGGAACCCCCCGACGCCCTAAGCCTGTCCCTACCCCCACACCAATCACAACAGTGAAGGTGGGACCAAATTATGACCCCCCACCCCCACTAGGTGATGGAGCTGATAAAAGGAGTCCAGAGCAATTGATCTGATGTGGTGGCAGAGGCTGTATCAAGACTAATGTAATCTAATAGATAATTTCTATATTGGTTAGAATTAAGATTATTTTTATTTTTCCAGTTCATGAGGACTGTTTTCTTGGCTATGCATAGGGCAGTGAAAACCATATGGGCTATATTCTTTTCTGAAGTGACATTATCTAAGCTGCCCAGTAAACACACTAAGGGGGAGACACAATGCTGTTTTTAAATGATGATTTTATTTATTAAAGGAATAAAAGCTACTCAAACCTACCTGGACCTATGTCAGAAAGTAACCACCCTCCAAACCTGATAGCTGGTTGTTCCATAGTTGTCAGAAAAAACTGCAATCAGATGTTTGCAATAACTAGCAATGACTCAAAGTAAACGTGTCTTACTGCTGAAACCAGTTGCAGCCTTTACTTTGAAGGTGAACAGCACGGTGGCACGGTGGTTAGCACTGTTGCCGCACAGTGGGGCTAAGTTGAGAAGATAGAGCTGGGTGACTGCTGGTGACTGCCCAACAAGTGATATGACCATTCAACAGGAAGATAACATCCAAACTGGGTACGCATATTCAGGCACAGCCATGTACTGCACACTGCCTTTGCAATGCTATTGAGTAAGTGCTTTCCAAAAGGACAGAGTGGAGCAGAAACAGTGTTATTGATCAGTGTACAGATAAATGTGACTGATGCTGCATAAGTAATTTAAGATGTATGAATGCTTTTAGATGTTTTTCACTGACCGTGGACAACCACTTGATTCCTGTAGCAGCTTTTAATTATTGCTAAAACCTCAAAAAATGCACCTCAAGCATTTGCAAATCAAGTATTTGACAGTCAGATCGCAACTGATTAAATATTCCTTTAATTTGTAGATGTTGAGTTTCCAGCCTCCATAAGCAACACCGGGGTCAATGTGGATTATACTGTGTATGATACTGAGACCTGAGGGAACTGTAACAGAGGTTTGTTTAATTATAAAAATGCTAATTTCGATCTGTGCTGACTTCCTGTGTTCCATGTAACTCTTTAATAATGGTTCAAAATGAAAAAGAGCAGTGTGTGCATGGAATATCACACAGAAACCTTTCTGTACTAAGATAAGTGTTTTCCATGCATATGTACATTTTATAACATATCTAATGGATGTGCAAGATGTACAATTTGTGACAGACAGAACGTGATTCATGGTAAATGTGATGCATTTTTATGTATATAACCATATTGCACAAGAAGAAGAAATAAAGCATATAATAGAATGTAAGTTATTTTAATTAAGTTGAATTATTTAATCAGTTAATTAATAATTAAAATGTAAAAAATGTATAATAACTGGTAGCGACAGAGGTAACTGTGCACTGTGGGTCTCCTAATTGTACTGGCCTCAAAGGGGTCTGTTTACCAGATTGCTTATTTATTACTAGATGTATTACCAAGTAGAGCACAACAAGTCAAACGAACCAGGGAAATTTCAGCAATTTAAAACAGTAAGAAGGGCAATAATATACCCTAACACACCTAGCTAACAAGCCATCACACTAATGAGGTACACAGCACAGGCTCATATTGTCACGTTGTAAGGGTAGGATGAGGAATGTGGACAGAGCCCTGCACAAATAAGTTAATTTACATGCAAATATACAGAATAATCAGAATCATCTTTATTTGGCCAGGTTTGTTCACACAAACAAGGAGTTTGACTCCGGTTCACTTTGTGCTCTTCATACAAAAATAAACATTTTTAAATAGACAATATATAAATTGGCATATTTACACAGAAGGAGAACATAAATACGAGAAGTTTGAAAGTAAGTACCTAGACCCGGTTTGTAGAGTACGCTTGGGGAGTGTGATCGTGTGTACAACGTCTCTTTATGTCTGTCTCCACGTTGGTTGAGTGTGGAGTAAGTGCATATGAGAGCATGAGGGTGGGAATGGATGTTTGTATCTGTGTGTGCCTGTATGTCTGTGTCTATATGTCAGGTTGGGTGTCAGGCGCCACCTCTCTGGGGACATCTCAGGCCCTCCAAGGTTTGGAGGCCTATCTCCCCCTACCACCACTTTCCCTGCCAGTGGCGGACCCCCTCAGACATCGGTGCGTTGGTGGTTCTTTGTGTCCGGGGATGGGCGTCCAGGTACACACCGGCTCACTCCTTGGCGGCCGCTTATCGGGGCCTGGAGCCTGGGGCTCGCTCGGGCCACTTCGGAGGTGGGGTGCCCCCGGCCTCTCGGCCTGGGGCTCGGTCACTCAGGCGCAGCTGGCTGCCGGCGGAGCTCACGGGCGCGTCACTGCAACTCCCCCTGGCTTCTGCTCCGCGGCTGCTGGGCGAGCCCTCATCTGGGACTCTCCTCAGCTCTTTCCGGGACAGTGGCGCGGCTGCCCCTCTGTTGGTCTTCCTTGGTCTCTTGTGTTCTGGGGGCCTCTGGATGTCTGGAGTTTTGATCTCCTCCACACCTGCTTCACGCCCTGGAGGATGGGGCTGTGGCCCCCCCACACCCTCTAGCAGATTATTACATAAAGGAACCTTTTAAAAAAAACAAAAAACAAGCGCGTCCATGCTCACAGGTGTACACACGGGTGATCACACCCACAAACTACACCCTTTTTGGCTCCTACCTCAAAGCACACTGTGTTCTGTTGATCTTATGTGCTGCACAATAATGTTTAATATTTAGTATTTACTGTCATATTCCCATATATCATTGTGATGTTGTTTATTCTATTACTCTTGTTCTCTTCTGCTTGCTTTCTTTTTTCTTTCTCAGCAGGTGATCCAGGTGATTGATATATGCATTTTTTTTCTCTGCTCATTCTGTTGGTTTTTGGTTTTTGCCCTTCTCCCCCGTCCCTCTTCTCAGCTGTTTCTCTTTCCCTCTTTCTTTCTCCCCTTCTTTCCCCCAGTCAAGTCTGTCCCGTATTCAGTAAGTGAAAATAAAATAAACAATAAAAGGTGAATCAAATGGACCATTACGGCAAGGCTGGGATGGTCAGTTTGGTAAAGTAAATCCGTTGGGCATCTTTCTTTGCCTTTAGACAACAATTCTGAGGGCAAAAGAGCCAAACGGGACAGGCCAAAAAAAAAAAAAAAAAAAAAAAGTAAGTAAGTAAAACACAAGTTAATCTTAACCTTCCTGCCTTCTTGGGACCTTTTTGTGCCACTGCTATGTGTTAAATGGCTGCCATTTCCACTGTGTTCAGTGGAATATAACCAAACTTGCCACAGGATAGTTTTTACCTGTCAATGTTAATATTCCAGTGTGAATTCCTTAAATCAGCCTAAAATGGCTGAGCAGCAGAAATCCCCACACCCATCACCCTGGGGACCATTTTCTGCCCATTGACTTCCATTATAAACGCTATTTTTCAACCCCAAATTATCATCATATGATTTTATTTTTTCTTCTTTTCTTGGATGTCAATGAAGACTCAGGGCCTTGAAGTTTTAATTTTTAAATTGCAAAAAAAATGCAAAAAAAATAATGGCAGGTCAAAATGTATGTTGGTGCCAATCTTTGGTCCATCTAAAGGCCTACTTATAATGACAATCACATATTACTTCAACTGGTTTTTTGTGGAAATATTTAGTTTCGTTTTTTGGTTTTTGGGGCTTATAACACAGGGCGCTCATGTAATAACACTGGGATTTGAAGGGTTAAAACAACGAAAATATAATTAAAACTTTACATGAATATTTCAGGGAGAAGTAGTTTTACAAGGTTGGCTAATTTAAAGTGGAATAAAATATGGATATATGGTCTTTTTATGGCGTGGCTGAGAATGGTCCCTAGGGTGATGGGTGTGAGTTTTTTAAAGGATGGCAGGAGGGTTAAGAAACTATACAATTAGAACAAATTACAACTGGGCATGAATGGTAGGTATAAATAGGCTGAACATAGTGCAACCTGGATGAACATTATATATTAATATTTCTAATAATATAATAATATCCAAATGTACCCAGCCCTATGTGAAAAAGTCAAAGAAACGTGGAAGTATGACGAATATGCAAAAAGGAAATGCTGTTTCCTCTGACCGTCTGTCTCAGGGACTTGCTTTTTGTTGTTTTTTGTTGGACGCTTACTGTTTCTGATGGAAAAACAATAACATTTGTTGCACAGGATGTTTATCATCTAAATATTTATCATGATATGATCAACTTTAAAAGATTGAGAAATATACTGTTGTGTTTTTGGAGTGATGTCATGATTCATATATGCACAACAACCAATGAGTGAGGTTAATGGTAACGTCTACACCAGGGGTGGGCAATTCCAGGCCAGGTTAACACGGCCTGTTCATGCAAACTGAAAGATTAGGAGCTGTGGCCCAATACTTTTGTCCATATGGTGTGTGTTATGTATCCCAGCGGCAATAAAGACAAACTGGATCTTAATCAGACAAGTTGTGATACCTCATCAGAGATTGGTTGTTTTCGGATCAGATGAGAAAGAAGCAGCTTTCCAGTCCTCTGTTACGTATCAGCACAAGAAGTGGCAGGTCGTTAACTGCGAGGCCGAGCTCGGTCACTGATGAAGCCCCCTTCAATGGATCAAAGTGCCTTCTGTTCACGTGATTGTGAAACTCGAGTGGCTTGGCTTAGTTGCCGTCTCCTGAAAGCTGCTTCGATCGTGTTTAATGTGTAAATGGCTCATGGCGTTCGTGATCAATGGATTGGGTGAGAGTTTACTACAACCTCTGATTTGAAGTAAATTACAACATGCAAGGTTTCCAAATTAGTCTGTTGTTTTAAAGTTATTCATTCTGGTTTTTGAGATTTGAGGATTTGAGTTTCTTAACAAGATATTTTATGATAACTCTAATGCCAGCTAATGCATATAGAGCTTGCATTACACTTCCCTTTAATGTGTGTGTTCATGTTCTGTCCTTTTATTTGAGATTGTACTTGAAGAGCTGCTACAATCAGCAGAAAGCTAATTGAATGGTTGGTGTGTGTGTGTGTTTGTGGCACTGCATATGGAGTATCTATTTACTTTACACTGTAGCTGTGTGAGAAAGCTTTCTCTTTGGAGTATATGATTAGTGAAAAGCTATTTCCTATACGTGGGTAGTAAAGCCTGTGTGTGTGTGTGTGTGTGTGTGTTGGTCCCATCTGTTTTCCACCCTCTCACTCTCTCCATCTCCTCAAGCCTGTCTGCTCTTGGCTACAATCTATCTTCGTCGCCATTTGATGCCGCAGCTAATCATCACAAAATCTACCAACCTGCATTCTCGTGCTCGTCCTTTTTCTTTCTCCCCATTTCATATTTCAGTTTTATGGCTTCTGGTTTTTACTATCTCTCCTGTAATACAGCAGTCTGCCTCTCTCATTCTTTTCTCCCTGTTGTTTTTTTATTAAATGCAAACAAAAAGATAACCTTCATCACATCTACAGTGTCAAACACTTTCAATATTTTTTGTTTGTATAAATGTGAGCTGAGGAATGTGTGTATCCAGGGCTTTGTCAGAAGAACATTTCTATTACACCTATGGTGAATGACTAACACTTAAGTGGCTCCGCGCTGCACAGCATGACAATATCGTTCATTAAATTGCCACTGCTGTCACAGAGGTGCTACCGGGAGATGTAATTATGTAAAAACATTCCCCTGTGCTGCTTGGATGGTTTAATATCTACAAAAATCTGCTGTAACTCCAGCATTGCTGATGTTACCATTGTAGTTGAAGGCTGCTGCTAGGTGAGGAGTAAAGGGAGCAGGATGAGAAATGCGAAGGACAAAAGGCAGCACTGGCAGAACTGAGCTGGAAAAACAAAGATGGTGTTTTACTTGGCAGCCTGGGAATGGAGGAAAAATGAAACAAAGGAGGAAAAACTAGAAGGGAAAGGGATGACAAAAACTATTGAAAACAGTTACTTAAACAATAAAACAGCAATGCTACCCTCTGCTTTCCATAAGACCAAGTTGTTCTACTTGCAAGTTTAAACTGATCTGTCAGGTCAGAAAATATGAAGTCAACACTAATATGGTGACATCAGTCATAGCCACAGCAGATCACGCAGTCAAGGTCAACCAGATACTGGGCAGATTACTTGATCTCAGTGCCAGCCCACATCAGCTGGCATATATAGAGCAGGTTATTTAAGTTGCTGTAGCCTGATCAGAGCTTTTGCGCATGTGCAAGCTGCTCTGCAACCCACCTCCAACCCATCTCCCAATTCCCATATCATTTATATACAGGAGACCAGAAAGAGATCCAACAGTGAGTGTCTACAGCCATCTGTAAAACACGATGGAGGCTCTGTCATGGTTTGGGCCTCTATTTCAGCCTTCGGTGTTGGAGATCTTGTCAGCCTTGTCATCTGAAAGCATCTGATTGGCATCAGATTCATTTTCAAGCATGACATTGATCCCAAACACACACCAGTGCAGCAAAAGCAAACCAGGAAAACTAAACTGGAGCACTACTAGTCATGGATTGGCCTCCCCGGAGCCCTGACCTCAACATTATTGATGTTGTTGGATCATCTTAAAGAAGAGCTTTGAATGTCCTTCAAAAAGCCTGGAGAGCTATTCCTAAAGACTACTTAAAGAAACTACAAGAAAGCTTCCCTGAGAGAGTTCAGGCCGTGTTGAAGGATAAACATGGTCATACCAAATATTGACTTTCAAGCTTGGTACTGTAGAATTGTACAACCTCTGTTTTTCCTTATATACTGCCTTTCCATGTATGTCTGCACATGTTCCAATAAGTCGCTGTACCTATTTCCCATTTTTCTAGCAAAATACAAAGAATTGATGGATGTCTCGAGACTTTTTTTTACAGTACTGTATTACCTTTGCAAACATTAAAATTGCTGTGTACTCTACACTCAACCGATGGCTTCAGATAGAGAATTTAGAGTGTGTGGCCTTAGCACATCTAGTTGTGTCCCTGGGATTTACTTTGCAGAGATGTCCCACACAGATGTTGTATGTGATTTAAAATGAAGAACTACGTGGTTAGCATAGCGCATGTCGTGCCTCATACACCACTAAAGAAAAACAACAAAGGGTCAAAGACAAATTCACTGAAAAACGTCTGCATCAGTAAGTCTTTAGAATCTAAAACGCAAAACACGCTACCGTACAAGGACGACACCCGTGAATACACCACCATTGTTAACCTTGTCATTTCAGTTAGGGTTTCCAACTACAAAGCCTGCGTTCAGATGTGTCTTTAGGCTAACTGTCTAATCCGTTGTGGCTTGTGTTTAGCTGATACTTCAAGCTAATTACATCTCCATCATTTCCAGAAACAAAATTAAATCAAGCAAGATAATTAACGGACTGAGAGCTTTCTACCCTTGCTGTTGTTACATCAGAGCTTAAGTGTTGCTTTTTTGAGATCTTATTTAACAACTCTGACAGCAGAAACAGCTTTGTTAAAGATTGAGGATAAGCTCTTGTTGCCTAGAGAGCAAAAAGTGTTGCTTATTGTGGTTTCAGCTGAGCTTTTTGAGTAGTTGGAGGCATGCTCCGATCCCAAAAAGCACAGCCTTGCCAACCCTGGTGGTAACAGGGGATCTAATTAGCAAATTAGCAAACTTTATTGTTCATGTAGTGCTTTTTTTCCATATGCTTTTGGAAAGGAAAGTCAGCTTGTACCTAGGCATGTTAGTGTTTGAATGTTAAGTAGGGTTTATATTTCCTGAGACACACAGAAGTTAAAGGTTCATTTGGAAATATATACTGAGAGCTTCTGCACTCCACATAAATGAGAGAGTGACAGAGCAATATATTTCATCCCTACTGGCCGCCACCGCAGCTTTGACCTTTGCGCTTCTTATATTGGCTGCTTGTGATGGTGGCTTCCCGCATTAATAGCGCTGGTCCAAGGTGGCTGACAAGGAGGATCGTGGCTGGGTTCTGTTGTTCGATTTTCGAGTCGCTGTCACAATTAACTGTGAAAACAGAAAACGAGAGAAGAAAGAGTGAAGCGGGACGAGGGATCAATAAATGTCACAGCTACATGAGATACACATGAATGCACCTCTGCCTTAGGGTTGGTTGGTTGGTTTATTTCTTTGTATTAACTTTCTGATATCTTTTGCATTAGACATGCAAATGGGGTGGATCTGTGGTGACTTTGGTGAGTGGTATATAATAAGCTGCACAGCAGTCCCTGAAAGGATTGAAATTCCCTGACTCTGATTATCCTCTCTTACTGCCACAAGACTGACATTTGTGATTTCATTTTAAAGATCTTAAAAAAACACCTTGGATCGATTGGCTCAAAATTTGGTACACGGGTCAAATTCTTGTCTTTTCAGTAAGCACGACTATAACACCTTGATAGAGAGGATAGTGTTGTCCTCCCTGGACTTCCTGAGTTGCTGGAGTCTTCCTCTGTGCACTTTGCATGTTCTCACTGTGCATACATGGGTTATTTTCAGGTACTCGGCTTCCTGCCACGGTCCAAAGACATGTTTACATCTATTAACCCAGCACGCATGAGTGTGAATGGTGGCTGTCTTCCTGTTCGCCCTGCGACAGACTGGCGAACTGTTCAGTGTGTTTTTTCACTGTAATACAGCTGAAATAGGGTTCAGCCTATAAGTAGTTAGGATAATGGATGGACAGTGGTAGCACTGTACAAACCATTATGCAAATACTTTGGCTTGTGACCACATACCACAGCTAATGACTGTTCCTTAACTGAGCTCAGCTGTACTTTGTAGAAGTATACCAGCATAATTAAGTGCTCAGGCAAAAACAAACATGGTATGTCATAATGTGCATGTTATTTCTGTGACTTTAGATCCAGGTCTTTAAACAACTTCTAAATACCTTTTTTGTTTAAGTTCCATAGAGCGTTGTTATTGGTCATTATTATAAACTCTTAGTTTTCTTAGACACAACAGGAAAAAAATATCCCACGGCCACTTCTCAACACATTTCTTTTGTCCATATTTGTGCAATGTGTTCATGGTGCATGTATGGTGATGCACTATGTTGGACTGGTGCAGTTCATTGTAAACGTTAAATTATATCACAGGTAGCAGATATCAGTTTATATTAAAAGCAATAACAGTGATTAGAGTCACTGAATTCTACCTTTTTATAGAAGCATTGTGGTGCCAGGGGGTTGGAAATCAGCCAAATAACCTCTGCTTCTATCTTGTTGAATTCAATTGGCTAAACCCACAAAGAGCAGTGACTCTCACAACAACAATTGCAAAGGTCAGCTGATTACAGCCTCTACTCAATGCAGGGTTGACATTACTCATAATAAAATTAATGTCATGTGTAAATACAGTTCCTTTATATATCCGTATGTCGTTTTAAAATCACAAACACAGCTAACAATATTAGCTCGGTGGTGAGTAGCCTTCAGTATCTTTGATATCCTATTGCTGTGTGATTTATTACTACTACTGAAGTGGCACATAACCCAGGTAGCTACCGCAACTAAAACAAGGTAGTTGCAGTGGGCTAGCGTTAGTTTTTTAGAAAGAGCTTACCTCCTGATGTTTCTTTAGGTTGGAGTCTTTTGAAGCTGAGAGCAGCTTGGTTGCTGGCAAACAGAGTTTGCATCACACGGTCAGATTTCGCCCATTCCTTTCTTCTTTAAATGTGAAGTGTTGTCTGAATTTCCAAGTAAGAAATGCATTCCTGCCCGCACACTGCTGGCTCTGTTGTGCTGGCTTTGGGTCCATAGTGTACCTGACACCACCAACATTAACAGGACACTTACATTAGAGCTCCTTATTACGTGTTTTGTTTGGGTTTACGGCAATGCTAGGAATTATCAAAATTAGAGAGGGGATAGGAAGGGGATAGCCTAACATATGAAACAGGAAACACCGCTTTGTAATCCATTTATTTCAACAAAGTAACTGTATTCTAATTATCACCTTTTTAAATGGTAACTGTACAGTTAGTCATATTTTGTATTTTAAATACGTAACAGGAGATATTCTGTTACTCCCCAACACTGGTGAAGAAATTTTTTTTTTATCCTTCCTGTTTCTTTTTTCAAATGTCAGATGGCTGGTAGAAGACGATCTGTGAAATACGAAGCAGAGACAAAAGAAAGCATCAAGTCCGAGGGTAATGAAGTAACAGTAAAAGCAGCACTCTGACAAAGCCAAATGAAGCGTTCATGGCTCATGGCTCAGGCTGTTTATCGTACTGAAGAAGAATGGATGGCTGTAAATGGCTTCTGAAATGGTCAATATTACCTGTACATATAAAGAAGCAGCCCCTTTGAATATTACTGTTCCACTGAATAGCAATTATCAGGTGGAATTACTTCCATGGAGAGGCTAGTTACCGCCCTTTAGTTACTATCATAGCCATTATCCACTCTAATGACCAATCAAAAGAAAGTAAACCATATTATGATGGAGGACTCTAATGCTCGTACGTATAAAGTCTGAAGACCTTCACCCTGGTGACCTGGAAAATTGATCCATATGGAACATATGTTAAACTAAAGAGCACATGAAAATGAACTAAAGTCAAGCATGGAAATGGAAGTCACTTCAATAAACAGGTGGTGAGAGATATTCTGCTACCACACGTCTCACAGTACATCATAAATTATGACTTGATCCCTTAATGAATTTTGCTCACTTCCAAAGGAACAAACAGTCTCTGATTTTATATAAGCTTCATTTTAATGGAGAGAGACATAATATCAACAAAAAAATCAGGTCAAGCATGCTACATAAAAGTTATAAACTGTTTTTTGTGCATTAAAGTGAGTTAAAGAGCTTCGAAAGAAAAGTGCTCGATTGGACAGAGATCTACTGAGTGCGGAGGCTGTTTGAGTACAGTGAACTTACTGTAATGTCCAGGAAACCAGTTTGAGATTATTTGAGCTTTGTGAAATTGTGTGTTGTCTAAGGAGCTTGGAAAGAAAAGCGTCTGGACTTCTTTAAGTTGCTTGAAGACGTTTCACCTCTCATCCGATAAGCTTCTTCAGTTCTAGCATCAAATGGTGGAGAGTCCCAGATTTAAGCTCTGTGGGAGTAACCCGTCAAGAGGGAAAACGGGTAAATAGTAAATGGCCTGTATTTGTATAGCGCTTTTACTAGTCCCTAAGGACGCCAAAGCGCTTTACACAACCAGTCATCCACCCATTCACACACTGGTGATGGTAAGCTACATTGTAGCCACAGCCGCCCTGGGGCGCACTGACAGAGGCAAGGCTGCCGGACACTGGCACCACCGGACCCTCTAACCACCACCAGTACGCAACGAGTAAAGTGTCTTGCCCAAAGACACAACGACTGAGACTGTCCAAGCTGGGGCTCAAACCGGCAACCTTCCGATTACAAGGCGAACTCCCAACTCTTGAGCCACAATCGCCAATCGCCATTGTAAACCACCGCCTCTGTTCAAAGATGGTCGCTCACAGTGCACATAGATGGCTTCTTTCACTCCTCTTTCAAACCATCTGTCCTCTCTGTCCAAAATGTGAACATTGACATCCTTGAAGGAGTGACCTTTGTCCTTTAGATGCAAATGGACAGCCGAGTCTTGTCCCGTTGAGGCGGCTCTTCTATGTAGAGACTATGATGATCTTAGACTACGATGACCTGGATGACTGAGAACCTTCACAGACATTAGAGTGGTTTAAGGATCCAGTCCCCAAGTAAGATGTTTTGTATCAAACTATCAATCACACCATACAGACATGTCAACTTGGCCTACAAGACTACCTGTAACGAGCTACGAATCCCTTTTTCAATAATCACAATTGTTTTGCTATATTTATTTGTATATATGAAAAAAAAAATTTTCCAGCAAGACGCTGTGACAACTCTTGCCTGAATGCCATCCGGGATTATTGAATGAATGAAAATTGTTTTTAAAAAATCATGCAGAGCCTGATTTTTTAACTCACTCGGCACCAAATAGATTCTAAAATTCTAAATTTATCCACCATTTGTTTCTCTTCCAGACTGAAAAGCACAAGTCAGATGTTAGACACTTCAGTGTTTCCAAAGCACACATGAAAGCACGCTGAGGCTGTTCACCCATGGGAGACCGTTACACGCGAAGATCAAAACAGCATTTGGCACGGGTGAGTACATCACCGACACACACATATGAACACAAAATGCGACCGGATTCAGTTCAGTTATTCATAAGTATGGAATGCAGACTTAGAGTCTCAATCAGTCATATTAGTGCGTCAGATTGTGCGCCGACTGGCTGGTCAGTCATTATGCTGTGATATAAACAGGAAGTATACGAGATTTCACAGCTTTGTGTGTGTGTGTTTTACAGAAATGGCATTATGCCATATTTTTTGTTATTTTTATAGTGTTTGCTTGTAGATGTGGGCCGTAGCGGTGTGAGAACTCAGTCTTAAACAACCTGACACAATCTGAATTTTGCCACAGGCTATGTATCGTTTGGATGCGTCTCACAGTGGGATCTAGGACCACCGTTTTGCCACATTTGTCAAGGGACTGTCAACTTGCATCTGAAGCAGCCCAAAATCTCTAGAGTGTAAAGAACTTACACATGCACAAACACATACAGACTCACAATCCAGTATCATACAGTCAAAGCTGTGCAGAGCTCAGAGATGCTGTAGGCGTGTTTAGTGTTGGGTTCAGACAAAGAACATCAACATTCAGTGTTATGTGGCACCATCTGTCCCTGAACAGCAAAACTCCCACGTGAGGGCATCTACACACACTTACAAAGAAGCACACACAAACATAGATGGATATACAATAAGTAAATACTCTCATGTCCCCCTCACATGTTCTCATATTTTGCTAATTATCTCCCTTACGGATGCCTGATTTCCCCTCGCTTCCTCCGTCTTTTTCACCTCTGTCTCCTCTCGTCTCCCGCTGCATCTGATAGAGTCTATTTAAGGGGACTGCGCACACACACAAACGCACACACACAAACGCACACACACAAATCGCCCTCTCCCTGTTGCTCTCAGGCTGTCTTTCACTTTGGGAAAGTTGCAGCTTTCATCCAACTTTGACGACTTCACATTAATTAGCTCAGTGGTTTGTTCTTCTGCTGGAGTGTGTGCTAGTTAGCAAAGTGGTGTCTGCTGATATTTGATAAGTGGGTGTGCACTACACTTTCTCTGTGACATTTCGGTGTCTGTCATTCGGAAAAAGCACACCCACATTTTGATGCCACAGCATGAGAGACCCTTATTGGCATAATCCCCTAGTTACCAAGGGCCTGGTTTAAGATAAGGAGTAGTAGAATGGCTTTGTAATCAGTGCAAAGTTTCTTTAATGAAACAATGAACTAAAGGAATTTAATTACTTACGCTTCCCTGGTCATGAGGAGACCAGTTGTTTGGCTTTTGGGAGGCATGTTGGCTCTACTCTTCTCTAATAGTTTTCTAACTGGTCAACAGTCCTGGGTCTTTCTAACATTTTTCTTTCATGAGGGAACAAATGCTGTTGTATTAGATCCAGTGTAGTATTGCCTTCTGGATATTGAAGGCCTTCCCGGAAGTAGATTTCTGGATAGGAGCAGATGTTTGAAAATCTGTGTATAGCTTTCAGGACTGATGCAGCCTTTCCAGATGTGCAAGATGCCAATTTCATAGGCACTAATGCGACCTCCTACCATCAGGTATCTTGGCTTTTTGAAAAAAGTGTTAGTAACAAGCCGGATGATCCCTTTCCACTTTAGTAACTTTTAAAGTGAGCAATAGTTCTCCAAGTTTTTTGAAGGTTGTTGAAAGTTTTTTTGGTTCATTTTCACTCATTTTCAGTCCAGTCCTTGTACTTAACCATCTTGGGAATAATGTTGACTCAGGGATTAACCAGTGGTGTGTCTACATATAACAAAAACTTAAGAACAATTTTTCAATTGTATCTTTAAACACTTTGTTACTAGCAGCCTGTTGCATAAGCACACGTTCCCATTTCTTTAAATGTTTTTTAAAAGGGGGGAAATATTCCTGCACAGACCTGACATAGGGATCGAGGGCCAGTTCTTTCAGGTGATCCATCACCAAAGGTCTGATGGAGTGAAAGGTTTGATTCAAATCATCATCAATACTGTAGAGAAGGTCAGGAGGGCAACGGTGAGTGTCCACAGCCATCTGTAAAATACGGTGCAGGCACTGTCATGGTTTGAGGCTCAGGTTCAGTCAGTTGTGTCGGAGGTCGTGTTAAAATTAATGGAATTATGAAAACAGTACAGTCAGATTTTGATTCACAATGCAATAACATCCTAAAAAAATTTAATAATTTCATTTTTACGGCATGACAATGATCCCAAGCATACTGTCAGTGTAGTAAAGACATGGCCAGAAAATCACACAGTGAAACACTATCAGTCATGGATCGGCCTCCCCAGATCTCGAACCTCAACATTATTGAAGCAGTGTGGGATCATCTAAATGCAGCCAACATCCAAAGAAGAGCTTTGAATGTCCTTCAAGAAGCCTGGAGAACTATTCCTACTTAAAGAAATGACAAGAAAGCTGCCTGAGAGAGTTCAGACTGTGTTGAAGGATAAAGGTGGTCATACCAAATATTGACTTTCAAGCTCCTTGTATTGTAAAAGCTCTGTTTCTCCCTTATATAATGTATTAAGATGTATATTTGCACTTTTCAAAAAATCAGTACACTTTAATATTAAACCCTGGTCACGTTATGTTGTGGCTGCACAGTCAGCTAATGCTTGTTTTGCTCTTGTTAGCATGAATCCACGACACATATTGCTGTTACATTTCACGAAATGTTTGTTTTAAGAGTCTTAGGATTCTACTGACTGTTATTAATATTATTATTGTTATTATGTCTATTATTGCAGGACCTTTACCTTATAATACAAAGTGCTTTGAGGTGACTGTTGTTGTGATTTGGCGCCATATGACTGAAAATGAAAACTGAATTGAATTTCCGTGCAAAGAAAAACTGGCTTTATGAGTGTCACTTCAATAACTTTCAGTAATATTGCATGTATGTTTGTAGCTTTGAAGGGTTAATGAGACTACATATTACCACCACTTTTCAGTTTTATTAGTTTGCCTTAATTATGCATCAAGTGCAAGTACCACAGATCCATAAAGCCACTGCAGACTAAACAAGCTTTGCATTTCTTGGTAAACTTTGTTGAATTATGCCTGACTCTCATTCTCCTGACTTAAGGACTTCTGGTTTTCCTGTAATATTTAAATTTGGGGGTTTAAAAAAAGATGCTCCAATTCCAACCAAAAAGCACTTCCTACCTTAGAGAGACCAGCCTCCTCAAAAAACTTAACTTCTTCTGACACGTAAAATTGGTTTTTACAGAGACAGAAGTCAGAGATGCATACCCTGACATTTTAGAGTATTTTTAGTTGGTGTTTGAACAAGTCAGAGAGTCTGAGTGTCTGTTTTCCTTCCTCACTACCTCTCATGCTGCAGCTCTCATGTGATGATGAGACATTGTGTCATGTGCCCATCTGTCAGTGATGACTATGCCCTGATATCAGTACAAAATACACATATATACTAAACACATGCATGTTCTCTGTTGAGGAGGAGGAGAAAAAGGCCGTGTCTCTCAAGTTAATTAGTCTCTCTGGCACTGCGCTCCCCTCTTCCCTTCTCCAAAAGAGCACCAAGGTCAGATTACTTCTCATGATGGATCTCCGCATGTGTTCATGTCCCACTTTCTCCCGTTTTTCTCCGTTACACACATAAAGACGCACGTGCTTTCACAATGTCTTTGATCCTAAAGCCAGAATCGATTTGTTTTGTTGATGCAGTAGAGCTACCGAGTGTAATGACCTCTTCACTGTAGCTGCAGGGACAACATGTGTGTGTATGCGTGTGGCTGCAGGGATCAGCCATAATGAAGTGTGAATCCATCTGATAAAAAAAGTGTGTGAGTCGGTGAACTTCCCCAAGGGACTTACACACTGCTTTTACACAGATTACCTCTGCAAGAGTGCGCCTCTGTCTAGTTAAGCTACTTTCACTTCATTTAATCTTAATTTCCTTTTAGTTTGACGTGCAGCTTTTTGATTGTTACAAATTAAACGTGAGTTAAGGCCTCTACACACCAAACGTATAAAATTTGTGGAAATATTTCGTGCGTCAAAAATATTTTTGAATTTTCCTATTCCTAACGCTACAGAGGAGAATTAGGGCCACATTAAGAAAAAAACATATATTATTGTTCATTTTGAAATTTTGAAATTACACTAGACTCACTATTTAGAGAGTCTACACTTAATGGAAAAATTTGACAGAGAGTGGGTGGAAGAGCTGGAGTTAATATACTGCAGGACGATGATGTATACCTGTGTGGGGAAAGATGCTGGTGGAAGGAAGAACGTGCACAGGAAAAAGATTGATCTGAATCACAGAGCTGTATCACAATAAGTGAATGCAGATGTGCATTAATTTACTCATGACTCATGACAGTCTCTTCCACATATATCTGCATGCAACATGGCAGCTTTATATCCTTACTAGCTTCACATATGGTGACTGTCAAAACAATAAGAACAGAAGAATAAACGATACGTCAAGACCAAGTAGGAAGAAAGAGAAAAAAACTGAAAAGTAAAAGTCCAGTGAAAAATACAACCTTACTCATAAAACTTAGGATGCTCTTTTGAAGTCGGCTTACACATATGGAGAGTTTGCTTCTGCAGAGGTTTGGTTGCTGAAGGTTCAGTTCTTGGTAGTGAATGACAGGAAACTGTACTTTCCCGTTGTTGCCAGGGAACTGGGAACTTTTACTTTTGCACGAGCAGGACCTTTCAAGCTCTACTAATCCTTCCTGCACCGCGCTGCATCTCTATGTTTGCCTGCGTTGCCCGTATGCTGCCACTTTGACGGCATCACGCTCATCACCAAGAAGCCAATTCGCTCGCTTAGTGCAGAGCCACTTCACTTCTCACTCACTCAGCTCAATTAAGGCTTAAAGCACTTGAGACAGTCATTTTCTGTAAATTGTACCGATTTCTTCTAGAGCAGCATCTGATGCACTGATTTTTAATGACTGGGTCACAACACTCTGGCTGAGGGTAGTTCTGACATTGCAATTGCTGCATCTTCCTTTACGTTTGTGGTGGCTTTTTGGCCAACCGAGGAACAAAGTGCATCACAAAGTACTTTGACGCTTCCCTTCCATTAATAGTGATTATTAAGCTTTTTTTCCACCCAGAAAGCTGACGCTGCAGTGGGAGTGGGACTGTCTCAAACCCCAACACTGGTATTTGTAGCCGCTGCCACTGTGTTTAAGTACCAGCTGAGACCATGAGCATGAGCAGTCCTATCTGAGGACTTTTGGGAATAAACTCTGAGTAACCCAAGTTCTTAAATTTATGCCTTGTGCAATCAGGCTGTCCAACACTATCTGTGGTGCTAACGCAGCCAAAAGGACAAGCTAATCTCCTTAATTATCACCGTAAGCTATTCATGATGATGATGCAGTCACTGTAGTGCTACAACAGGTTTATGGCCTTTGGATTACCCCGTACCCAGTACACTGGGGACATGGATCCCCAGGACATCTTTGTCCTTGTATTGTTGACTTATGTTATTGAAGATATGTTAAGTTCTGGTTGTTGCTATTATTTATTAGGATCTGAGTTTCCTTGTATTTTGTCATTCATTGTTTATGTTAAGTTCATTTAGATATTAGCTCCTAGATTGTTTTAGTTTTTGTTCTTTGCTTGTTAAAGCCATTTGTGTCTTCGCCCCCTGTGGTTAAGTCTTTCTTGTTGGCTCATGTCTTAAGCTGTCATGTTTCATGTCTGCATGGTTCATTTGTCAAGTATGTGTCTTGTCTGCATCCCGTCATGTTTCCTGTTTATTTTGAAAGTCTTGTTTCCATGTTCTATGTGCTAAGTTTACACTTCCCCTGCGGTCTCATTATGATTTTTTGTGGCAGCTGTTTCCTCATGTGTTTCCACTTCCCATGATCACCCCTTGTGTGTCTGTGTGTTTCCGTTCAGTCTTCGTCAGATCGTCTGTACTATTTTCCCCATGTCAAGTCATAGTTCAAAGATCATAGTTACTGTCATAGTTCACAGTCATAGCAGTCACAATCGTCATAGTTTCCTACTCAGTCTGTCTCTTCGTCTGTGTCTGCTCCTGGGTCCTCCTCACTCTTGTTCTTATCGCTAAAATGGCCTGCATTTGTATAGCGCTTTACTCAGTCCCTAAGGACCCCAAAGCGCTTTACACTACATTCAGTCATTCACCCATTCACACACACATTCACACACTGGTGATGGCAAGCTACATTGTAGCCACAGCTGCCCTGGGGCGCACTCACCGAGGCGAGGCTGCCGGACACTGGCGCCACCGGGCCCTCTGACCACTACCAGTAATGGTGGTGGTCAGAGGGCTAATGATAGTTCCTCATGGTTTGCTTCATGTTTGGGCTCATTGCCAATAATTTATGTGTTTAATGCATATGTACAGAAGAGAAGATGACAAGCATGTGCCTGTATAACTCTCTGGCCAGCGAATGTAACGCAAATACCTTCAGGACTTGACGTCATTTCACATGCGTGTTCATCAGGTTTTGATAGGTTGATTGGGGTTTTTTGTTGGTTTTTTTGCTCTTAGTCAGCATTTACAGTATTTACATTTTCTTGTGCTATGTTGTCCTATTCTTGTGAAAATATGTCATATTCAACAGTCAGGCTTTCCTATTGGCTAATTTTTGAGTCATTTTCCACTTATTATAAGCCTATTAACAGGAAGCGATTGGTCATGCACAACAATGCCTCTAAAAGAGCCATTAATCAGCCATTTCATTAACTTTTCACCTACTTATTACTCTAATCAACCAATCACATGGCAGAAATTCAAGACAACCTGCTGAGGATTAAATTAGACATCAGGATGAGGAAGAAAGGCGATTTACTGTAAGTGGTTTGAATGTGTTGTGGTTGTTGGTGACAGACGGGCGGTCTGAGTATTTTTAGAAACTGCTGATCTATACTCAGATATCAGCTATCTGCTACACCCCTTGCCCCACAGGCTAAGTCAGCAAAGCGTAACTAATAAAACCACTGGTGAGTGTAAAGAGCCAATGTGTTACTAATATGCATGCTTAAAGCAGCTTCTAAGTGTCTGAATATATGTTCCTTTTCCTCTTGGCTGAATTCCTTGTAAAGAAAGTATAGCAGCAATTATTTGCTGCTATACTTTCAATTATTTGAAAGTATAGCAGTTGCTATACCAGGAAAAAGTATCCAAAATGTATCTGCAGAGGAAGTGCTCTTATTACGAATCATTTCAGTGAGGGAAATGCGGCATTAGTCAGCTCAGCCCTGACAGGGCTGCAGACCAAAAACAGCTGCTGAGTCAGGTTTAGGAAGCGTTCCTCCCTCTAATCAAGTGTTTTTCTTTAAGTGGGCAATCACTTATTAATTAGCAACTCCCAAGCCATAGCGAGCTCTCCTGACAGGCTGCCAAAAGAAAGATAATCAGAGTATATGGGCCTTTCAACTTTGGGGAACACAGTTGACAACCCATCACCGCACCCCCTCTGGGTGCACAAATCCAAATTAGCTCTCGTCACACCCTCTTGAATTTTTATGTCGATAGCAGACGCATGTCCCCATGACTGCCGGCCAAGATTCTGCAAATGTTTTAGGTGAAAAAAAGTCCATTATTCATTATCTGAATTCTCCACAGCGGTGTCAAATGGTAGAAATATAAGTGAGCGTCCTGCATTTGGGTGAAATTCCTCACCGGTGGGCAAATATTGAGAACTGCAGATTCATATAAGTCAATGCATTGGAGTTGATGCTGGAAGATCAGGTTAGAAACAGCCTTCAACTCACTTTTACCTCAATCTTAAAACGTAGTAAACATGAAGTACTGACTGTCTCAGTACCACAGTCACACGTATACCCACAAACTAATTGCTCTCCTTCAGGCTGTCTATCAAACAGCGCCTGGCTTTTTAATGACATGCTAATAAGGCACTAACGACAGAGGGAAAAAAAGCCTAACAAGCTTTGCAATTAAAATGGCCGAAAAAATTTTCCTCCTCCTCTTCAGTCCTTCTTCTCTTCCGCTCCTCCCCAGGCGGGGGGTTGCCGGGCGTTTTGTCAGCCCTACTTGGTTTAAGTAGTTTTTATAATGGAGGCTGCCACATCAAGAAAGCGTCAGGAAGGATGCGAGTGCACATGAGAGGAGAGAGAGTGTGTTAAGTGTGTCCTTTTTGTTTCATTTCCAATAATGTTCCTGTATGAGAGAGAAGGGCTGTGTCAGAATGCTGAGTAAAAGTCTCTGGAGGGTTGCCTACACACAAACACACACGCACACACACCGTGTGGGCGCACGGACACCCACTCGCAGTTTTTGTGCATTTACACACAAAGCTGTGCACTCTGGTCCTCCCACTCACTCTGCTTTCTTCTTCACCTTAGAGTCTTCGCAATAATGCGAAAGGACAAGGTCTCTGAAAAATTCAAACGGGAGCGGGAAGAGGAAGAAAAAGGAAAAGAGATGGTCCCCGTCACGAGAGGGATGAAGGGTCACCCCGTGTCCGCGTCGTTAACATAAATTATCGAACGCGTCTCCCCTGTTGACTGTCAAGCTGCTGCCCATCCACCCTCTGCCCCTCATTAAATATGAACGTGAAGCCCTTGCGGTGTGCGTTGGGGGAATGTAAGTGAAAAGTGGCCAAAACATGAACTTTCAGCATATGCTGTATCCTCTGTGATGCTTTCATTGCTTGTTGCGACCAAATTCAGTCAACAAGGGAGCCAATTTTCAAGAGTGTGTGCTTTTTTTCTCTTGGTGAAGGAAAATTGGATGCTGTTCATCTGCGAGTATTGTGTAGTTTGCATTGCTGGCATGTCTCTTATTAGTCTCCTCGGCAACACTAACACCAGACTCATCTGTACTGAATAGCATGAAAAAGTCACAGCACAGTACTTTGGATGCAACGTGGACGCACAAAGTCGGCACAGCTGCTGATCAAAGAGCTTCAGTCCGATGTTTATTTAATGATTCACATGTGGCGTAAATGAACTGACTCCATCTTATCCAATCTCTTTTTCTCTATTTTTACTTGGTAGGCTTTGCCTTTGAATTAGCAATGTAGGCATCAGCAACTTTTAAACATCTGGATTTCATGTGTGTTTATATAAAGTTAAAGGCTTTGCTCGTCTACCTTCACACACATATGAATGTTAGGAGTGAGTTTATGGGAATTTTGACCATTCTGCCAGAAGCACATTGGACGAGAAGGCCTGGCTCACAGTTTTTGCTCTAATTCATCCCAAATTCTGTCGGGTTGAGGTCAGGAGTCTGTGCAGGCCAGCCAAGTTCTTCCACACCATAATCGCTCATCTAATAATAAAATGGAAGATCAGATCATTAAATAATTTTTACTGCTTGTTAGCCAGCTACTGCGGTTATTTAAGGTACTTGCAACCATATTTTAGTTATCCAAACCTACCAGACACTTTGTGTAGAAGTAATTGCACCAAAATTGGTTGAGTCACGCGTGGCTAGAAGAACTGCAGTCAGATAACTTTGACCTCTTCTCTGTGGAATTGTTTTTCACATCGATCGGCTATGTTTGGATATCTGGTTTCCTTAATTCCCTTTTGAGAACTGCATTTTGTTTTATCTTGGGTTGTCTTTGTCTAATATTGAAATTTGATTCATGATCTAGAACATGCTCCTGTGATAAATATGCAAATAATAAGAAAAAGAGCAAATACTGTCTCACAGCACTCTGTGTGGATCCATCCACTGTGGCGACCCCACGTGTGAGCAGCTGAACGAAGCTTTTAATGTCATGAACTTTGAAATTTAACTCGCTAGCTGAGGCTCACACAGGCTGAGATGTAGCTCTTGGGTTCTGTGTAGTTTCTCTGAGCATTGCTCAGTCTGACCTTCGAGTTCACTCCTGTGAAAACTGTAGCATTGTGTTAACTCACACCTGACTGCTCAACAGCACAAAACTGCCAAAACTTCTGATTTTATAGAGGTGCTCACCCTTCTTGATGATAACTTGGCTGGCTGCTACTTATACTCTTAATTCCCAAAGAAGCAGTAAGGATGTACTTAGTATTTCAAAGGACTGCAGAGAGTCCTGTGAAAACTTTGTTTCTGACATTACTGTCTGTATGTCTGTATAAGGCAACATGTCTTTTCTCCCCATGGATGTGTTGCTGTCTAGCAAACACATGCACGCAGGCAAGAAGAAACAGTGCCTTGTAGAGTCATCGCAGCAACCTCTGAGCACCGCACAGTGCAGGTTTTAGTGGCAGCTGTGTTAACTTTATTATCTGCTAAGTGCTCAGATTGTACAGAATTTGTTTGTTGAGCCCGTCTATAAATCAGGAATACAAGCCTGAAATGCACAGCCACACAAACGCTCAGCTCTTAATCTGCTGTGCAGACAAAGTAGCGAGGGCAGGAGCAGCATAAACAGGAGCTGTGCATTCATAAAAAAACTTTAAGTTGTGTTTGTATGAAGTTTCTACAAACCCGTGATCAGGAGAAACTCTTGGCAGTGAATTATTTCTTATGATGTCACCTTTATACAGTTTGCAGCAACCTTTAAAAAATAATCTTTGCTTTGGTAATAGATAGATTTGGACTAGATTTGGAGAGTTGGACTGTCTTTTAATTCTTCATGGCACAGGTTCCTCAGAGATTCTGGTCAAACATTTGGCTGCAGTGTTACACATCTCCCAAATTTCCAGTTCTACCACATCCCAAAGATGCTCTATTGGATGTATTGGACTGAGAGTTTTTAAATTGTGTTGATAGGCCACGTAAAACCAGAGTTATGATAAAACATGGCATTTAGTTGTTTTGAACGGGGGGAAGTTTTAGGAGTGACGGCGGTGTTTTGAGATGTGAAAGATTTGCGACATTTAGCGCAAATCTTGTGTAGTTAGTGTGTAGTGTAGTCAATAGTTTTGTTGTTTGTGTCAGAACAATGAGGCGACTGCTGAATGTTACAGGTGTTACAGGAGTGATACATCTCCTGCTGTCAGGCCTGCAGGTATCAGGCTGTTGTTCTCCTTTATATCATAGTGGACAGAAATTATTTTTTGGAGCGGCACAAATAATTTGTTTGGCATCAGATTTGATGCAGAACAGCTGATTGTTCTGTAAATAGTTTGAAATGTTTATTTAAAAAACGCCTCGGCTGCATTTTTAGATAAAACAGCTGCAAAAAACGTTGTTGTTTGCAAAAACTCAGTAACTTTTTTGAAGAAGTAACTTTATAAGTAATTGCCCAACATTGGTCATTATTTACTGTATTTTGCAGACAGAGTTACAGGACTCTCTTCCAGACCACAGACTCATACTCATAATACCAGTCAGAGCTTTATTTAAAAAAGAAAAAGAAAGAAAGGAAGTTTTGTTTTCAAAATTGGAGTTCAAGTTGTTTTTACTTCCAATAGTGTTAACGTACTACACAGATCATGAACAAGATTTTTTTTTCATTGTAAGTGGGCTAAAGCAGTTAATTAATAGTAGTCTAACATAAATGCTGTAATTTGATTATTTTAATAAACCATGTAACTTGGATGGATTCGATGCTGGCGTGACCACAGTGCACACGCCTGCTGTTGCTCACAGTGGTCCAAGGGACCGCTCATGGAGTTTGTGTGTTCGCTCAGACACGTGAAAAATTAGAGGGAGCATTGACCAACACCATTACCCCACGTTGATTCAAACCTGGATGGATTTTTGCTTTGGTGTTGTTTAAACCAAACTCTGAATGTTGCAGCAGAAATCAAGATAAACTTTAGTGAGCATGTGTGAACTGTAGCCTCAGTTCCCTGTGTCACCCTGTTTGCTCTGCTGACATTAAAGAGGGTAAGGAGGTAATGCTTAGTAACCAGTAATTAGACTACTTTTCTATTGTTATTTTGGAAACAAAAGAGAATCTAAGGCCTTTTGTGCACTGCGAATACATAAGTTCAGATTTCAAAAGAACTCTACTCTTTCAGTTCACAAACGAAGCGCCGTGCTTTGGGCCAAAACAATCTTTAAGGACACGTTCAAAGCTAACATCAGGCAGTCCGAGGATCTTGAGTAAGGTGTGTATCAACGTGCTGGAAGCATGCAACACTCAGAGCATTAATCCAGAAAAACACAAAGTGAATTTCATATTTAAAGACCAACTTTGAAAACAAAAAATAGACCTGAAAAAATCACAGCCAGTACTTTAATTCCTGTTTTTCTTATAGTCCTTAAACTTCAATTACATTCCTCACAGCAGGAAAATTGTCCTACAGCCATTTATTTATTTTTTGCACCAGCTTTTATAGGGGGAGAGGTGGTGTACGCTCTCAGTCTGCTGCAGGGCTAACACAGAGACACAGACAGAGTCACACATGTGGCCAATGTTTTTGGACTGTGGGAGAAAGCCGGAGAACACATGCGGACACCTTCCACACAGAAGGGTCACAGTTGGCTGATGGATTTAAACCCACCATCTTCTAATTGTAAGGCAACGGTGCATTGTTCTTGTTTTTAAAAAAAAAATAGAAAAACGAAAAGAAAAAAACTGGAGTTCATCCAGTCATTTCCATGCCACCTAATCATCCCTGCTAATGGATTATTCCTTTAAAATAACTCATGTTCAGAATAATTCATGCAGATCGGGGCAGTCCAGTAATTTTATGGGACTCTCTAAGTGTGTGGTGCAGCAGGTTCCTGTCAACAGATTGCCAAAAAAGTAATGAAGGAAGAGGTAATAACAGAGTCTGTTGTAAACCTACAGATTAGGGTTAGGAGCTTTACACACACCCTTACTAACGTAGGGCAGTTTTACATAATCCTGTATCACATAGTACTCCCTCTCAAATCCACACAAACTGGACCATGAGCAGAAACAGAAACTGCACTCTGTGACTGTTTATATTGGAACTGTGAGGTCTTTCTCTGTACTCGGACTGGAAAAATCTCCACACATGTTATGATGACATTGTTAGTGTCGGGCTTGCACTGTTAGTGAGAAAACTGGGGAGTTAAATCGGCTCACAGACCATATGAGCAGAGAAAACATGAGTTCCAGGCTTGATATTTTTCTATTATTAAGTTGGGAAAAGTTGTCCTCTTTTTTCCCTCACAGCACATCCGAGGTGGTCACGCAGCTCTTGGCAGTACATGTTTCTCCCGCACTTTTTCAAATATGCAGCAATAACCCTTTAAACCCTAAACCGTCAGCATTTTTAGCAAGGGTGGGCAACTCCAGGTCTCAAGGGCCGGTGTTTTGCAGGTTTTAGACATCACCCTGGGTCAACACACCTGAATCAAATGATTAGTTCATTATCAGGCCTCTGGACAACTTCAAGACATGTTCAGGAGGTAATTTAGTCAGCTGTGTTAGATCAAAGATACATCTAAAACCTGCAGGAAATCGGCCCTTGAGCCCTGGAGTTACCAACCCCTGGTTTAAAGGGTAAAATGCCACAATTGCTTTTGTTCCCCCAAGTTTTCCTTCAGGCAAAATCTGTAGATATTTTCCAGGTATCTATTTACCAGAAAAGAAATTGGAAATCAGAGCAGCAACAGGGAGAAGGTCAACCCTAACTAAGTAAGACGTGATAGACCTAAATTACAAATACTGGAAAGGCAATATATTACACAAAAGTGGTGAACGAATGATTTAGGGTAATTGCATTTTCATTTTGGAGCTAAACAAAGCTACTATGCTAAACAAAGTCTCTCTGATGGCTCAGTCACACCTCCTTGTGACTATGTAAAAAGGCGGTGATTTTGCCGTCATACACTAATTGCCAGTAGTGTGTCAACATAGTGGATGCCCAGAAGTTGACCAGTCAACACTCTCAACCGTTTTGATCAAAAGGTTGCCCTTTGTGAGGCAGCCTGTCTCCAAACACTAAGGACAGACTCCAGTCATCCTTGGGGTGTTTTCACACCTGCAGTGTTTAGTCCGTTTAAATTAAACTGTGGTTTGTTTTCCCTCTTGATGCATTTGTGCAGATGTGAACACAGTAATCGCTCTCAGGTGTGGACCGAGAAACTTCAGAGAATTCACACAGGAATTAACGATATTAAAGAAGTGGTTTGATATAAATAAATTATCATTGAATCTCGATAAAACCAAATTTATGTTGTTTGGAAACCAAAAGAAAAACATCGAAGTAGAAATATGTGTTGACAATGTATATTTAGAAAGAGTAAATGAAATAAAATTTCTTGGGGTGATCATTGACCACAAGCTCTGTTGGAAGCCACACATTACTTATGTTCGGGGGAAATTGGCACGGGGCATTGCCGTCCTGGGAAAAGCAAAGCATATGTTGGATCAGAAAGCACTGCACATTTTATACTGTGCTTTACTACTGCCATATATGAGCTACTGTGTAGAGGTCTGGGGAAACACATACAAAAGTAACACACAAACAATAACTATAATACAGAAAAGGGCCATTAGATTAATAAATAATGTAGGGTACAGGGACCATACAAATGCACTCTTTGTCAAAATGCAAGCTATTAAATTCCAAGACTTGGTGAAGCTTAAAACAGCGCAAATAATGTATAAAGTCAGAAATAAACTGCTTCCCAAAGAAATCTGTAAATTGTTCATAGAAAGAGAAGGTGGGTATAACTTAAGAGGGAAATGGAATTTAAAAATACAAAGTGCTAGAACAACTTTAAGAACTATGTCAATCTCAATTTCAGGAGTTAAATTATGGAACAGTCTAACAGAAGAAATAAAAGACAGTCAAAACATAAAACAGTTTAAAGTAAAATATAAAAACCTAATTTTAAATAAGTATAAGAATGAAGAAAACGGGGTTAACCCAGGATGGTAATGTTGCTGGTAATGGTGTTGCGGTTCTTTTTTGGTTGTTTTTTTGTTTTGTTTTGGTTTGTTGTTTTTCCATAACTTGTGTATCTGCAAATATACACATTCTGTATTTTTCATATGAAAGAAACTATACTGTGGTGGGGCTTGCTAATTTCTTGTTTTTGATTTATGTATGTTATGTTTTGTTTTACTTCATATGTTTATATGTTTCATATGTTGTTTGTTTAATTTAAGACAAAAAAAAATTAAATGAATGAGAGGTAAAACTTGAGGGGGTAGGGACAAATAAGTAAATACTTCAGCCTACTCCTTTTCAAACAAATAATGGAATGATATTTTGTAATGATTGTGAAGGCACATGTTTGAAATGTTTGAAATAAAAATGAACTGAACTGAACTGAACTGAAGGTGGTCTCTATTTGTGCCGTTTCAAATTAACTCCAGAACAATTCAATTATGCTGTAAACATAATCCGACCTTAATCCAATTACTAGGTGTACTTTGATGTTAAAAACATCCCCTAGCCATGTATGCTTTGTATTCTGGGATGGAACAGGGTACTACAGATGTGCAAAAGTCTGTACGGGCTAGCAAGTAGCCTGGCCAACAAGCAGACTGAATATTCTCACATGGTTTGTAGTGAAGCATTTTGGTTCAGTTGGAGTTTTCTCTGCGAGAAAAGAAACCAAATCAAATCACGTGGAAAAGCTGCAAGCTTAAAAACATAGAGAGAGTGAGCTATAGGTGTAAAAACACCCTCACACACACTGGGATTGGTTTGCTTATACTTGCTGCCTAATTTATAAACACAGATATGCGATATGTCTCTTTGCAGTTGGGACTCATCTCAACTGGCTGTATTCTGGTCGTATTCCTATATATGCAGTTAAATTGCTGTCCTGCAGCAACAAATTGCATCTAACTGACAACTTGACCCCAATCAGTCACAAACTGATAGCAGACTGATTTTCTCTTATGGCCATTTTATTGACTTCCTGACACATCAGAGTCGCTTTGAAGATGGCAACTGACTGCGAGTGGGCCTTGGTCCCTGTCTTCAAAGCAACCAGTTCATTGCCGAGTGGCAGTAATTCTGCTCATTCTGTAATCGCCAGCCACTGTTGTCTGGCCACAAAGTTATTTTGCCTTTGCTTTCTGCTCCTTCTCTGTCTTCATCTATCCCTTTTCTCATTATGCTCTCAGTCTCCCTCCTTGTTAATGTGACCAGTGACAGGATTCAGCACAATGAAACTACAGACGTCAGTGGATTCATCAAATGCCACCTACGCGGCATGTGCTGTGTACCAGTACTAAGGATGTGAATTGAAGGTGAAGGCTCCAGTATCGTCGCGCTCACCACTACACGCATGCCTTTCTCTCTTTTTCTGCCCTGGTGCCCTTTAGATGAAACAAGAGAGAGGGAAAAGGTAGAGTGTAGGGTTCAAGCAAAGCTGATACCATCCTAGTTCATCAAATTGTGGCATGCAGATAACATAAATTTAAACAAATGCCAGGACAAAGACAAATAGGAACCTAGCAAATGGGAGAAGGTGAGAGATCTAAAGATGTCTAAAAATCTGTACGTGTGTTCTACAATGGAATGTCTATTAACTGTGCAACATTTTCAAAATATGTCAACATTTAATGGATTTCATGTACGGTGGCCCTGAGAGTTCAAAGTTGCATTTTAACTTAAGAAAACTCCAGCAAACAGAAAATGGCTGCAAAAGCACACAAAAGACAACAGATGCTGAATAAAACACAATATAGGACACAAACTGAAAATCTCACTCACAATGGAAGTGTTTGTGAGGGAACAGCTGCAGAAATGAACAGAAACCAAAACGTGCCAAGGATTGCACTTAAAAGAAGCTGAGGGCTCATGGTGAGGGAGAAAAAGATGGAAGGTAGTGTGTGTTTTAATCATGATTCATGTAATACTGTAGATACATGTTTGCTATTAGCTGTTTACTGTTAGCTTGTCACTTCTGCAGCTGGTCAGTCACATATCCGTATGCGTGGGTTAGAAATAGATCCAGGGTAAAGGAACAATCCAAAAACTGAAAATCAGTGCAGCAGATATTGTGCATTGAATGACACAGGGAAATGCTATGGTTTGGGTATAGGTGAGGGTTAGGCCATCCTCCATGGTGTGAAATGATATGTGAAAAGCTAAATACGTTGTTTCAGCACTTCCCCATACCAGGCTGTAAAGCTGCTGCAATCTGGATGTTGCAAGTAACTGGTCATAAGGGGGGGATTATGCTCCTGGAAAGGCAATAAGAAGACAAAAACCATTTCACAGTGAGCCTTGTTTTACTGGTTAAACCCCAAATTCTGCATGGAAATGTGTGAATCATATTTGAGTGGCAGGTTTGAAATGACGATGAACAAAGCAGTCAAAGTTATGCAAGTAGAGCATTACACAACAAATTACACAAAAGAAACAGCCGTGTAGCTGTCTCTGGGTGACCCTCGTAGGTGTTTGCCAATTTGCATTTGGTTGAAGCATGTCCTAGCCTTAAGTCACAGCTGAGACGCTCATGTGTCCAGTGGGCATTTGCTACAATCTGGCAGCACAAATGAATGCACTGTGGATGTCATGGTCCTGGGCCGTGTTGGCCCAGTATTCTTAGTTCTCTTGTATTTTTGTATTCAGTTCCCTGTTTAGGTTCTGTTTCCTGAGTTGCCCTGTTATGTGGTTCCCTGTGTGCTTTCCCTTTGTGACTCTCACCCCCTGTGTGCCCCTCTATGTATTCATGAGCCCTTGTCCCCTTTCGTGTTTTATTCCATGTTTTCCCCAGCCTGTTATGTCTGTGTTCTCCCCGTGCTCTCTCCTCCTGTCTGAACCTCTGTACTTCCTGTTTTACTTTGACAGTCTCTCGTCAGTATGCGTCATGTTGTGTTCACTCCTGCCCTGTCTCGTTATGATTATCTGTGTCAGCTGTGTTCCCCGTGTGCTCCCACTTCCCTCGTTAACCCTCTGTGTATTTATGTCTGCGTCTCCCTCAGTTCTGTGTCGTAGTCTCCCTCATGCTGCGTGGATTTCCCTGTGTCTCTCTCCAAGTATTAGTTTATTGTGCCCAGTTTAAGTTTTGTATTTTCCTGTCATCTTGTCAGCAATAAAGCTGCCTTTTGAGTTCATCCCTTGAGTCCGTGAGTTTTGCGATTGGGTCCTCATCCTGCCTGCCACACAGCCGACCATGACAGAAGACTACGACCACGACATGGACCCAGCAACTCACAACCCCTCCGCTGAGCTCCGGGAGGATTTAATCTACACGGTGGAATATCACTGTCAGGAGTGGGAAGTGCTGCCAGGAGACGAACACCGGGAGGTCGTAGCCGTCCGTCTACAGCGGATGGTGTCCGGACTCCCGTGGCTGTTCGGCGCGCTGCACCCCCACATCCGGGACTTCCTCGTTTCCACCGTAGGCATCCGCCCGGAGCTGCCTCTCCAGTGTGAAGAGTCGGAGGACGTTCAGCCCGGTCCGCTGGAGGATTCGCGGTCCGGCTCGTCTCCTCCCCCTTCCCGGAGAAAACGGCGTTCACGTCGCCGGCGTTCCCGAGCAGCGGAGCAGTTTTCATCCCTGGGTGAGAGTGACTGTGCGTCACACTCTCAGCCCAAGTTTTCTGGACCCGGACTTCATGACTTTTCCACCACTGTGAGTAACTCTGTTTTGCCCGCCATTGTGTTTCCTGAATCGGATAACTCCACCACTGTGTGTTTGGACTCTGGAGACACTATACAGCGAGGCACCTCGGTGTCGGATCATTCACCAGTTGCTAGCAACCTTTGTGTTTTTGAGCCCTCTGATTTTTGTAAAGCTCGCAGTATGTCCTTTGATTTAACCGATATGAATGTGTTACATGTAGAGACAGCTGAACCTAAGACAGCTATCCTACACCAGACTCACCCACACACTGCTACCAGCATTGCAGCCCCACAGAACTGTTTTAACCAGCCTGTACACTCTGGGGTTTTCCAGTCTGAACTCAGCCACACACCACCACCATCATCAGCCAAACCATCTGAGACTGAGTGTTCTGTAACTGATGCTCCTTCTAGTAACTGTTTCATGTGCCAACCCGTTGTGTCTTTTGACATGTCCAGTGGTGCCCAGTCAGGTCCACAACCAGTGTTTAATCATTCAGTTTCTCGAGTGAGCGGTAACAAGATGGTCGCTTCCTTTGCTAAGCTAACTGAAAGACTAGGGTTAAGCGTTAAAGAGTTGCTTGATCAGGTCAAGTTTTGTGACCCATGGCAACGCATGCTTGATCCTGTTCGCTACTCCTCTGAACCTGTTGCTGTGAAAACGGTTGTGGGTGTTACTTCGTCCCTGGACTGTGTGGCTCCCCATCCAGTTCAATCTGAGTCAGCCTGCCGAGTTGGTTCACCTATGGACTATATGAAAATTGACTTTGTTTCTCAACCTGTGTTTGTCCTTCCAGCCTCGATTCTGAAAAGAACTGTCTCTGGCGTTCTTCCTTCTCTGACCTGTGTTAGACAGCACACCGTTCCTCAAGAGACAGTTGTTGATGTTGTCTGTTTTGAAACTGCTTCGGTGACTGTCCCTGAGCTAACCTCCTCCAGGACTGCTAGCGCTAACCTGGAGAGTGTTATAGCAGTGGATTTCCTAGGACCTGCTTGCTTTAAACTTAGATCTCCTAAAACTGAGTTTGGCGTCAATAACTTGGTTTTCCCAGTGTCTGTTGCTGCTCCTGAACTCTGCTCTCAAACTCCAGTTCCTGTAACCAGGGCAGCGCAGGCCCAGCTTTCCCTTGCTCCCGTATCAGTTCCTCGGGAGAGGGTGGCTGAGGTCCAGCCGGTCCCTGCTTCTATCCCCAGCCTGGCAGAGGCTCCGTTCATCCCGGCACCCGTACCTGCTCCTCGGGTGGGGTTGATGGACACCCAGCCGTCGCCTGTGCCTGTTCCGGTTCCCCGGGTGAGGTCAGCCGTGACCCTGCCGACTCCTGCACCCGTATCTGTTCCTCGGGTGGGGATGACTGGTGTTCGGCCAGGCCTAGCACCTGTTCCTGTTCCCAGAAGGAGAGCAACCCAGAGCCAGACACCTAATCTACCACAAGTGCAACTACCACTACAACTGGCATTGCTGTCCATAACTCAGTCAGTGGCTCAGTTATTAGCACAGTTTCCTTTTTTGTCACCAGTTCAGTCTTCAGCACAGTTAACGGCTCCACAGTCTGCCCAGTCATCCGCTCCGTTACCGCCTCAGTCCTTTGCCTCATTGCCTGTTAGTTTGTCAGCTCAGTTATTGTCTCTGTCACCAGCTCAGTGCTTAGCCCAGCAACCCGTTCAGTCACTGCCCACCTCAGCTGGAAGCCTTAGTGAGCCTTCTTCACCAGCTGAAGATTACGCGGTGCTGACACACTTTAAACTGACTGTTTGCCCTACACAGCCCCAGCCGTCGCATCCTAAGCCGGCTGCGTGCCCTGTGCCGCTACAGTCAGCGCCCGCGGTGCCAGAGGACCCCGCACCTGCTGGCTCTGCATCCGTCTCCGCTGGGGGTTCAGGAGGACCCCTCCAGCAGCTCCTCGTCTCCGCTGGGGCTTCAAGGGAACCTCTCCAGCTGCTCCTCGTCTCCGCTGGCGGCTCTGCCCAGCCCGGCCAGCACCTCCTCGTCTCCGCTGGGGCTTCAAGGGAACCTCTCCAGCCGCTCCTCGTCTCCGCTGGGGCTTCAAGGGAACCTCTCCAGCCGCTCCTCGTCTCCGCTGGGGGTTCAGGGGAACCTCTCCAGCCTCTCCTCGTCTCCGCTGGAGGGTCCGAGGGGCCCGTTCAGCCTCCTGTCTCCGTTGGAGGGCCCGTCCAGCCGCCATCTGCTTCTGCTCCGCCTGGTCTGGCCCCGGCTTCGTCTGGCCCAGCCTCGTCCGAGACTTCGTCCTCGTCTGGCCCAGCCTCCGCTTCGCCTGCTGCAGCTCCATCTCCGTCTGGTCCGGCCCCCGCATCACCCACACCCGGTCCGGCCTCTGCATCGCTTTCAACGTCGCCCGGTCCAGCTTCGGCCTGTGCTTCGCCCAGTCCGGCCTCAGCCTCAGCTCCTGCTTCGCCGTCGCCTGGTCCAGCCTCAGCCTCTGCAGCGACGCCTGGTCCGGCCCCCGCATCGCCACCGTCTGGTCCTGCCTCGTCTGGTCCTGTGCCCACCAGGCCATGGCCAGCATGCCTAACACTGGAGAGCCGCCGCTGCATTCCATGCAGCCGGCCCCCTGAACGGCTCCGTCGTCTCCTTCGCCGCCGCCGCTGCCTTCCGCGCGGCCGGCCTCCTGAACTGCTCCGTCGTCTCCTTCGCCGCCGCCTTCCGCGCGGCCGGCCCCCTGAACTGTTTCCACGCCGTTGCCTTCCGCACGGCCGGCCCCCTGAACTGTTTCCACGTCTCCACCGTTCCGTCCGCATGGTCGGCCCCCTGAACTGCACTGTGTTTTGGGTTGTTTTTCTTGGGCTCCGGTGTTTGCTGTGCTCCTTTGTTTTCTGTTCCGTGCCCTCCATCCTGGGCCCCCGCCGCCCGCCCTGGGTCGTTTTCTGTTTGGTTTTTTGTTTTCCTGTGTTTGGGCTGTCTGGAGCCAGCCCTTAAGGGGGGGGTGATGTCATGGTCCTGGGCCGTGTTGGCCCAGTATTCTTAGTTCTCTTGTATTTTTGTATTCAGTTCCCTGTTTAGGTTCTGTTTCCTGAGTTGCCCTGTTATGTGGTTCCCTGTGTGCTTTCCCTTTGTGACTCTCACCCCCTGTGTGCCCCTCTATGTATTCATGAGCCCTTGTCCCCTTTCGTGTTTTATTCCATGTTTTCCCCAGCCTGTTATGTCTGTGTTCTCCCCGTGCTCTCTCCTCCTGTCTGAACCTCTGTACTTCCTGTTTTACTTTGACAGTCTCTCGTCAGTATGCGTCATGTTGTGTTCACTCCTGCCCTGTCTCGTTATGATTATCTGTGTCAGCTGTGTTCCCCGTGTGCTCCCACTTCCCTCGTTAACCCTCTGTGTATTTATGTCTGCGTCTCCCTCAGTTCTGTGTCGTAGTCTCCCTCATGCTGCGTGGATTTCCCTGTGTCTCTCTCCAAGTATTAGTTTATTGTGCCCAGTTTAAGTTTTGTATTTTCCTGTCATCTTGTCAGCAATAAAGCTGCCTTTTGAGTTCATCCCTTGAGTCCGTGAGTTTTGCGATTGGGTCCTCATCCTGCCTGCCACACAGCCGACCATGACAGTGGACATTTTTGTGCTGGGAATAATACAGGCAGCTACACTCTTCATTTGGCAGAAGCCAAATGAAACTCCAACATGTCACAGGAGGACAGTTTGTTTTTAACAACCAAACAAATTTATCTTAACATGACCGCCATAGACACAAGAGATTGTTTCCATCTGCAGTAACATAAATCTATTGTATGTATCTATCACCCCAGCACAGAACAGAGCAGGCATTAATGCCAACAGTTAATGTTGTGGAAATTTTAACAATAACCTGCAACACACCCAGTGAGCTTGATTTGAAGTGGGTTTAATAAACACATTGCAATGTGGAGAGAGCATCCCAGTGAAACACCAGGACCATCTCTGAATTGTGGCCACCGCCCTTACATCTTATATACAGACACACAGACAAAGAACATTCCTCAAACTCTTACATGTTGGCCCCTCTCACGGGGGGGGGGGCTATACAGGGAGTGCAGAATTATTAGGCAAATGAGTGTTTTGTCCACATCATCCTCTTCATGCATGTTGTCTTACTCCAAGCTGTATAGGCTCGAAAGCCTACTACCAATTAAGCATATTAGGTGATGTGCATCTCTGTAATGAGAAGGGGTGTGGTCTAATGACATCAACACCCTATATCAGGTGTGCATAATTATTAGGCAACGTCCTTTCCTTTGGCAAAATGGGTCAAAAGAAGGACTTGACAGGCTCAGAAAAGTCAAAAATAGTGAGATATCTTGCAGAGGGATGCAGCAGTCTCAAAATTGCAAAGCTTCTCAAGCGTGATCATCGAACAATCAAGCGTTTCATTCAAAATAGTCAACAGGGTCGCAAGAAGCGTGTGGAAAAACCAAGGCGCAAAATAACTGCCCATGAACTGAGAAAAGTCAAGCGTGCAGCTGCCAAGATGCCACTTGCCACCAGTTTGGCCATATTTCAGAGCTGCAACATCACTGGAGTGCCCAAAAGCACAAGGTGTGCAATACTCAGAGACATGGCCAAGGTAAGAAAGGCTGAAAGACGACCACCACTGAACAAGACACACAAGCTGAAACGTCAAGACTGGGCCAAGAAATATCTCAAGACTGGTTTTTCTAAGGTTTTATGGACTGATGAAATGAGAGTGAGTCTTGATGGGCCAGATGGATGGGCCCGTGGCTGGATTGGTAAAGGGCAGAGAGCTCCAGTCCGACTCAGACGCCAGCAAGGTGGAGGTGGAGTACTGGTTTGGGCTGGTATCATCAAAGATGAGCTTGTGGGACCTTTTCGGGTTGAGGATGGAGTCAAGCTCAACTCCCAGTCCTACTGCCAGTTTCTGGAAGACACCTTCTTCAAGCAGTGGTACAGGAAGAAGTCTGCATCCTTCAAGAAAAACATGATTTTCATGCAGGACAATGCTCCATCACACGCGTCCAAGTACTCCACAGCGTGGCTGGCAAGAAAGGGTATAAAAGAAGAAAAACTAATGACATGGCCACCTTGTTCACCTGATCTGAACCCCATTGAGAACCTGTGGTCCATCATCAAATGTGAGATTTACAAGGAGGGAAAACAGTACACCTCTCTGAACAGTGTCTGGGAGGCTGTGGTTGCTGCTGCACGCAATGTTGATGGTGAACAGATCAAAACACTGACAGAATCCATGGATGGCAGGCTTTTGAGTGTCCTTGCAAAGAAAGGTGGCTATATTGGTCGCTGATTTGTTTTTGTTTTGTTTTTGAATGTCAGAAATGTATATTTGTGAATGTGGAGATGTTATATTGGTTTCACAGGTAAAAATAAATGATTGAAATGGGTATATATTTGTTTTTTGTTAAGTTGCCTAATAATTATGCACAGTAATAGTCATCTGCACACACAGATATCCCCCTAAAATAGCTAAAACTAAAAACAAACTAAAAACTACTTCCAGAAACATTCAGCTTTGATATTAATAAGTTTTTTGGGTTCATTGAGAACATGGTTGTTGTTCAATAATAAAATTATTCCTCAAAAATACAACTTGCCTAATAATTCTGCACTCCCTGTACCTCCTCCCTCACAGAGAGAATTATGACCTTGTTTTCTGCTTAGCCATCACCTAATGCTGGGCTTACACTGTGCAATTTTTGCCCCATTTTGAGCCGATTTTTGAGTCGTGTGACCGTTTAGGCGATCGGCCCGATTTTGGCCTTCATCGTGCGTCGTGCATCTTGTAGTATACGTGGGGTAACGAGACGCGATTAACACCTCACGACGAGCTCCCGATCATCAATCGCTTGGTCGCGAGGATTTCAAACCTGTTTGAAATCCTCGCGACTGTCGTGAGGGTGTCACCGCAGTTTGTCACACTGCGCACGCGCAAACACAAATGTCAGCGAAAAAGACGGCGCAGCACGGCAGTGCAGCGTGTGCACTATCCACAAGCGATGGAGGCACAACTTGTAGAACTTTGGAAAGCTCATCCGAGCCTTTTCGATGTGGCCTCACAAAATTATCACGACACAACAACCTTGAAAATAGTTGGATCTACACTGCTGCTCAATCACAGCTGCCTGATCAATGTTTTTCATTAGCAATTTAGCAAAGTTGATGGTGGTGGTGTGCGTGTCTGTGTGAGTGAAAGACAGAGAGGGAGAGCGAGCGACAGAATTTCTGTTATAACCTTCATTTTATGGACGCACAGTGTGAACACTCTGGTCGCATCAGAGCATCGGGCCGTATAGTGTGAGACCTGCATCGTGACCTATGAACTTCTAACCCCTGCGAGTCAATCGTACAGTTTGAGCAGGAGCTGAATCGCGCGACTGAAAAAATCGCACAGTGTCTGCCCAGCATGAGGATTTACATCCCTGATAAGCAGAAGGAGCCTCACTATCTGTTTAACGTCTCCCATTTCAATGGCCTCACTGTGTTAACTTTCCACATGCATGTAAAGTAGTGGCAGGAGTGCTCTTACTATAGTAAAGTGAGAAAGTAATATTACTATAACTAATGTGATATGATTAAATATGTGATTAATACATGAGAAAAGAAATCTGCCACCACATTACATTGGTTTAGGTGGGTTGCAAAGAGGCTTGCAGATGTGCAGCCATTGTAACGCAACTTATATAGCACACCCAACTTAATATCTGACAAAAGCAGAGCTGTCAGGTGGAAGTCTTTGTGCTAATTACATTATCTTGAATTCATATTATGTGTGATTGACTGTGTGTATCATGTGAAGAGAAATATATGAATTATATGGCATGTTCTTTAAACTTATTACACAATAAAAGGCCTACGTTCAAGACGTTAGTGAGCAATGAAACCAAAACAGAATCTTTTTTTTTTTTTTCAGATCTTTGAGGCATCGTTCATTTCTTCTGAGAAAAACACAAGAGTATGGATGTATGCTGAGGGACACAATTTTAGTACCCTATTTTTATACTACATTTTATACCCTATTTTTTGGACTATAAGGCACACTTAAAATCCTTTAATTTTCTCAAAAATCCACAGTGCGCCATATATATGAATTCTGGTTGAAAACAGAATTTATTAAATTTAACGGAGTTACAAGTTAGCAGGAAGTTAGCTCGCTAGTTTCCACCTAAACATCATATGCCATGTTCTGACTGAGAGATTTCTGAAAAAATGTAATTGTACAGCTATGCTATCACTCCCAACATAAATGAAGACAGAAAACTAAACAGTAGTGACGTTTCAGGGTTACTGAAGTTGGACTAGATGGTATATAATGCTGTGCTACGTGATCGCTAGCAACACAGCTACGTTAACAAACAGTTATGCTAACTTAGCATAATAAACATTGAAGCTGGAGGATGAACGCTAACTTTTTTCCACTCGATAAAAGTTAACGTGAGGGTTCCCGATGGTTAGGGACGAATGCAATCGCATGGCAGGATGCTGTAACTGGACCAAACTTCAGCCAGGAGAACAACTGAGATAATCCATCCACAATACGAGGTTACTCATGAATATACTGCAGAGAGACGTGCATCAGCAAAATTAAAACACGTTTCATTTATAGCTTATTTTTATTCCTTTATTTGACAAGCAATTTGATTATCAAGATGTTGGGAAAATTTTAAAATTATATTTCTGGAGGTTTCTCAAGAGCTAATTCATATTTGTGTGTGTATTTACATTTTGTCACGAGACAGAGGCGTAACTTAAACACAGGAAATGTATGTTTTAGTGGTTGGATTATTTGAAAAATTGATGGATGGGACAAAAAAATTCCCGCCATTGTAAATGGTAAATGGCCTGTATTTGTATAGCGCTTTACTAGTCCCTAAGGACCCCAAAGCGCTTTACACATCCAGTCATCCACCCATTTACACACACATTCACACACTGGTGATGGCAGCTACATTGTAGCCACAGCCACCCTGGGGCGCACTGACAGAGGCGAAGCTGCCGGGGTGGCGCCAGTGTCATTGTACAGTGCCCCCCTGTATATCTGAAAGACTATTCAGATGTCTCCACGGGGACCATATCTTACTAAACTGACTCACATAAAATGAAAATTTTGCCTTCATTTTTGCAAAAAACGATTTAGTTCGGATTCATTCATCTCTTCCTTTTTGCTTCCATGCTTCCATCTTATTTGCTCATTCAGTCTGAGCAAACAGCTAAAGTTATGAGCCTGAGAAGAATTGAAGGTGTTGATGGACAGAAAGAAAGATGAGGGCAGAAAAAGGGGAGAGAATGCATCAGTTGTTTGACAGAGAGGATGACCCTCATCAGCGCTAATGGATGCTGCAGAAAACTGCTCTGTAATGAACATTTTTATTACTTAGTTGTCCCTATGTGAGCGCTCCGTGTGATATGAACAGTATGCTGGTCATCACCCCATCCATCTCCTCTGTGTCTTAGTCGCTCTGTCTTCTAGTGTGTGTGTGTGTGTGTGTGTGTGTACACATGAGGGTTTGAGAGAGCAGTTTGTGCTGTTTATATTTGCCGGCCCGAATCGTTTGCATTCTATAATAATGTTTGCTGGACTTTATCTGTGCACGCTCTCTTGCAAATTATCTGTGTGTGTGTGAAAGAGAGAGAGAGAGAGAGAGAGAGAGGGAGAGTCACTGATACATATTCTGTTAGATTTGATCAGCTTGCTTATGTCCTGTGGTCAAATGTGCTTCCTTTGTTTTCAGCCTCTAATAAACAGTAAAAGTGGCTGTTTAAGGTGGAATGAAAGAACCTGAAATACAACAGCAGTACTTCCCTAGAGGGAAACCCAGATATAGAACACTGTTTAGCATTTAGAGTTTGCATTTCTATGTGAATACAAGCTACTCAGCAGAGGCTGATTTCATCATGATCAAACTCTACAATTAATCATACTAAGAGCACTGCACATCCAAATTAAGGGTCTTTACAGACCAATTTATTAGATGGCCTCAGATGGGGGTACTGGGATATACAGCGATGCTTTCTCATAGAGTTTCTTTATATTTTGCTCCCAAGGAGTCAGGCTTTCTGGTAATTTTCAAGTGGTCTTGAACAATTTCGGAGTGTTTATATGGACATTGGCTGCGTTTCAAAGTGTTTTCAGCTGTGTTCGTTTCAAAAATTGTGACTGCAAAAGGGTTTTCTCATTGGCTGCTAACGTGACGAGCACAAATCACAAGCCAACGAGCACAACAGTGATAATTCTCCTTTCAAAAATGTAGAATGACCAAGATGTTACGAAATGGACGAAGTGAACGACTGAGCCCACATACTCATCAGGAAAGCGTTTGCAGAGTTCAATCAGAAAGCTGTTTTTGCCCTACACTTCTGTAGGACTGGAAGTTGTTTTGCAGTCACAGCTATCGCCTTCTGATGCTTCCATCATGTCTATTAAAGCAGCGGTCCTTAACCATTTTATCGCCACGGACCGGTTTATGTCTGACAATATTTTCATGGACCGGCCTTTAAGGTGCTGCAGATAAATACAACAAAATAAAACTAGTACTGATACCAAAAAAAAAAGAAGATACACAGGGGAAAAAAACAGGGAAACTGAGTTAATGATAAAAATGATATAAAAATAATGCTAAAAAACCCTGAAAACCATCAATTTCACACCCGAGCCCCAACTCTCGCGGCCTGATACCAAATGACTCATGGACCGGTACCCGTCCATGGCCCGGGGATTGGGGACCGCTGTATTAAGGAATTAAGCCGATACAAACAACAGTATGCCGCTACACCATGTAGATGGTGGTCATCAAAGCTCTGTGTAGCACGTGTGGACCACCAACCCACACTCTTTACATGGAACATAGTATCTTTTGCATGTAAAACCTGATAAATTAAGACAAAAATTGATTGAAAGGTGAACATTTGTTAGCAATAAGAAGCTACGGTTTTAAAAAGCCACAAAATAACAAGTAAACAATAAAATAGATAAACAGTTATTAGGCATGACAATATTGTGACAATTATCTTCATCCCAGTATCCAGTCAAATAATACTATTGGTGTGTTTTTGTGTCATGTTGAGAGTGAATAATGTAGAGAAAAGCCACAGTGATCCATCACAGCCATCCTGCTGCTGATGGATCACTGTGGCTTTTCTCTACATTAAAAAAACTGCCATAATTGATTTACCTCCACCCTTTAATCACTGTCGCCCTCTCTCTCCTTTCCTTCTTCTTTCTCCCCCTTGTTTTTTGTCCCCATTTGCCATCTTTTGTGAAGATGACAACATTGATCATGTGTATTTGAGGAGCTGTCCCCTCTTTCAATAGCAATCTAATTCTCATTTTCACCATTTAAACAGTCAGGGTACCTTAAAAATGACATGTCAAGACTAATCTTTTCAGAGACTTTTGACTAGAATTAGAAACTGTAATAAGGGAAGACTTTTTTGCCCTGTTTTCCTGTTATTTGCCTCATTGCATCTTGTCCTGCATTATAGTATAATAAATAGTCAGAGCTCTCTTAATCCCAAATTATCCCCTGTATAGGGAATAAGGGATTAAGCCTTCTGAATATCCTAAATAAAAGAAACTTGAAAAAGGAGGCGCTTTTGTAAACCTGAAATTCCTTTTTTCTCAACTGTGGTCTTGACAGAGCTTAAATGCATCTCGCAAACATAGAGGGAGCAGTGTAAGCAGTCAAACCCACGCCACACCTATCTAAAGCAGAGAAAGCATGTTGTCTCACACTGATGTTCCAGCAGTAAATACACACATATACACACTTCCTCAGGTGATTAAAAGGTCTTCACCAAAACCCTGCTGGGTATTTCATTTCATGGTGCATTACCCCCTTCCCTTGTCTGTGCGCTTGTGTGTTGTTGTGTTCCCTGGCGTGTGAATCCAAATCTAAGCCTTCATCCTTATGTTTTCCTGTTTGCACAGTCTGCATCTTCTATCCGTAAATTAAGAGACACGCAGAAGCATCGGCGGATCGGTCCCAATTTGGATTTGCTATTAGTATTTGTGTTGCCCACGCCACGCTTTGTTGGTTGCATCTTCTTGTGTGCTGCATGCCGATGAAGGTCAATTAAATTGAATCGGACAAAACGCAGGCAGACAGTGATGAGACGCCGCAAGCCTGAGAGCCAAAGCAACCAGTGCGAGTGAGACAATGAAGGGCATGAAAATGTGAAAATACAGCAAAGGAAAATTGATCAGTGATCAATTTAATTGGATCATTTGGAAAATGTTGTCTAATCTTAGTAGTGCATTTACCCTAGGTAGCTTATAAATGCCAGGATGCTATAGCTGACGTCTTCTCTCTTCACTGCCTCCATGTCACCCTGTCTCTCTGCACATCCTCCTTCACTACATCCATGAGCCTCCTCTGTGGTCTTCCTCTTCTCCTCCTGCCTGGCGGCTCCATATTTGTACAGGGCTTAGATGTTTTTGGACGTGTGCAGAGGAAGGTATTCCCCCTAAGCCTTCTCTCTCTGACTTTGTCTCCAAACTGCTCAATCTGAGCTCTTCCTGTGATGGAATCATTTCTAATCACTGGTCATAACCAACAATAATCCCATGTAGACCTTCCTTCTCTCTGTCATATCAGCCTTTTTAGGATTTTTAAAGTCCTTGGCCTCACCTCCACCCTCCTGCCTTTCCTACTCTCTCACTGCCTCATAACATGCCTTCCCCCTTTCCTCTTGTCTTTGTCTTTCGCCATCAATACCCTGTTTGCACACAGCACTGGAGGCCAAAGCATTAAGTAAAGAGCATCAACTCTATCAAGTCCCTCTCTCTTGGAAAGGCTTTAACAAGCAATTATTTATTTCTCCGATTCAACCATTGGAACATTAAGGCATGTTCACATGATTTTGCTATGGTGAAAACAGAGAAGATGTCAGTTTATAGTACAAAACTCAGAGTTTCAGAGTGGTCAGTACTTCACTGATGGTCTTGTGTATTGCCTAAACTAATATACTACAGAGTAAATTGCTGTTCCATCAAAAAAAAAAAAAAAAATTTACTTGAAAAAGGAAGCCGGAGTTTTGGATCAAAATTGTTGACATAAAATTTCTTCTATACCGTGTATAACTGTATTAAACATAGCTTATGTTGGCATTGCAGAAACCGACAGGCAGACCAAATATCTTTGAAAAGGAAACATTTTCTGGCTGCTCCTTTGCCTCTTTCAGGTGGCTCCAAATAACATTGTTTACTGCTCTCCTCCCATTTTCTCCCCTTCTGAGTCATCTCCGTCTTTCATTTCTGCCTCTTTGTGCCATCTCCTTTCTACTCCCTGACTTTCCATCACTGCTGATTGCAGCATGCGATCTGATTTCCACCTGTGTGTGCATGTGTGTCCACTGCTTTAATTATGTTTGTCTGTATCTGTGTAGTTTTCTTCATTGTGTGTGTAAAACCTTGTCTTTCTTATATTGTCTATTTCACATTGTCTTGACTGAACAGAATGAATCAGGCTGTGTTTACACGCATATTGGACAGGTTTAAAGCCCTACATCTTGATGAAATTTGGGTTTTTAAGCCCACTAGCAGTCTCATAGGTCTTGGCATGATGAAGATAAGCAGTACAAACCATGGTTGATCATTTCCACCTTGTGGAAAACTCACACAAGGAAAGAGGCGGCCATCTGCGAGGCTGTAATTAGGCAAAGTGGTGCTTTGAGGTAAATGCTAATGCCCAGATGCTAACATAGCTAATAAAAATTCTAAAAGATTGATGTTTAGCAGGAACTATTTACCATGTACACTCTCTGAGTTTAGTACTTCTAACATTTGCTAATTAGTATTGAACGTGTTGAACACTGAAAGGAGTGGAGTATAAAGTGGAGTAGTGAGCCAAGCATTTATGATCATTCTGACTCTTGATGCATGCTGCTGAACTGAACATGGTGCATCAATTTAGGACCACAAAAGAAAAAGCTGTTGACCTCAACATGCATTATCTACCACACACATCAGTTAGAGGCAATTTGAGGTCCAGTATCTTCCCCAAGAACACTTGAGCCTTTGGACTAAAGGAGCCAGAACCACCAACCTTTCATTCCCATTTCGAAATCACAGACATCTGTGTGGTTGCATTAAGCAAGCGTCAGCTAATAAAGCTCCGAGCCTAAAGGATAGATGAGAATCAGGCTGCAGATTTCTGGTAACTTTTTCTTTTTAATTTTCTTTTTTCCCAGTCTTTATCCCTACTGACACTGGATTAGACTTCATGGAGCCCTGAACCCACAGAAGGATTTATACAACTGTTCACATTAAGCAGTAATGCTCCCCAAGACTTTGATATGTAAAGTTAGTTGTGTTCCCTTTTAAGGGACCACCAGTACCATTACAAGTCATCCTGAGGGGAACGTGGTTTTCATTGACCTCTGGTGGCAGCTGAGGTAATACTTGTTCATTACAAACCGAAAGAGAACAATTCCGGGAATCACCTGAGTCATTAGGATTCACTGTCATCCATCGCTTGGCTTAATTATTATATTAGACTTTAGATTTTAGTCTGGACTAAATTGAAGACTGACAGGCAGTCATTTGCCATTTCAGGAGCTTCCAGGCTTAAAGTCCTCTGGCACTGTATCGGAATTCCGGTGTAGGGCAAAATTAGATTTACGTACATTGTAGCATGTTTATGAAATAGTCAATTGAATTCAGTTTTATTTATATAGCACCAAATCACAACAGACTCCTCAAGGCACTTCATATTGTAAGGTAAAGACCCTACAATCAAGCAATCAAACAACCCTTGTTTGATGGTTGTGCAATCACCTTGTGATCAAAAGGGGTGTGCTACATGTTCAGGTTGTTGCACACTCAAGCTATGGGCGATCAGCTGGTCATTATAAGTGTTTGCACTCAGTCTCGAACTACGGATTTTTCCTAGTCACAAGGAGTCATTACATAGAAAGAAGCAACTTTCGTAGGCTATTCCTTATGGCTTTAAAAAATTGCATGGGTTTGGATACAATCACATTGAGATTTTTGACTGAGGAAACAGTGAATGATGCATTTTTGTTTTGGTTCAAACATTTAGGAGCTAAACGCGTTGACGCAGTGCAGCCCTCACACGGGGCGATCCGCGTTAACTCGCTGACGGAGGTTAATGCGGTTATGGTGTTAACGTCATTTTCAAGACAATTTGATGAGATTAACGCTGACAGCAATAGTTGCTTCTAGTTTGCTGCATTTATTACTTCATTATTATACTTCAACTGTTTAGTTTACTTAGACACGTTTTTACCATCAGTGGTGCAGAAAAGGTAAGAAATGGTTCATGACTTTACACCTGAATACAAAACGTTAAGCTGACCCAGACTCTTCACAAAATTAGAAATGTTTGCTTGAACAGGAATTGTGTTGGTTGAATGCCATGCTTAAAGGGGTCAAAAGAAAGGTGGCAACTGAAATGAGGCATAAAGATAAGATAAGATAACTCTTTATTGTCATTGCATATTCATACTTAGTACAATAATACAACGAAAGTGGAAAAATGCAGAAAAAGAAAGAAGGGAAAGGAGACAATGTGTGTTGAGGAAGCTAGTGTAAAAAAGGCAAACAGATACACGTACTGAGAAGAATAATCGTAACAAATGCCACATTAACAAATAATGATAGCAGTAGAATATTGAATTGACTAAGAAAAACATTATAAGCACTTGGGAGGAAGCTAAATGGGTAAAATTCAGCAGGAAAAAATGAGACAAAAGAAGTACGTGATGGTGTTAAGGCTAAATGGAGGTTAAATGTGAGCATTTTCAGGTATTGCCATTCCCCTCACCTATTAATGTCAGCATCCATCAGCAGAGACCTGACCTCCACACCAATGTGGTTGGATATACTGTACCTGTGTGTCTGTGTGCAGTCGTAAATCTTTCAAATCCTCCTTCAGAACAGAAAGTCCTTGTACAAAATAGCGTGTCCTTCCGCACTTGCAGATAAAAGCCTCAGTGATGTACCGTACGTGATTCAGTGCAACACTGGCTGAAGCCGATCATCGTCAATAACAATACAAACATAGTACAAACTGGTGATTTGTTGGACTGGACTGGAGTACTGAGTACATAAGATCTGCACACAGCGAATGAACACAAAGGTCATTGTTCTGAATGTCCTACATACATAGGCTATCATCACCATAGTAAGATGCCCATACCGCCACCTTTATATTTTGTTTAAAGAATGAAAGCAATATCTTGTTTCTTAAAATTTATTTGTGGTTTTGTATTGCATATTCCTTTCATGTTATTGTGTTAGGTCTTTGCATCATTAAAACTCAGGTGGTCAGCACAGACTCTGACATGTGAAGCTAATCGGATGGCCGTGTTTGTTTTGTCAAAAGTCAATCTTAGTAGCACAACTTTTTACTGTCGCAGCAGCAGTAACAAAGCACAGATATTAAGAGTTATAACAGCGATTATTGCTGTTTGTTCAATTTAGGGAATCGTCAAACCTCGTGGTTCCAAACCTGTGATCTGTTATTCCATTACTTTATTCATGGATTTCATATATCAGGAAAACTCAAACTCCAAGATTAAATTATCATCTTTATCTGTGATAGTGTAGTGGTTTACACTTTCCTTAATAAGCAAAAGAACCCCGGTTCAACTCGTGTACTCATCAGAGTAGTCAACATTTTCCAGTCTTCCATTATCCAAGTTTGGTGACTCCATGGCGTCACGTGAAGGCTGTGTGCAGGCAGGAGTGGTAGTAGGAGGACCCACTGTGCAAACACTCAGAGGCGGAAAGTAACTCAAACTCAGATTTATTGCTAAAAGCAAACGGTAACAAACTTGGTAACAAACTTGCAAATAAACTTACACAGACAGACCACAGAGCAAGTAGCGGGTAGATCATGGCACAGACACAGAGAAACACAGGGCTTAAATACACAGAGGGATCAATCAGGGAATGGGTAACAGGAGGGAAACACAGCTGGGGCAAATCAGGCCTAACGAGACAGGGGAAGCAAAACCAGATACATTAACATAAGACGTGGACCTTCAAAATAAAACAGGAAACAGACTGAACTTATAGACACAGACTAACAAGCAGGCACTGTAACAAAGACGTGGGAACAGGGCAGACACAGACACTGACTGGACACAGAATAGAGGGAGTATGGAAACCCAAACCTGAGAACTACATAATCAAACATCAAGAAGAACTGGGGAAAAATTAGAAATGCAAAACCAAAACCAAGATAAGAACACAAATAAAAAGGTACAAAACTGAAACCACTGGGTCAACAACCCAGGTACCCTAACACATGGAAATAGTTGCCTCAGTTTCCTGTTTTTTTTTTTTTAGGAACAGCAGTGCCACCTGGTGTTCTGCTGCTACAGCCTCAGAGGACCAAACGAGGACGATGTGTTGTAGGTTCTTCTTCTTAAATATTTTGATTGCAACAGTTGATCATTTAAGTTAACTTTTGCTTTCCTCTCCGCTCGAAGCAGTCTGCCCAGTCTCCTCTGCTATAACTGCTACTGGGTGGGTATTTTCACTTTCAAGCTATTCTCTGTAAAGCTTACAAATATTTATGTGAAAAAATTCACTTCCTGAAGGCCAAGATGTGGCATGGAAATTGGCAAAGCACGCCCCTTTTATGGCTACACTCGTGTAGTGAATGTGTAAGAGTACGACAACGAGAAGTAAACAAACGTGCTTCAAAATGTGACCTGGGTTTAAGCTTTAAAGAGCCGAGGAGCACTTTTGTTCTCCTTCAGCATGCTCTATATAAGGTAAAAGTGGAGTGGCAAAGGATCAAAGGATAAAGAAAAAGAGTGAGTGGGGGTGTGGAGATATAAATATCTAGAGCAACAGAGAGATGAGGACGCGTCCCTCTCTTTCCTCCCTCCTTCAAATGTCTGCTTTTCAGTTTTTCTCCTCCACTTAAAATTTACTGGGAGGCATGGGGAGAGATGGATAGACTGAGAGGAAGAGGCAGCGCGAGAGATGGAGGAGTGTGTCGCTGCCTACTCAAGGGCAAAGAGCACCTTGACAGCCTTTCTTGAGGAAAGACTAGTCATGTCAGCCTCTCCTCTCTGTGTGTTATTCTGTCTCATATACAATTTCTTTTCCTGTCAATTTATTTCTTATTTCTCCCTTGCTGGCTTTCACTTCCCTTTCATATAGGAAACCTGAGCAATATGCACAACTGTTTGTTCAGAAAACTTTATTTAAAAAGGAAGTTCAGAGCAGCTCAGCCTAACACTCCTACTGAGGAAGCGACCGCAAACGCATCAAGCATTTATGCATTTGTGTTCAGTTAAAACATGTGTCCTGATATTTAATTATTGTTTTCACTCATTTTGATAAAAGCAACATTTTCTAATTTCTGCTTGGTCTCTTTTCCTGTTTTTTTGTTTACTTTTTCATTTTTTGTGCAGTTATGTGTGTAAATAAAAGTCCCAGAATTTGCCTTGTACTGGAAATCAACACTTGGCAGGAACGAACGTGTTTTCTAATATGCCAAGAAATTATTGTTTTCCTCCCAAAATGCTAAAAAAAAAAACGCACTTTTTTGTAAAACCCAAGTCTTAATAATCCTTCAGCAAGATGTGAAGAATAGCCATCTGTGCACATAGATGTTCTGCAAAAAAAGCATCACTTACACCTGAGCACCTGCACAGAGACATGTTGACTGAGGTTTGTATCCCACATCAGTCAACCTTCATGATACATGAGGAACTATGTGAAAGTTTCACAGATGTCAACTTAACCCAAATTTATAAGCAAAGGTTCCACTTCTCCAAATCAGGTTTGCTGTAAGTCAACAGTGCTAATAATACATTGCTAAAGAAGTCCCAAGTTGAAATTACTGAGTTCCCGTTTGGAAATTGAATCTGGAACACTCCCTCAAATGATTTCTGACTTGAAAAGCACTAGCAAGTGCGAGTTGACGATTCAAGATGGTGGTGACCACAAACAGTGGTAAAACAGTTTCCATCAGTACTGTCACTGTTGTGTATTTGTGCCTCACTAAATAAGCCATACACAGAGTAGGGGCCGGGGTCTGTCCATTAATGTCCCGCAGCTGTGTTTATAAGCTCACTGTTGGTCTGTATTACTAGTGACACATGAATAGCTAAGTTGCTAAGAACCAAAACACATCCTATTTTTCCTCGCTTTTTCTGCTAACTCGGGACTGACATCACTCCCGACATCTGACATCCGAGTCCCGATGTATGTGGAACGCACCATGATCCCTGAATCTATGAACGACCGGTACGCTCCAACCTTGTACACAACGTAACGCCCAAATCTTGTCACGGTGGGGCGTGACAACTTTCACTGTTCACTTGTGCACTAACATGTACCACTCTTTGGCTTGTGCCACTATAATGAGATCATCTATCTCATTTGACTGGGACTGGTTTTAAAGATGCACTGATCAGTGTATGTTACTGCCTTCCTTCCTCTCTCTCTGACACACACTCGAATGCACAAACAGCTGTAATCCATCTTAATACCTCAGGGAGTGATTAGTGGGATAGACGAGGATACGTCTGTAACTGATCGTCTTATAGGCCGACATATAATAACAGCTACTGTGGCTGATGTTCTTACTGTGTGACCCAAAGGCTGTGTGTGTGTGTGTGTGTGTGTGTGTGTGTGTGTGTGTGTGTGTGTGTGTGTGTGTGTGTGTGTGTGTGTGTGTGTGTGTGTGTGTGTGTGTGTGTTGTAATTTTCCTGATTTTTCTGATTTGTTTATTGCTGCACTATGAAAGCTTCCTGTGTGTGTAAGCACCATAAAGGTAATGAATGTTGGCATTACAAATAAAAACATAAATCAAGTATTTAAACATATCTTTACACACACACACACACATCAAATCCATTTTGTGCTTGGCAGGTCTTTACAGTAGAATTATCATGAAAGAGCTGTTAACCTTGAGCAGATAAGCTTTCTCTGCACCTTTTTTATTATAGTGCACATGACACACACACACAGTCATCATCACCATCGTATAAAAGTCTTTAAGGCAAAAAGCTCAAACACTGAAACACACACACACGTTTTCTTTCATTCGCTCGCTGATGACTTGATGACATTAACCCTGAATGACATGCAATGACTTCTACTCCAGTCTTGTGCCGAAGTCGATGTGGTGAAAGCCGCAATGTGTGCATCATCTGCAATAGGTGTTAATTTTGGATCAACTTACCCGTCCAGATGTTTTTGTGTTGTAATATTTTTGTTTTTGCCATTAACCCAACACGCAGAGCAAGTATCACGAGCAGTCAGCTGAGTTTTCTGTCGAGTCCTACTGGATGATGAGAACAATGCAGGTGAAAACAATTTTTATGTGTTCGGCTGCATGAAGTGCATAACTGTATTTTAATGTGTATACCATTCACTTGTGTCTCTTTCTATTATGTTTAATAGAGTAGCAACTCTTGTGCTTAACATAGACTTGAACATCGCATAAAGCCTGAAGATTTATCAGCTTCACAACAGGCATCTACTTATTGATAATAAACAGTAAACCAATAGTTAATGTAAGCTTACAGCAGATGGATGTCTTCCTTCTCTCACCCCAACCGGTCGCAGCAGATGGCCGCCCCTCCCTGAGCCTGGTTCTGCCGGAGGTTTCTTCCTGTTAAAAGGGAGTTTTTCCTTCCCACTGTTGCCAAAGTGCTTGCTCATAGGGGGTCATATGATTGTTGGGGTTTTTTCTCTGTATCTATGAAGCGCCTTGAGGCGACTTATGTTGTGATTTGGCGCTATATAAATAAAATTGAATTGAATTGAATTGAATTGAAATTGAATTGAATTGACTACAGCTGCTTCTAGGTTCAATGTGTTGTGCATTCAGAAATGACTTCCGCATGTTTGTAATCATTGATTATTTGAGTTATTGTTGCCTTCCTGTCAACTCAAAAAGCAGTCTGCCCATTCCACTCTGACCTCTGGCACCAACAGGGCATCTTCCCTCAGTGAACTCACTGGGTAGTTTGTTGTCAGGACATTCTCCTTCCCTGTAAACCTTAGAAAATTCAAATTCAAATTTTTATTTGTCACGTACACAGTCATACACAGTACGATATGCAGTGAAATGCTTAGACAACTGCTCGTGACCTAAAGAAAACAAAAAAAGGAAAAGGCTATGAATAAGATAGGAAATAAATATGAAAAATTAAAAAGGGTAAATTTAATTAGGAAGGAATAAAATATAAATTAAGGTTAAAAATGAAATAACTGTACAACACAAATTAGAATGAAGGGTAAATTTAACTGGGAAAGAATAAGATAAAATATATAAATTAAAGTTGAAAATAAAATAACTGTACAACAACATACACAATACACAGTATAGAACTATATAAGAATGTATGAAGAAATATAAATAAATAAATATAAATAAATATATACACAATAACAGCAGCTGTACAAGTATTAACTGGAAATGAAGAATGTAGTGACCAGTGTTGTGCAATCCACATTATGTCTTGTGCAGTGCAAATATGCTTAAAGTGATTTAAGTGATGAAGTGAAACAATGTCCAGAAAGTCCAGTGTGTGTGTGTAAGAACTATATGTGTGGGTCAGTACTGTGTGGTGGTGTGATTGAGAGACCGTATCGCCTGTGGGAAGAAGCTCCTCCTCAGTCTCTCTGTGTTGGTCTTCAGGGAGCGGAATCGCTTTCCTGACCTCAACAGACAGAACAGTCCGTTGTTGGGATGGCTGAGGTCCTTCACGATCTTCCTGGCCTTGGTCCAGCACCGCCTGCTGTAGATTGAGTGCAGGTCAGGGAGCTCGGAGCGGATGGTGCGCTCAGCTGACCGCACAACCCTCTGTAGAGCTCGTCTGTCCTGCATGGTGCTGTTCCCGAACCAGGTTAAGATGTTTAAGATGTGAAAGCTGTGTGGGGAAATCCCAGCAGATTAGCAGGACGGGCTGGGCTGAAATACTCACACACTACATATTCATACAGTACTTACTACAGCCCATCTGGGACCAACAACCAATCACATTTCTTCCTCATTCTCATGCTCAGATTGAACTTAAGCAGGTTGCCTGGCCATGTCTGTAAACCTGATTGCATTGAGTTCCAGCCATGTGTGACTGGCTGATTAGATATTTGTGTTGATGATTAGTTGAACAGGCGTACCTAATTCCCACCTGTCCTAATGTAAATTGGCTGGTGAGTGTATAGTATAATTTATATTATATTCTAATTACTTTGTGTAATGTGAAACAACTGCTTTATGAATTATATATTATGTATTGTATTGCAACTGTAAAAATAATGATTGCATTATCAGTTTTGTGTTTTACCACCTCCTCTGCCTTCTTTCATGTTTTTTGGAACAAACATCATAAGCTACGCATTCAACATTATGCTGGCCATAAAAAATGCGCTCATAGATGCACGAAATGGTATTTGTCAAACTTCATAACCCATTAGTAAAGATTAGTCTAAACGTACGTTTAATTAAATAATAATTCACCGTTTGGTAACAATGGAATTATACAGCGTTACAAATAAACTGATAGATGAGGTAACGTATGGATTAAAACCCAAAGGCTGTGTTGTGTTTTGGTGTCACATAATTGCTTCGCCCCCCTCATTTTATACTCTGTTGTCAAAACTCAGCCGCTGTGTAATTTAATTCAGTTTGGATTGCTTTCAGACAAAAATGTTCAATATTTAATTTGACTCTCTCCACATTGTTCTGTGACAGCTTCAGACGCCTGCAAGTTTTAATCACAGCTGAGTTCTGCAGAGCTGAGGTCTTGACAATTAACATGCGCGATCAAATGTGTACAGGGTGGTCCATATATATGGATACACGGTAATAACATGGGAATGGTTGGTGATATTAAAGTCCTCTTTGTGGCACATTAGTATATGTGAGGGGGCAAACTCTTCAAGATGGGTGGTGACCATGGTGGCCATTTAGAAGTCGGCCATCTTAGATACAACTTTTGTTTTTTCAATAGGAAGAGGGCCATGTGACACATCAAACTTATTGGTAATGTCACAAGAAAAACAATGGTGTGCTTGGTTTCAACATAACTTTATTCTTTCATGAGTTATTTACAAGTTTCTCTTTGTTCACAGCCATTGATATGTCGAAGAGGTTAACACGTGAGGAGCGGATTGAAATCGTGTTGATATCTGGTGAACGCAGTAACCGGGTCATTGCAGCAGATTTCAATGCAAGACACCCTACGAGACCACCCATCTCCCATGCTACAGTTAGCAAACTGCTTGCTAAGTTTCGTGAAACTGGTTCAGTGTTGGATTTGCCAAAATGTGGACGCAAGAAAACTGTCACTAATGAAGAAACATCAGTGGCTGTCCTAGCTTCATTCAGCAAGAGCCCACAGCGTAGCACTCGTCGCATGTCACTGGAGAGTGGCATTAGTCGAACATCTCTTCGGCAGATATTAGCTACTCACAAATGGCACCCTTACAAACTCCAGCTACTGCAGCATATCAACGAGGATGACCCAGATTGGCTCACAGAATTTGCAGAATGGGCAAAACAAAAATTGGAACAGGACCCTCAGTTCACGCAGAAGATTTTGTTCAGTGATGAGGCAAACTTTTATGTGAATGGTGAAGTTAACAAACAAAACGAACCCACATTGGATGGATCCCTCCAAGACTGTTGGAACAACAAAAGTGATGGTTTGGTGTGGTATATGGGGTACAACGATAGTGGGTCCATTCTTCATCAATGGAAACCTCAAGGCCACTGGATATTTGAATTTGCTACATGATGATGTGTTTCCCTCTTTATGCACTGAAGCTGGCACGTTCCCTGAGTTTTTCCAGCAAGATGGTGCACCACCACATTATGGGTGCCAGGTCCGAGCATTCCTAGATGAATAGTTTCCTGGAAAGTGGATTGGTCGTTGTGGGCCAGTTGAATGGCTCCCAAGGTTTTCTGATCTGACCCCCTTAGACTTTTATCTTTGGGGTCATCTGAAGGCAATTGTCTATGGTGTGAAGATACGAGATGTGCAGCACCTGAAACTACGGATACTGGATGCCTGTGCTGGCATTTCTCCTGCGGTGTTGCTATCAGTGTGTGAAGAGTGGGAGAAGAGGGTTGCATTGACAATCCAACACATTGGGCAGCACATTGAACACATTTTATATGTGGTCAGAAACTTGTAAATAACTCATGAAAGAATAAAGTTACTTTGAAACCAAGCACACCATTGTTTTTCTTGTGACATTACCAATAAGTTTGATGTGTCACATGGCCCTCTTCCTATTGAAAAAACAAAAGTTGTATCCAAGATGGCCGACTTCTAAATGGCCACCATGGTCACCACCCATCTTGAGGAGTTTGCCCCCTCACATATACTAATGTGCCACAAACAGGACTTTAATATCACCAACCATTCCCATGTTATTACCGTGTATCCATATAAATGGCCCACCCTGTACAATAAGGCTATGAAAAGGTCATTTGATCCAGACAAAAAATTCCAAACTTTATTTTCAGAGTCGTTAAAATTCCCCTGTCTTAGCTACCACTCAATAGATATTAAATCAGCAGCAGCAGAGCCATCATTTACAAAGTAGAGCACTCATAATCTACTGCAGGAAACAACTAAAGAAGAAAAAAAGGCAGCCTTTCTCCCGTTTTTACACCCGGTGGCTGTGTTCAACTAATGATACTCCTGAAAAAGCCAATATTTTACAGAGTACAAAACAGTAAAGCTCAGTGATTTCATGAAAATAACTAAAAAACATCACTTGCTGTTGTTTGAAAAAAAAAAAAAAGAGGGAAGGGAGGTAAAGGCCAAGAGGATTTCTGCAGTAAATGGAAGGCTCATTGTGACAAAACCACCTCTGACACTGAAAGTGTAAGCGGATGATTTAGAGGTTGGAGAGGGTCTCACATACACAGGGACGCAAACACATTTTGATCAACAATAACAACTACAGTCAAAGGAAGAAGGAAATAGGAAAATTACAAAAGCGTATTTTAACAAACTGGATGACATTGCATACAGAGGACAAAGAAAACACAAACTTCAAAGATGGTTTTAAAATAGAAACACTATAAAGGTCGGTAACTAGCTCCCTTGTTAGAAGAGCTGACAGTGACATTAAGAAGCAACTAGCTGTGCAGTGCGGGCATTAGAAGCCCATCTGGGACATCTGTTTGAGCGGTCCAGTTGCCCTGATGAAAATACACTCATACAGTTTACACTGTGTTCACGCAAGTGGTCACCATCTGGTGTGCTATACATAGTCCTGTCGGGAAAGTGATGCACTTTCAGTACATTCCAGGATGGAAAGCTATGCTCCATAAGACTTACGAGCACCACTGGAACAAATGTTTGACTATTACATTGCTCATACATATTATGTTTGTTTGATTTTGCACAGCAATTTGTAGAAAGTGCTACTTCAGGACTTTCCTTTCCATGCATGTATGGAAAGTTTTTTTTTAAAAAATAGAGAACAGAAAAAAAATTAAGCATGAGAAATATGACAAATGAGTCAAAAGCAGCATAAAAGGTAGAAACTGGAGTAGAGCTGGGTTGCAACGTGCCTTGCAGATGTTAAAAGCTGAGATGAAACCTTTATTTTGAAGGTGAATGGTCTCCATGTCCTATGCGCATTGCACTCTTCAGTTTCACTCCCATTTCACTGGCAAGTGTTAGCAGACAGGTTAGCATCATTCGTGCAAATGACAAATTACTGTACCAATCTGCTATGACAACACCAAGAAGTACTGTTCTGTATTGCACCTTCCTTGCAATCAATTTTGCTCGGCGACAGCCAGCAGCCTTTAACAGCTACTTCTCAGCCAGTCAGAGACTACACATTTTTCCAAAGTGACCACAGGGTGCCAAGTGGCCACTTACCTGCGTATGTAGGTTTGTATGATTACGGTTTAACAATCAATTTTGACTGACAGCAAACCAGTCAAAACCAGTCAGAGAATACTCATTTTTCCCTGACAACCTGTGGTTGGTTAATAAGTGTTCCTGCTTTACCAGGTGTAACAATTAAGTTTAGCATCCAGGCATCCATGAAAACAAATTTATAAATTTAACAGAGTTACAAGTTAGCAGGAAGTTAGCTCACTAGTTTCCACCTAAACATGATATAGCATGTTCTCACAGAGATGTTTCTGAAAAAATTAAAATGTACAGCTCTGCTATCACTTCCAACATAAATGAAGACAGAAAACTAAACAGCAGTGACTTTAGGGTTAATGAAGTTGGACTAGCAGGTATATAATAATGTGCTACATGATTGCTAGCGACACAGCTATGTTAGCGTAACATAAACACAGCAAAGCTGGAGGGTGAACGCTAACGTTTTTTCCACTTGATAAAAGTTAACGTGAAGGTTCCCAGTGCTTTAAATGGACCAAACTTCAGTCAGGAGAACAACTGAGATAATCCATCCACAATACGAGGTTAGTCATTAATATACTGCAACAACATGGGAATAGAGCAGCTGCGAGAGAATTCAACATTAATGAATCAATGGTACAGAAGTGGAGGAAGCAAGAATAATGAGTTGAGTAAAGTTTGACTTATCTGACTGTTTTGTTTCGCTTAATGCACCTTATGGTCTGAAAAATAAAATATGATTTTTGTATTTTTCTCCAGCATTACTGGTTCTGTTTGTCAACTATCAGATACCCTAAAGTGTTCACAATCCACCCAGTACAAATATAACAGACTTACTGACTGGATATATCAAGTACACAGACACACAAAACACACATCGTATTTTACCTTCAGTCTCCCACCTTCATTGTTTCTTTCAGTCTCTCATTTCTCGTGATCTTTCTGGTGTGAAATCAACTTGTCCAACAGCATCTTTTATTTTCTGTTTCTCACTATATAGTTCCCTCAGGGAACGCTTCCTTTATTACTTTCCCAGAACTGGATATGTAGTGATAGATCTGTCAGTGTATTTTATTTTGAACACAGAGTTTGATAAATAGCTGCAAATAAAACAAATGACAACACAAAAATGAATGCATGAATAATGAATGAATAAAATATTAAACCTTTGTTTGAAACTAATGTATGTAGGAAGCTTGAAGATGCCACACAGGTTTTTTTTAAAGACACTATGTCTTGATTCCCACTTAAAACGTGTTCAAATTGCAGTTGTGCAAAGCCCTAATAGAAATTATTTGATGTCTTCGAATGCCACTCAAAAATAAGAATTAATTTACAATGCAGCCATGTGAAAAAGAAAGTGTATATAAGACTTTATACACTCCTGTTAAAAGCAGGTACACCCTGTGAGTGAGTAGAACCACCTTTAGCAGCAATTGCTTGAAGTAGTCATTTTCTGTATGACCTGATGAGTCTGTCACATCATTGTGGAGGAATTTTGGCCGACTTTTCTTTACAATGTTGCTTCAGTTCATTGATATGTGCAGGGATTCGTTTATACACAGCTCTCTTAAGGTCCCACCGCAGCATTTAAGTCAGGTTGAGGTCTGGACTTTGACTGGACCAGTGCAGCACTTTGATTCTTTTCTTTTTCAACCATTCTGTTTTTGATCTGCTGCTGTGCTTGGAATCATTGTCCTATTGAATGACCCAGTTTCAGCCAAGCTTTAGCTGTCAGACAGATGCCTTAAATTTGGCTCTAATATACTTTGGTATACAGAGATATTCATGGGCAACTCAATGACTCCAAGGTGCCCAGGTCCTGGCGCTGCAGAGAAAACCCAAATCATCACCCCTCCACGCTTCAAGTTGATGTGAGGTGGGGAAGGGGTGATTTGCTGTGCCTGGGCTAATCTGTCCAAAGGACATTGTTCCAGAGACACTGTTCTGTCATTGTCTTTTTAGAAGAGGCTTGTTCATTCTTTTTAATTGTACTGACATGAACTTTAACATTTAGTATGCGAAGGCCTGTAGAGTCTGAGATGTGGCTCTTAGGGGTTTTTTGGCAGTTTGTCTGAACATTGCACAGTCTGACCTCGGGTTGAATTTGACATTTTATGAACACATCTGAATGCTTCAACCAAACACATTGTGAGAACTTCTTCTTTTATAGAGGTGGTCACACTTGCTGATGATCAGTTAATCAAGTGCATATTATTATCAGCACCATTCAACTGAATTAAATTTGATTTATATAGAACCAAATGACAACAGCAGTCGCCTCAAGGTGCTTTATATTGTAAGATAAAGAGCCTACAATATTACAGGGAACTCCAAAAATCAGATGAACCCCCACTGATTAAGGATTTGGCAAAAGGGGGAAGGAAAAACTCCCATTTAACAAGAAGAAACCTCCAGCAGAATTAGGCTTAGGCGGAAGGGGAGGGATAGCCATTTGCCACAACCATACTTACCCCCTTTATTTCTAGAGAAGCAGTCGCTGTCTACATAGTTTGTCACTTGTATCCAACACTGGAGCCACTCATGCAAGTTTTGTAAATATATATATATATCGTTGCAGAAAAGATGAGCTGTATTGTAACAGGCGGCAGAAACAGTATTGACCATTTTAACCTTATGCAGCTCATTTTTTCTGACACTGAAAGAAGTGGTTAGGTGCATTATGCCCACTGGCTGCACATTGTGGGCATACAGGTGGATGATTGAGGTAGTAAGGCTGAATCAAAATATTTAAGTTTTGGCCATAAAATAAAAAATGCTGTAACACTGAATGTTACTGCAGAGTTGTTTAATTCTTTGCCAGCTTTTCACATCGCACAAAAAATGTAAAACTAATCATTTAAGTTATCAAATGAAGTATTAGTCACTGAACAACAAGGTCATGTTTCAACAGCTATGCACCAACAGGCAGGAATGCATGTTAGTTGAGACTTTACCAGTATTTAATAATGTTTAGTTCTATAATCTTTTGACCGATTCTAGACTTCAATTACACAAATCCAATAAGTTTGAGAAAATTTCTGCTTGTAATATGAATACGCTGAAAGCCAGCCACAGATTTTAACTTACAAAAGATCTGATGCCTCAAGCAGCCAGTTACCAGAAAAATATAGCAAGCCAGCCAACGTTTGGGTCAGCAGAAAGACCAATATGCTCTTAAGGACAACCTCTAGGTCTCTTTTTACTTGAAGACTCTGTAGTTAAGAGGAACATTGGCTGAGCAGGACATAAATCAAGGAGGAAGCCCATTTCTAAAACCTATTTGAGTGGGTAAAATTTCTTTTTTGATTGCCTCTATTTCAAGGCTCACCCAGAGCACCAATTGCTGTGCTTTATGGCGTTGCTGTTGACACATCAGCTGCGCTTTAATGGAATTTTTGACAGCATCACACAAACACACACACACACACACACACACACACACACACACACACACACACACACACACACAGTCAAAGACAAACAAAAAACTTACTAAAGAGTCAACTTAGAGCTGAAGCAGTTTCGTGCACGCGCTCAAACAACCACACGACTTTTGTTTTGCTGGAATGTCATAACTTTTAATCAGAGTTATACTGAAGGGCTAGATCAGCTGTTTTATTATGAAAAGAAACTTTATTCTCAAAGAAAAGAGAAAGTCACAGGCAGCTACTGTGAAGGTGAGAGTGCGCACAGTACAGGCTCTGTGGCATCCGTGGCTGGTTTTAAAGTACCTTTTTTGTTTTTGGGATCCTTCAGTCCTTGTATTTCCATAATAGCTTTAGGTGCAAAATTATCAGCTAACGCTAACAAGCTAAACTGGCAAATCTCCATTCATAAAATTTATGTGTGAAACACACAGATACAAGTACAGTATCTGTATCAGTATCAACAGAATAAAGAAATACTATCTTTACCAAATCTGTAGCCCCTATTTTTTGTCAGATATATGTCAGTTATGATTTTGGTCTTGGCGCTCCAGCGGTTCACTGGGTGCTGAGGTTGAGTTCACTCGCTCCATTTATAGCAGAAGTGACGCCAAGCAGACGCCACTCAGCTCCCTCTGTCGGACCACCTGTCAGTCAAACTGGCCATGACCTCCAGTTCAGTATCCAGATGGATGGGTTATAAAAAACTAATCTATACAGTTGAAGGGGAACTTCTCCATGGAGAGCAAAACCATTTTTGTACCAGGCTGCAAATATGCTTTGTAATGCTGTAATATTGGACTTCATAACATGGGAGTGGAAGCAGAATTTGGTGCCACCCTCTACAGGCCTTTAGAAGAACTGCAGTTCTTAGCACCTGTGCAATCACTTCATTTTTCTATCATACAACACATTTGACAAGATGACAAATTACATTTACTTAATTATCTTTACTACAGTCTTGTGTTACTATTCCTCTTTTACAGTTTCTGCTTACTACTGCGTTCAAGTATAAAAAACTACTGCAATACATTTATTTGCTAGCTTTACATGAAACGGTCTTTATGCATCCCAAAAATATGGGAAATAACATACAATGTACAACCACGAATAAATCTCCAGTACATCTTCATAGCTACCCGGCAGCATATAAAATAATCATAAACTGGCATTGATGGACCTCTGATCATTATCCAGTAATATCTTTTTTTAAATGGAGCAATCCACAAACCAGCAACTGCATGCTAATGGGAATATATTTGTTCTTTTATGTACGTAAATGATCTCAAACTATTTCCAATAGTTCGTGATAAGTTTTATGGTTGTTTTCTAATTTGCAACACACCAACCACTGTATTAGTTACACCTTACTAGTACTGGGTTGGGCCCCATTTTGACTTCAGAGCTGCTTTAATTATTTGAGACACAGATTCATGACAGTGCTGGAAACATTCCTCAGAGATTTTGGTCCACACTGATATGGCAGCATCACACAGTTGCTGTAGATTTGTCGGCTATACATGATGATAATCTCCTGTTCAATTACATCCCAAAGTTGCTCGATTGCACTGAGATCTGCCGACTGTGGAGGCCGTTTGAGTACAGTGAACCTACTGTAATGTTCAGGAAACCAGTTTGAGATTATTTGAGCTTTGAGACATGGTGTGTTATCCTTATGGAAGTAGTCATCAGAAGGTGTCACACTGTGATCATAAAGGGATGGAGATGGTCAACAACAATGCTCCGGTAGACCGTGGGGTTCACATGGAGATTAGTTGGTACTGAGAGCTGTGCTAAGAAAATACCCCACATACAAACAGTGTTGGGAAGGTTACTTTTAAAATGTATTCCGTTACAGAATACAGAATACATGCCCCAAAATGTATTCTGTAACGTATTCCGTTACGTTACTCAATGACAGTAACGTATTCTGAATACTTTGGATTACTTAATATATTATCATGCTTTTTACAACAACGTGAATGTACTATTGCTGTGATTTATTACTATTACTGAAGGTCCGCGACTCCGAACTGTAGTAAAGGGACCTCTGGCTAATACGGCGGGGTCCCTGTCGGCTCGTAGCCGAAAAATAGCTTTACTTTGTTGTGTGGGTCAACTTTTCTGGCGAGAGACAGAGAGAGGGGTTGAAAGACTGCTCCAACGGAACTTATTGTTTTCGGAGGAAAACACGAACACGGTGTACAGTCGAGTTCTTAATAGCTTACTTACAACTGGGCTCGTCAGGCACTCTTATTGGCTGAACAAATTATTATATTTAGATGCTTCCAGCTTCCGTTTTTCCTCGATGACAACTCGTACCTTTCCACTCCCCTTTTTCTCCCTCCTCGCGCTCACAGACCCATAACGTGTATGGCAGTCCATTCTCCCTGCAGCACGAACTACACTCCCCATGATGCTACATTCTTTAGAGCTATGCTTGTAGCATTCTGCCTGTTAGCTTAGCACAACAACAACAACAACAACGAAAAGGCGCTCTCTCACCCAGGAAACACACAGTTGCAGAGAGAGAGAGAGAGCGTCGCCCTGTAACCATGGCAACCGTAACCCTGCCGCCTGGAACAACAGAACGTAGCTGTCAAACAAAACCCAAACAGTCCTGACCCGCGACAATATGAAACAGGAAAGTACCGCAGTGTAATCCATTTATTTCAACAAAGTAACTGTATTCTGAATACCACCTTTTTAAACGGTAACTGTAACGGAATACAGTTACTCATATTTTGTATTCTAAATACGTAACGGCGGTACATGTATTCCGTTACTCCCCAACACTGCATACAAACAACCTGAACCGCTGATATGAGACAGGATGGCTCCATGTTTTGTGTTATTTACATCAAGTTCTGACCCTTTAAACTGAATGCAGTAAATGGCCTGTATTTGTATAGCACTTTTCTAGTCCCTAAGGACCCCAAAGCGCTTTACACAACCAGTCATCCACCCATTCACACACACATTCACACACTGGTGATGGCAAGCTACATTGTAGCCACAGCCACCCTGGGGCGCACTGACAGAGGCGAGGCTGCCGGACACTGGCGCCACCGGGCCCTCTGACCATCACCAGTAGGCAAACATGGGGTTAGTATCTTGCCCAAGGACACAACGACCGAGACTGTCCAAGCCGGGGCTCGAACCAGCAACCTTCCGATTACAATGCGAACTCGAGCCACGATCGCCCAGTAAATCATCCAACCAAGAAATGATTTTCTCTGTTGTGCAGTTCGGGTTAATTATAGCCTCAGTTTCAGGTACCACTCTGGTGTGGTCTTCTGCTGCTGTGGCCGATCTGCTTCAAGGTTTGTGTTAGTTGTGTGGGAAAATCCCAGCAGATCATCAGCAGTTTGCAAAATATTCAAACCAGTCCATTGGTACCAACAACCATGCCACATTCAGTGTCACTTAAATCACCTTTCTTCCTCATTCTGATGCTCAGTTTGAACTTCAGCAGGTCTTCTTGAACACGACTACACACCTAAATGCTGTCACGTGATGTTTGTATTAATGAGCAGTTGAATGTGTACCTAACAGAGTGGTGGGTGACTGTCTTCGGAACGCAGTTCCTCAAGACACAAAAAAAGTCTTTATAAAGAAACAGATACTTTGCTGCCAGCATCGTTCACCGCCTCCTTTTTACAGGAGGACACTCCCATCATTTTGATCATTAACCCGCGTTAGCAGGTTTTCCTGGGGAGGCAAATTATCTGTCACACAACTGCAAGAAGTTTTTTTACTATCATAAAGCATTTGGCTCGTGTTCACATGACATATAATATTTCTATTATTAATAAGATGCTTTGGGAATATAAAGCTGCCACCAACGCAGGCTTGAAACTGTCTCTGGGCTTTAACCTGGATTCCCATTATTAGTCATAGCGTCTCACTTTAGAAAAGCAGTGAGCCAACATGAGGTCCAATTTCCTCCAAATGATAAAAACAGCATTTATATTCACTTCAGGCAGAGCTTTTTTTGCCATTAAGAAGACATATGCGTAAATCACACATTCAATCAAAATTAAAGTGCAGCTAAACTATGGATCAAAGCAAGTGGATGCCTAAAGGTTCTGCTACAGCATTTTCTGTCCTGATTTCTTACATGTTGTTGCAGTCACCACCTAGATTACGTATAACGCATCACATGATCTTAAATCCTTATAAGAGAGATTATTGAAAGTGTCTAGTATTTAGAAAGTCTTTTCATTGATTTATTGACCTTTTTGTGGATATGAATATGGCATTTTCTGTCTTGACATTTCTAAAGTTCAGTTGTAATCAGTCTTCTGCCTCCTTCTGTTTTGATCATGAATTCACCTCTTTCAGTGGGGCGTTGATTTGTTCGCTCTGTATTCTGTTCTTTACCCCACTCTCTCCTCCTTCAGTTGAAGTATGAGCTCATAAAATGCAGTGCACAAGTTCGTACTGACACTGCCCAATATGGGGAAGTAAATACTATGGTGATATGTTCTTTAACCTGCTTATCAGCTCGTTTTCCCCACCCCGGATTCCTTTTTCCAGTTTTTTCCTACCTTTTCTTCATTCACATCTTCATTTTCTTTCATCTGTGCCACATTTGTCTTTCTGTTCCCCCTAAAAGCACAAAATAAATTCTACAATGAGCGTATAACTTTTAGAGCTTTTTCAGGGGGCAGCTGAGGCCTGGGAGCTTTTGTGGGATGTCCATTAATCAGTGGTTTTGGATCCCGGCTCCTCCAGTCTGGATACTAAAGTGTTCTGGGACCAGATATTGAGCCTCAAGTTGCACTTTTATTTGTATTAGGGGCACATTAAGAAAATAAATGTTATTTATTAAGCACTTAAATTAAATCCCTCTATAAAATGCCTTGTGTAGGTAAGTTAGTGAAGCCATACTTCAGAATCGGTTTAAGTTTAGTAGATAGAGTGTGTGGTGTGGTGATAAGCAGAAGGACGTTGATGAGATGGTGCAGACAACTCCATCTGGGCAGAAGGATAAAGCACACAAACTTGGAAGAGCTTGTTGATGCTGTACGGGGTATTGACTGTGTGCATTGGTTGTATTTTAACAGTCAAATCCATGTGTAGGTTAACCTCTTCACTGATGTCACGGCTGCCGAGGCGAGCCGTGTGGAGTTGGAAGAAGGACCCAAGATGCAGGCAGTGGATGAAATGCTAGTGAGGTTTATTTACAAAGGTGTAGTGGCAAACAAGCAGTGGGGCATGACAAATAACTGAAGACACCTAAACTGGGAGAACTAAAAATAACAGACCTGGGAGCATACGACAAAGGGCTGAGAAGCAGAGAGACGCAGACAAGGAACAGGACACCGTGGAACACAGGGTAACGCAGACGAACCGGCAACAGGCAGGAGAACACACAGGACTTAAATACACACACCAGTAATCAGGGGATGAGAGACAGGAGGGCAACACGGCTGGGAGGAATCAGAGCTGACGGGACAGGGGAAACGTAAACTGAACACACTCACATCAGACAGAGACCTTCACAATAAAACAGGAAACTAACAGACACAGAACCAGACAGGACACTGAACTTGACAGGCGGACTCATAAGTAGACACAATAACACCATGGACAGACAGAGGGAACACAGAGAAGTGGGAGCAGGCAGGCAAAGAACAGAAACCTAACAAATGGCAAAATCACAACAGAATACATACTCGAATAAACAAAAGCACAAGGAAACACAAAACACTGAGTCCTCAGACTCAGGACCATGACAACTGATCTCCTCTATGATTTGTGTTTTAAATGTAATAAAAAATAACACGAAGGCTTCAACTTGCTGTTCTCATAACTGAATGGGGACAGCAGATGGAAATCCGCCCACAGTGTAGGGTAAAGACTGGCTCATTTGGTAATATGGACATTTTCAGTTTGTTATGAACACATCAGCTGCCCTGCAAGCAAAGAAGTAAGGTATAACTGTGCTAGCTGTCCTCAAGAGTTTGATCATATTACAGGCTGTTCTTCAGCAGGCGAGTGCTGCTGTCCAGACATCCATTTTTACCGAGCACCTCGAGGAGTCTTCATCTAAAAACTAAAAGGGTCGAAGGTCAGTCTCAACCTTGGAAACACTGCAAGGGAAAACACTCTGGACTCAACTTAGCTGCCGGGTCGAAAGGTTGGACCGAAAAAAGAGAAAAAGAAGCGTGCAGGGCAGAGGAATTTACGAGTTTTATGGCAAGTATAATGAAAACTCCATTTGGTAATAAAGATTATGCCATAAAACTGTTTCAGGTGCATTTCATGAGTTCATTAAAAGAACCAAAGTGTGAGGAAGCTCCTCTTTCCTCTCTGTTTCATTCCTCACTTATTTCCTCCTTCCTCTCCTTCATCTCCTTCTCTTTTAAAATAAGTTGGTAGTTAACACTTTGTCATAGTGAGCCACTGGTACCGTCCCGTTGGTTTTTTCTTTCTATTATCTGTCTTCCCTATGCTTTGAATCTGGATTTTTGCACTCTGCAGCTTTCTCTTTTCTCTGTAGTGTCCAAATGCTGGGCTTTCTTTTCTTCTCTGGCTTTTTTCACACAGCTGAGTATGTTTGCTGTGTATAATCGTAAAGTCTCGACCGATTTAAGGAGCGCTCTGTTCTGCTCTATGTTGTTTGTCGGAGTGAGCTGCAGTGTGTTATCTGTCTGCCTGGTTTTACACACTGCACAGCAATGCTTTTGACGCATCAGTATGCCCACACCCATTCAGAAATCCCCTCTCCCCCTATCCCTTCTCTCTCTCTGACACACAGACACACAGATGGAAGGATTATGTGGTTTTACATTAGCAGCGCAACTCTTTGTTAATGGCCTTTCAGTCATTAGCAGCAGAGAATACATTTTTCTGTTTTTGACTCTTTCAGCCTTCGGCCTCTGTTATTAACTCACTGAACAGCTGTTGTTGTCAGTAGTAATCCTGTGCCGACTAACAGGCTTATGCAGCAATGCATAATATTACACTTTATTTTGGAGCTGATAGTTCAGCAATGGGAATACCCAAAGATTATAATCCCCAGGGGTTAAACGAAGATCCCGATGGGATGTGAACTGTTCTGTCGCATAAATGACAGCTTTCAGTTATGCGACTCCCACCCCTTCACAATCTGAATGCATTGACCAACTGTTGCACACTTAGATTAAATTAAATTTCTAACCAGCGTGGCTTTATGAGTCCGCCTTTACAATATGATCTGTAAGTATGAAGACATAGGACATCATTTTGTATACTTTTGTCTTGAGACTAGCTCGGCATGCTAGGTTTCAAATGCTAGAGAGGTTAGATGTCTAATGCTAAACAACACGTACTTCTTACAGTAGCATAAATGAAATCAACATCAACCAAAGATACTGTGAGTCCAAATGTTAATTCACTGTGATTACAGATAGGTTTGTGTATAAAATCACCACAGTGCCACAAGGTCTCCAAATAGACTAGTGAATTAGCTTTAGTTGCTAATAGTTAGCTTCACTGCTACAGACTAAACACATAATGGAGACTCTTGGCCAACTTCCCTACTTTCTCTTCAACCCTGTGGATCAAGGTCAATCTATTTACTATTTTGTATTTCCTTACCTGCAAATATAAAGACATTGTTACTAGTGCTGTCAGCGTTAATCTCATTAAAATGACGGTAACACCATAACCGCATTAATACGGCAAATCTCCATTAGCGAATTAACGTGGCTCGACCCGTGTGAGGGGCTGCAACGCTTTAACGAGCTAACCGTGCAGCCCTCACAGGGGGCGTTAACTTGCTAACGGAGGTTTGCCGCGTTAATGTGGTTATGGCGTTAACGTCATTTTAACAAGATTAACGCTAACAGCGCTAATCGTTACTTGTTTTGTACACCTCATTTTAGGAGATAGTCACTCTTGTGTTGTAAAAACGGAATTACTCTTCCAGTATTATGTATCACTGGAGATTGTGGCGGGGCATGGTCGGCGGTGCCACTGCAGGGTAGGTGAACGCACCTGCAGGGCATCTCCAATCATGCCTCGCCGGGTTAAGACTGTCATGTTGTAATTGTGGGTATGTGTGGCTGGCAGCTAGGGAGCTGCAGCCATGGAAGCATGTTAGAACAGCAAAGTATGCTGGAGAACGCAGAATAGTGGTCGCATCCAGCTTCATTCCTGCCGCAGAGATTTGGGCACACATTATAAACAACTAAAGCAAGTAACATATTTGAACAATCAGAACATTCTAACAGCATACAGTATTATAATTAAATAAAACATGCGGGGGTGTACCCTTACAGTACACATCATGCATTCAGTTTGAGTTCATGGATAAAAAAAGATATTTACAGCACTCTTTCAATCCACCAGAGAGATAATACAGGTCTTACTCCAGAATCAGAAGGAGTCATCATCGGCTCTGCATGTAAACCAACCAAATGTTTTCCAGCGTGCTTAGCTTTGAGCTAATAATAGTAGTATATTACTTATACAACTGCACAAGAAAAGGAATGCAGCCAAGAGAACACCAGTAAGAGGGGATGTCATGGTCCTGGGCCATGTTGGCCCAGTATTCTTAGTTTTCTTGTATGTTTGTATTTTGTTCCCTATTTAGGCCATGTTTCCTGAGTTGCCCTGTTGTGTTGTTCCCTAAGTGTTTTCCCTTCGTGGCTTTTACCCCCTGTGTGCCCCTCTGTGTATCTGTGAGCCCTCGTCTCTCCTTATGTTTTATTCCATGTTTCCCCAGCCCGTTATGTCTGTGTTTTCCCCGCGCTCTCTCTCCTCCTGTCTGAACCTCTGTACTTCCTGTTTGACTCTGCCCGTCTCCCGTCAGTGTTATGTTCACCCCGCCCTGTCTCGTTATGGTTATCTGTGTCAGCTGTGTTCCCCGTGTGTTCCCACTTTCCTCGTTAACCCTCTGTGTATTTCTGTCTGCGTCTCCCTCTGTTCGGCGTCGCGTTCTCCCTCATGTTGTGTGGATCTTCCTGTGTCTACCTGCGAGTGTTAGTTTACTTTTCCCCAGTTTAGTTTTGTATTTCCTGTGTTCTACCGTGCCAGCATTAAAGCTGTGTTTCTCGAGTTCATCCCCGTGTCTGTGAGTTTTGCATTTGGGTCCTCCTCCTGCTTGCCACACAGCGATCCATGACAGGGGATGAAGGTTAGATCAAAAAATAATTTCTGAAAAGCTGAAAGTAAGAGATTGGTTACTCCAGAGCAGATTATATTATGAATGTTATTGTAGGGTCTTTACTTAATAATATAAAACACCTTGAGGCATTTCCTGTTGGGATTTAGCACTATATAAATAACACTGCCTGTTGCTTCATGTTGAAAAAGCAGCAAAAATCAGCACAAAGAACATAGCAACTCGACCATTATCTTCTAAAAAGGTATGCACTGAAAACACCGTTAAACTGTCTGAACTGCACCTAACTATGCCAAAAGTCATTCAGAGGTTTTGCATGCACACAAATGTTGGAGGCCTTCCATGTAATCTGGGTTATAGTCTGTTTATCACTGATTAGAATTGGGCAATTAATCGCCTGCTAGTAGGTACAGCAGGTCTCCCGCTGGTGATCTCAATGGGAGTGATTACCACCTACAAAGTCCTATCAATGAGAGGATCTGATTTGAAGAGGGTTCAGCACTTTCCCTTTACTGCTCGTTCCCTTCTGCTGCGCTCTTCTGACCTCTCTCCAGATTTTTTCATTAAACTCAGCTGCTGCACAACTTACTGTGGGAACATCTGAAATTACAGCTACATGAAATATGAATCATTGCACTTTCACCACCATAATGTGAATACATTCAGTAGGGCATGCCAGGTTTCACAACATCATTGCACTTCGTTGCTACCTCCACCTGAGAATTTCATGTCGTTTCTGAGTTTTATCGATCTATCTCTCGAACTACCCTCGGTATTACCCTAACACTGTTACACAAGCTTCTTTGAATTTCTGCCAGGTAAATCTACGAGCAGCTCAAGACGAGTGGTGAAGATACAATCCTGCACTTTTACTATGTTGTACATAGTAATTACTGAATGAAAGCAAGGCATTAAAGTCAAATAGACGTCTATAGGAGAGTCTCCTAAGTGCGCCGTCCTTCCACTCACTTGTGCATTCTCTCTATGAGACGTGAACTGAACCAACAGGTTTTTCTCAGAGTGGAAAATTAGCTTCTCCATGCAAGCTGTATTGGTCTGCTGTGGTGAAGCAGCCTTATGGGTGAATTACGCTTCAGCAGGAAATCTACGTCATGACTTACGATGTAACTGGAATCCCCTTTTAACTCTATGCCATAACCTTCCAAGTAACCTGAGGTGCACCTCCCGAGAAGCAGAGCTATGTTTCAAGTCAACGACTGAAAGGCGATGAAGGTTACGGCATAGAAGCATAAATCAGGCATTATAGAGAGGATGAGCAGTTTTGTCAGTACTTTTCTTGCTTAGAGGTCACTATGCTTCCCTTTTCCCAAACATCAGAGGAGCTCCATGATGAAGCTGGCTTTGGATCCTTCACGTTTCCAGTCTGTTTTGTTCAGCTCTGCCAAAATGGCATCTGTTGATGTCTGTGTGTCACTTTTACCAGCTGTTGCTGTGGTTAGTAGGCGCTCTGTGAATTCATCCCAAATGTCACTCGTGCCACTTCGGGTCTTATGCCTCGAGCGTGTTGGTTTCCTGTTCCCGCATATATTTGAATGTATTTGCTTTAGAATAAGACTCCCAAGGCTATAAGCACATGTACATATGGTATAATGGAGTCAAAGGAAATAGACCTGTAAGAAAAATAATTTTCTGTGGGATTTAGGTGTTTCAGGATTATATTACAGACTTAATTATGACTTTTTTTCCCCCATTCTTGTCCCTCCCTTCTGTAACACTTTGAGCTGTGAAGGATAGGCTTTTATATAAGCTTGGCTCGCTGTGAGATAACTGCCTTTTGGATCCTCTTTAAATGTTTAATTATTGCAGAGTGTCAGGATTTCTGTTTGGAGTGTTGAATGTGCCATTAATTTGTCTGCCAAGTACGATATTTAGCTTATCCTCTCCACTCTTCTTTACTGACAGAAAACACACTAATCTAGGTGCTTCGTCAAGAGAAATCGAGCAATGCAGAACCCCCAGTTTCAAGATAATGTTTTGGCTTTATATTCCTTAAACTGCAACACCACGCACAGTCATCTCCTTTCAGGGTAGCTTTTCAATGTTAGCTTTTAACAGTGGGTTTCTTTGGCTTCTAACTCTTTCAGCATCTCTTTCTGTTATTTAACCCACCTGGCAGACTGACTCCAGCCAGGCTGTCTTATTGTTGTAACTTTGCTCCATCTGTCCAGTCCATTATGTGGCCTCATGGCTTAGTGACCACGCTGATGGAAATGACCCGTGTGACATTTAAACACAATCCATATCCATCCAACGCATGCCACATGGAGCACGACATTTGATTTTTGTGTCAGAGCTGCATCAAATAGCGTCACTGTTACACATGTGGGACCTGCCTGTACACAGGCCTGGGTGCTGATTGGTAGTAATGTGATTTGAACACCTTGCAGTCATCACTTATTTCAGTGTGTTTCAGTGAAGCTTAGGTGGCAGTTTTAACCAAATGATCAACCAAAATTTCATCAAGAAAGAACAAAGTACCATATCTGAACTTAGTTTGAGAAATTGTTGGATTTTTGTCACTTTTTCCCATCCAGCTTTGAAAAAACTCTACTAAGTGTGAGTTATTATTTATTTATTTATTAACCTTTATTTAACCAGGAAGATCCCATTGAGATTAAAAACCTCTTTTTCAAGGAAGACCTGGCCAAGATAGGCAGCAGCAGATGTCTCACAGTTACAGAAATTACTCAAACACAGGCAGCAACAACACACATGCAACAATAAGTGAAAGAATACAAATAAAATAAAAAATAAAATTCAATAAAATTCAAATAAAATAAAAAAGTCAGTTAAAATGACAATCAATCTAATTGAAACAGTTGCATGTTATGGACTTGGCCTCAAGGATTCGTAGTTTAGATTTAAAATCACTTAATGAAATGAGTTCAGTCATTTTCCATTCCTTCTGCAGTTTGTTCCAGGCCAAGGGTGCTAAATGGACAAAAGCTCTTTTACCAAGTTCAGTTTGGGCAAATGGAACAGAAAGCAACAAGTAACGATGCGGACGAAGAGAATACCGCCCAGCATGTTTCATTACAAGCAGGGAACATAGATAAGAAGGCAGCAACCCAAGTATCGCCTTATATATAAAACTGTATAAATGACAGTTCCTCCGACTTACCAAAGCAGACCATCCTACCTGAGAGTATAACTCACAGTGGTGAGTCTGAAATTTACGGTTAGTGATGAACCTCAGAGAAGCATGATACACAGAATCAACCAGTTATTGTCTTCTTAATGTGTTCAGTTTAATTCAGTTTATCTATATGGCGCCGAATCACAACCACAGTCTCCTCAATGTGCTTTATATTGTGGGTGGTTGGTTAAAAATTGCAGCTTTATCCATCCATTTAATTTGCGTTACTTATCTGGGTTCGGATCATGGGGGCAGCAGTTTAAGCAGAGACATCCGGACCTACCACCCACCTCGTCCATCTCTTCCGGGGGGAGAACCAGGGCATTCCCGAGCCTGTCGAGACATCAAACCTCTCCAGTGCGCCCTGGGTCTACCTTGGGGCCTCCTCCCAGTACAAAATGCTGGAAACACCTAACCTAGGAGGCACCCACTTGGTGTCCCAGTCGTGCCTGATTGTGCAGAGGACCCCTCCTGACTGACTGAGAGCCTCGACTTATCTGGCTGAGCTCAGAAACCCTAAGAAGAAAACTTCTTCCAACTCTAAAAACTCATAAATATTAAAGAAATCAATGAAATAAAAGAAATCTATGATAAAAAGTTCTTGAACACATACTTTTTCAACTTCAACTTGTGGGCCCTGTGTGTTTCACATTAAACAATTTTTTCCTGAAAATATTCATAACAACAAACATATTTTTTTAAAGATACGTGACGAATCAGAATCAGAATCAGAATACTTTATTGATCCCTGGGGGAAATTATTTTTTGTTACAGTGCTCCATTTTAAACCAACATTAAGACAAGACAGACAATACGCTAACTAAGAATAGTACAATATATACATATATATACATACATACATACATAAGTCACTTATAAATAAATATTTGGAAAAGAAACATGTGTAGCTGTAGCAGCAAACAGTGTGTTAAGTGGATGCGTTGTACAGGGAGATGGCCACAGGCAGGAATGATTTCCTGTGTCGTTCAGTGGTGCTTTTCGGTAATCTCAGTCTCTCACTGAACGAGCTCCTGTGGCTGACCAGCATGTCATGGAGTGGGTGGGAGGTGTTATCCAACATTGTCTTTATCTTGGACAGCATCCGCCTCTCCGACACCACCTTGAGGGAGTCCAGCTCCATCCCCACAACATTGCTGGCCTTACGGATCAGTTTATTAAGTCTGTTGGCATCTGCGACCCTCAGCCTGCTCCCCCAGCATGCAACAGCATAGAGGATCGCACTGGCCACCACAGACTCATAGAAAATCCTCAGCATTTTCTGGTAGATGTTGAAGGACCTCAGTCGCCTCAAAAAATAGAGACGACTCTGGCCCTTCCTGTAAAGTGCTGTGGTGTTTTTAGCCCAGTCCAGTTTATTGTCAATGTGTACTCCAAGGTATTTATAGTCCTCCACAATGTCAACACTGACCCCCTGGATTGAAACAGGGGTCAAGTGTTTCCTGGTCTTCCTGAAGTCCATGATCAGTTCCTTGGTCTTTGCCACGTTGAGCTGCAGATGATTCTGCTCACACCACGTGACAAAGGAGTCGACCACAGCCCGGTACTCCGTCTCATCATCCCTGCTGATGAATGACATGAATCAGAAAATACCACTGAACATGTATAAGGAATATAATGTCCTATAAACACTGTTTTGCTTTGGCACCATGTAAATAAAACTGAATTGTGTTGATTGCATTTTTGGTGTCAAACATAAGGCCTGAGGGCCATAACTGTCCTGGCAAAGACTCCAAACTTTTAAATATGTTTTAAGAAGATTTTCAGATAGCAGAAGGTTTAGTTTTACCTCTGATTATCAAAATTTCTGTTTTTTTTTTTTTGTTTTTTTTTACAGACAAAAAACAAATAACAGACAAAAAACAGACAAAAAACAAATAACAGAACAGAGATTTTCAGTTTTATAATTACAGGACCATTTGGCAAATGAGCAATCAGCAGTTTCTTCATTTACTACAGCAGTATTTCTTTAATATGTAGAAAAACTAAAATGTACTATTGAACCTGCGCTTATTTTTCTTATACTAAGATATCTCAGGGATTAAATGTGTAGACAAACTTCTTTTACTGACAGAAAGGGGAGTTCCCCTGGTCCGGCCCACCAGTCATTGATCAATGTGAGTCGTATGAGGCTAACGACATAAGATGAGTTTGTTTAATATCCTCACGTACTGAACAGCAACATTAGTAACACAGGCAAACAGAGAGCCCTAAATAGGATTTATCTTATTTCACACAGTTAAAATTGATGCTCTGTACCATGTTTGCAATTTATTCCACATAACATACTACACAACAGATATTTAACTAAGTGCCTTTTCCTGCTTTTCTAATGTTTCTAGCTCCTAAAAATAATATAAGTCTTTATTCAGTGCCACTGTGCTTCTGCTGGATGAAAGAACCGACGATTAATGGTACATTCAGTTGTGGTGTTGCTGCTGGAGTGTGGGTGTGTGTAGGAGTTAGTGTGGTTTTGTGTTTTCACTCACTTTTACCTCTGTTTTGAACTGAAATGTTTTACAAATGAGCATCAAAAAGTCAATAGCTCATTTTTCTCTTCCTTTTTTTTGCCCTTTTCCTCCCTCTTTCACTGCAGGCAGATGGATGATGCTGCCGATCCCTCGCTCCGGAGGCGTGGAGTGACAGATGACAGAGGTTTTGGTACAGCAGGAGGGAGAGCCAAAGAGAGAGGCGACGACGGAGAGACTCGCCACTGCTGATAACCGAGAGAACAGAAAAGGTCAAGCACATCGATTGGGAGGTGAGGTAGAAGTAAGTGACCGGATTTACTGATGCTGCTCTTGCTCTCTGTCTTTACATTCTCTCTTTTCTCCACATTGTTTCTGCAGCTTCATTTCTTTCTTCTTTTTTCTTCCTCTGTGCCCTTACCACACTGAAAAAACACACCTCCACCTGCACAGCTCAGACTGCTCAATATTTCTCAATAAACCCGCTTCAAAGTTGTAGTTGCGATGCAGCGCTTCTGTGCTTTTGTGGCAAAAACTCTCCCAGTTTTGTTGATTTGGCTTTAAATTTGTGGATGAAGAAGATGTGTTCCTACAGCACAACAGTGACCTAACACACAGTCAACTCATTTAACTTCCTCTGTTTTAAATTCTCACTATGTTCGTGCTCGTTCCGGGAAGCAAAAAAAAACGTCTGCCCTTGAAGTGCACATAAAATGTTTAATGAACGGCAATTTGTTTTGAGCAGGAATGTAGGCAAAATACAAAAAGCCATTAAAAACCACAGAATCTGATCTAATGGTTGTGCAGGTCTCAAACTGTGATGGTTTATGATCCACTCTAAGAACAGTAACGTCTGCCAGATAAAGCTCAACTGTGCTAAAGCATTGGGAGGTTTTCTCAGTAGCAACTAAGGCATAGTTGTTTGCACTGTAATTTCACGCACGGTGGCTCAGTGATTAGTACCGTTTAAAGCAAGATGTTCCTGGGTTCAAGCTTCAGTAAATCCCTGTGTAGAGTCTGCATTCACAGAACCACCTGTGGAAAGCTGTGAACCCATTCACAGGTTTCCTCTGATTCTAAAAACAACATGGCAGATGAGTGCTGCTTCCTGTTGTCCTGGGACACTCGTGCAAAAGCAATTCTTTAACTGTTCATTCACTTTTATATATGCAGTGTCAGGACTCTACAACTTCAAATAAAGTTTTTTGGTGTTTGATTTTTCAGGTTCTGTTTAAGTATCTTTAGGTTGTTAAGTTTCCTTTTCATGTATTATTCGAGAACTCCTGTTACATCTCCTGTAGTTTAGTATTTTCAGTGTTTAATTGTTTAGTTATTCATGTTTCTAGCTCTTAGTTAGTCCCCTCCCGTGTTCATCTTAGTCTTGTCTCTGTGTGTTCTTCCTAGCGTCCCCTGTATGTGGTCCATCGTGCATTCGTGTTTGTTTAGCTCAGTCTCAGCGGTCATGCTTCCTGTTTTATTTTGGTGATCTCTCACCTCGTGTGCATTGTGGTTTGTTTTGCTTCCTTGGTTTAATGCAGTTCTGCTGCGTCTCCACTTGTGTCTCAGTCACCTTTCCCTCGTCTTTATTTTGTACTTTATCATCAACCTTTTGCTTTTGGCTCCAGTTTCCAACACATGATCTGCATTCCCTGCAGATCACGACACATTGAACCACAACAATCAACAATCAGCTTCCTATGAGTCACACTTGGCAATGGTGGGAAGGAAGAACTCCCTTTTATTGATAGGAAGGCTCAGGGAGGGGCAACAACGTAATTCCACTACATAGACTAAGGGTGAAACCCAAGCTGGGACAGTAAGGATAAAATCGAATGCTCTACAGCAGTCCCAAAAAGTTGATGCTGTTAATCTGGATGTAATGTTTTAGTGGGAGAAATGTTTCGTCACTTACCCAAGCGAATTCTTCAATCTGAAGAACTGACGTGACTCATCTCTGCTTTAGCTTGACGCATCAAGTCATACAGTAGTGGCTTCAGAGATTTTGAGAAAGCGATCCATGCCTTCATCTCATCTCGTCTCGACTTCTATAATAGCCTCTATTCTGGCATTACCGCTACATTAATTGGCCAACTGCAGCTAGTCCAAAACGCTGAAGGCTTTGCCTCCCATTCAGTTTTTAGAAACTAAAGCAAACTCAAGCAAACCCCAACAGAACACACAAGGCTGAGTGTTTTGTTGGGGTTATGTGACATTTTGAAGTTATGATGGGGCCTGATCGTGCAGGACATTGAATGTGAGGAATACGATTTTTCACTTCAGTTCTGGATTTAACAAGGTGGCAGTTTTCAGTGTTCTTCCTGTCACGTTTTGGAAAATCCAAAAGCTTTTCAGGAAATTTTTAAAACAGTAATAAGTACTTACAAGTTATAATAATTTCTGTGCTTATTAAAACAGGCAGTCTCAGTTAAATGTATAACGTGCAGGTTAATGGAAAAGCTCTGCTTAAAAATGACTCCAAGGTTCCTCACAAACATCCAGACAGCAGATGTTGGGAGGGGTTCACTTAATCTGCCATCTGGTATTTTTTATCTATTTTTGAACTTCTAATTTTAGTAAAGTAAATCTGTAATTTAAAAAGAAAAAGAACATTTAAAAAAATCTAATTAAAATCTTCTGCAAAGTGCATTCAAACATCCCTCCAATCCTAGACTCCATTTTTCTGGATTACAGTTTTATGCTGCCAAGGCTACAGCTCACACAACGCTAAACTGAGATCATTTTTTAAAATTGACACAGGTTTATCCTGGAGTTTTTCCATAAAAACTCTGCAAAAAGTTATTTTATTTCAGTGCTGTCTCTCATTTATTACATTTATTAGTCTGGAGAAATGAGGCTTGTTCCTGAGGTTTTCTTCCCACATTCAAAACACAAGATAGCATCCGTTACAGTAAAAGATATATATATATAAATCTTATAAAGTTTGTATCTGTCTTGTGTGAAACTTGTATGTAAAGCATACAAGAGTGAAAACAGATATAAGATTTGATGCAAGTCTTTTATAAGTTTTTCTTATATTTCTTTTCCATATGGGAAGGTTGTGTGTGTCAGCATATTTTGAGACCATTTTGAGTCTTCCAGTTATTAAAAAGAAGGTCAGGGTACTTCTCATTTCTGGCAACTTAACCCTCCAAGGATTAAGGTAGCCAGGAAGTAGGAGGAACAATAGCTTTGGTTACAATTACTTCACAACAGCACCAAAATAATCCGATGTACTTTAAAGGCAGCAGGAACTATTCTCTACTCTTATTTTTATCCTGCAAAGCAAATAAAAGTAGACCTGTGAGCGGAGAAAAGAGGGAAGACGAACCACCTGCTGCTGCCTCAGTACAAAATGTTGCCACAGAAGTTGGCATTCACCAGCATATAGCTGGTAAATACATAGCTGACACTGTCTATTGTTAGGGAAACATAAACGCTTAAATGTTAAGCCTTAAACCAAACAAAAAAGGCAGTTAGTGTTTGCTTTGTAGGGCACATTAATAAGAAGAAAATCCCCCCATCCCATTTTGCTTTCCCCCCTCTGCTGTTTTATCTCGCAGAGCAGAAATGGCTTAAACAAACAGAAGTGCAGCGGCAGTTTTATTTTCCCCACGGTGGAAAGCGCCAGCGACCGCGGCGGCGTCTGTGCCACGACTCTGCGAGTCCCCAGCCGTGTCTGTGTAACTCTCTCCAGGATGAGGGCCGGAATGCGTTCTGCAGTCACAACACTAAATATAAGCCTAATCTACATGTGATGTGATTGGTTAGCTGAGGCCCGCATCTCATCTTTGGTTTGAAACTAATGAACTGTGTGCTTTCACTCGAGTTTCCAGATAAAAAGATAATCACTGGTAGAATAACAAGTTACTGTCGTGTGGAGTCGAGAAATTGGCTTCATTCGGCGTGACTCATGGTTTCGTGCGCGTCTCTCCTCCCTCGCTTTCTCATCTCTTTTATCTCTTTCCTCTCCTTTCAATCACTTTTCCTTTATCTCCCCAATCACTGCTTTGTCCAACTTCCCTCCTCCTCTCCTCTTCCTCCTCCCCTCTCTTCGTCGTCTTCTCCCTCTCTCTGTGACATATTGCTGCTTTGTCAGGCCAGTTAAATGGCTTGCCTGCAGTGCTGTTTAGTTTCCTGTGAACTATGCTGATAGAGGAGGCGATAGGAAGCAGCTTGTCCGTTACACACAAAGCAGCGCGCTGGTGACAAACGCACTCACACACAATCCGTAATCACACGTATAGTTCTTCCCTCGACTCGATTTAAAGTTGCGTTGGTTTTTCTGTGTTGCCTTTTTCATTTTCCAAGGGTAGAATTTTAAAGCGCACGTTATTACGATGCTGTTTACCTTTTTTTGTTTATTTGGTTTAGTCAAGAAAAGACAAGCTCAGCAGTTTCATTGGATTTATGTTGTCCTGAGAAATAATCAATAAATTGTAGTAGCCTCCTCTATAATGTGGTCTTCCCTGTCTTGCTCTTCAAATCTATAAAATATGGCCCCATAGTCCAGGCTAAAGCCCTACCAGGAGCTGAATGGTGGTGAGATTACATGATGATTTGGTCTGATGGGAGAGGCAGTCATTAATATTGGTATCATATATAAAATCTATCCTCCCCAGAAAACAGATAACATCCTTCATTGTTATGCTTCAAACAACCGTTTTTCATTTTCTAAACTCAAAATACTAAACCTAACTTTGGTTGTTTCATTAGCTTAGCTGTGATCACAAAACCATGGAAGTTATTCAGGAGTTGAGCAAAGTCATTATGTTGCCTAGCACCCACCTACCAATGGGCTAAATGGCACCTAATTTATGCTCCGTATAAAAGCTTTGCATTGTTTTAATATCACAACAGCACACAACAACCTTTAATTCATATCCACAAAAGCTGAATTATGTCATATTATGATGTTGTTACATTTCAGCAACCCCCAGAAAAACGAAATGCAATGTTTATACACTTAATTACACCTTGCCATTTGATAGCTAGCATTTCGACATATTTAGTTAATATGTTAGCTACATAAATGTAGCATGTAGTACATCTCTAAACAAAACAAAATACTGAAGTAACAGTTTGGAGCATCTCCAAGAAAGCGACTGGACTTCTTTCAATTTCTTGAAGATGTTTCACTTCCCATCCAAGAGGCTTCTTCAGTTCTAAGAGGTCCAGTCGACCGTGACCCGGATGACTGAGAGCCAACACAAACATCTGATGTAGCAAAAATGCAATGATTCCACTTTGTGGTTTTGTGAGACATTATGTGTCAGAGTTTTGTTACACTGGAAACTCATTCAGTTTACCAAAAATGAATAAATGAGATAAACTCAGTTACATGACAGGAATAAATGACAGATGATGTGCACTGTGGTAGAGCATGTTTGACCCTCAAAAGTCTAGATTGCCTGAGCTGTGTGGTTACCGCATGTCAGCATACTGAGCCCTAGCCATGTTGGAAGAGTGGATATGGTATCTGGTGTGAAAGCTACCTGTGCCCAAGCTCTGAAAATATCTGTGTTAAATAATTTAAATTGCTCAAAGGCATGTGAAAGTAGAGTATGTTCCAAAATGACCCCAAATACACCACAAAGAAAATGGACTCACGAACTGTGTGCTTTTCTTTCTTTTTTCTTCTTTTTTCAGTCCCATTATAAAAAAGTGTGTGTGTAAGAGAGAGAGGAAAGAGTGCTCCTTTCTAATGTGTTATAACCCCAGGATATCAAATACTGCCATTATGAGTGTTACAAGGTGTTCTTGGGCATTGATGCCACACTGTCCCACCAGTATTAAAATTTGTGATAAAGTTTCTCTTTGGAAACGCAACAAACCCAACGCTTTGGGGCAGGTTTTCTCAGACTTTAGTCACATAGACCTAGAGACCAGTCAGCAACGCTTTTAGAGACTTAAAGATATGGAGATCTTTGCAGCTGTCCTTATTGCACTTGCATGCAGAAAGTTTCCTTATATCAATCAATAAAAGCTTTATCCGTCACATGCAGGTTGCCCTGCAGTGAAATGGGACCCCCCCCGACCTTACACATATAGCACAAACATTACTTGGGGATACAGGTCGGAGATTGGTAGAATCAGAGAAAAAACATTCAAATGTACACTACAATGGGGAAAGTACAAGAGGAAAAAAAGAGACCCCTACTCATGCTGTGCTTCCATGGTAGGACAGCATGAGAACAGGAAACAAAAAAACTCCTCTGCACAAAAAAGCACATAAATGTCCACAGCACAACATTGTGAAGACATGACAAGCCACAGGGGTGGGTGGTTGGTGAGGAGTAATCCGAAGCGAACACAGCAGCCGCCCTGCACAGCGCTACCATTCCAGCGCGGCACACAGACCCGCCGTGTTCCCTCGCAGGAAACAAGCATCGAAGGCGTTGGAAAGGGAGGGGGGATGAGTGAGTGCCTATGCCTATAGTGTTATCATTCTTTTGATTCTGAGACCTCACCGCTGCAGTGATCCGTTCCGCGATGTCTTCCAACTGTCGCTCAAGGGTCTCATTTTGAGCAGGCCTCTCTCTGATGTTTCCCCCCATACGCTCAATGGTGTTGTTTTGAGCCTTCACAGCAGCTGCAAGCGTCTCCAAGGTGTTGACCATATTACGTTCGTTGTGAGAGATTGCGCCTCGTTCCATTTCGATTCCAGCGGGCAGCCTTGGGGGGGTTTGAACAGCCGGTTCCGCTCTCTTATTTCTCCGATAAACCAGGGCTAAGCCAACTCCGATCAGCATGAACCCTGTTATCACGGTTCCGAATAGATAGATATCTTCAGCGTCCTCGATCGACAGTCCCGCCAGGCACATGAACCTCCAGTTCTGCCACCCGTCTATCGTGTATCCGGCAGGGAAAGTCCCTCCAGGGCACTCAGGCTCTCCCGAGCCCAGATTTCTCGTTGAGAAAAGGGTGTCAATAGCATTCAGAGACCAGTTGATCAAATCCATAATTCTCTTTTAGGTTTTAGAGGACGACAGTGGGAGGCTATTCCAGGGAAAGTAACAGAGGTGGGACCAAGTCATTGTTTTGCAAGTCTCAAGTAAGACTCAAGTCTTTATCCTCAAGTCTCAAGTAATGTCAGGCAAGTCAGAGTCGAGTCTCAAGTCACTGGTGTAAAAGTCCAAGTAAAGTCACAAGTCTGAAATTTTGAATTTCAAGTCCTTTCGAGTCTTTAAAAAAAAAACGAAAAAAAGCATGTTGCAGTTATATGCTAAATGTAAATATTAGACCATGTAATTTTTAAATCTGTGTTTTTCTCAACACATGACAAAATAGTGAACTTAGAAAATATACACAAATTGTGAAATTGCACCTCTTTAAAATGCAGCTCAATTAAACCTAGCTCCAAGAATAATTTTCACCGACAGTTCTGAGATAAGCTGCATGTTATTCTTGGATGCGGTTGTAGGACTGGCTTTAAAATCGCATGACAAAAATATCATACACATTAAAAAAAAACTGCATCACCAACGTAGCCTGGAAAACATTTGCTAGTTAGATGAAGTCAGCTATCTCATCGTAGCATATTTATATGCATATTTATAATCATACGGTTCTTGGAGTGAGTGCACACACTCATGAAGTTTAGTAACTTCAGGTCACTGCAACAAGCCCAGGTACAGTTTACCGACAGATGGGTGCAGGACCTTGAAATGCACCGTGTAGAAAGTACAGACCATCGTACGTATCATAAGTTTACCAGTCTCACAAATCGTCGTCATAAATACACATTCGTTAACCGTTTATTAATAGGGCCTTTGAGCTCAATGGTAATTAATTAGCAGTGGAAATAATTTCTGGTAGCATCACAGAAATGTAGCAGTGACAATAATATTGTATGTTGTAATCGCACTGGACAATTAGTGATACAAAAAACCTGTTTTATCCTGTGAATAAAAGTATATGTTTTTGTCAATGTACCATAATAACAGAAGCGAAACGCAATATTGTGTCAGGACAATTCACTATTTATGCACAATAAACAAAGGAGCGACAATTTCTGTTCAGCGCCAGACTTGCTTGTAACCTATATCACCAATTATGTTAAGAAAAATGACGTATTAACTACAACAGCAGACTGACCTTTGTGGAAATGCTTGGAGCAGACTAACCTGAGCTGGAGGGTTCTGGGACGTTATATTTGATCTTTGAATGGCTGCAATCCAGGCCATTCGTCGCCTCTTTGTTACTTCGGAAACATGGCTCGAACAATTTCTCTTCAACGACGTAATCCGATAACAACTGATCTCTTTACCCGTCGGCTTCCCGTGGCTGTCATGCGACCGGCTATTGCAGTTAATAATACAACAGCTTCTTGACATTTTTGTGTTTCTTTTTATCGCTGTATAACTGATTTTAATTGAAAGCCTGCGTGCGCTAGTACCGCTTGCCACGAGTTCCCAGAATCCTTTGCGGTTCTACCCGTGAATGACGTCACATTTTCAATCTCTATATAATATGCATGTTAAATTTTATATTTGGGGTAAAATATCAAGTCTTTTCAAGTAAACCGGTTCAAGTCCAATTCAAGTCCCAAGTCATTGGTGTAAAAGTCCAAGTCAAGTCACAAGTCTTAGAACATTTTTTCCAAGTCAAGTCTAAAGTCATAAAATCGAGTCCAAGTCATGTGACTCGAGTCCACACCTCTGGAAAGTAATGCACACAAGACAAGACAATGACATAGAGGCTAAGCAGGGAAGATAAGGGTGAGGAGGAGAGGAGAAAAGTGTGACCGCCTTCGCTGAGAGCTGAAGAAGAAGTGTCTAATATAGAGCACAAACTTGAGGGAGGAATGTATTTAAACAAAAAGGAATGTATTTAAACAAAAAGAGCACGAACTGGTGCAGCTGGACTGTAGTGGGCACTGTGCCAACGCTTTAGGCTCTATAGCTCACTCCAAATGTTTAGAGGGTCCTCAGTAATACTGGTATTTGGATGAAGCACAGCAAAACCTAACTGAACCTCACAGGCAGTCATGCTCTGGTATGATGAAAGGCAACCACACCTAAAAAGAGTGAGACATGCGGGCTCCTGTTTTAGTTCTTTGCAGCATCCAAACACCTGTGAAATAGCAAGTGCATGTTTCCCATAGAGATATACGAAATTACAAGAAATTATTTGTGTCACTTTCAAAGAGGTGACTTCATCCCAGCTCAGTCTCAGGAGTTTGTGAAATAGTCACCCAAAAAAATGAAAGAACTACACTTTTGTCAGTGAGCACAAATTTGTAAGTCATGCAATTCAGTGGGAAATATGTTTTGTCCCAAAAGCACGTATGTTCTGTAGAAAAAGCAAGTGTCACCATGGCAACCAGAAAGAAGTGTTTTATAAGCCATGGCAACTGTTGCGTTTATTTTTTAAACCTAACCCAGCAGATTTTAATGCCTAAAGCTGCGTCCACAGTGGAATCAATTGGCTGCGACCTGGCAACCACACACCACAGAAAATCAACTTCAAGCGACTGCACTACTTGCAAATAACCCCTGACAATGTAAAATGTAAAATGGGCGGGACCTGAGATAACCATTTCTCAACTTTTAGGCGGGCAACTGTAGCGACTAAGTGAGCACAGGATACTACTGATTGGCATGTGGCCTGGTAGTAAATACATGCTTTTTTCAGACAACAGGGCCCTGTTTCAGGAAGCCGGTTTGGAAAACTCAGAGTGAAAAACGACACTCACGGTTGAGTAACCCCGAACTGTCCAACTCGGAATATTCCGTTTCAGAAAGGCTGATAACAATTAGTTCAGTCAACGCGGAGTTGCTTTAACCCCAAGTGAAGCGCGCGGACGAGGATACATAAAGCCCTGATAAGCGGAGCACAGATTAAGCGAGTCACCATGGAGACGGAGGGAAAAAAGGCGCGGTCAATGTATTTCACAGCGCTTGAGGCCGAAATTCTGATGGCAGCATATGCCGATAACATGCAAATTCCGCGGAAAAAAGTAACACAGCCACAGCTGCAAAAGCATGCATGGCAAAACATAGCCGACAGAGTCAATGCGTGAGTGTTAATTTAAACATTGATCGAGGGATTTCCACCCATTTAACACGTTATTTTATCATATGTTATTTTATTTGTTATTTTATACATTTTATTTTGTGATGTGATGTGAGCGCAGGTGCAACCCAACAGGCCCCAAACGTGCCTGGCAGCAAGTAAAAATGAAATATAAAAATATAGTCCAAACAGGTAAGGTGTAATTGTATTATGAGCCATAGTGCTTGGTCTGTTTGTAAATCAATTGCAGTTAGAGGCTACATTAATATTCTTTCTGTAAGCACTTATTGAAATTATCTGAGCACATTACAAGTACATATTTGCTTACTCTGTATGCTCAAATGTGGCCCGTTATAGCCAACAGAAAAAAAGCGGAGGCCCGAAAAACAGGTGGGGGTCCTCCACCACCACCACTCACAGAGGCTGAGCAGTTGGCCCTCAGCCAAAACAGTGGGCGCCCTGTGGCCGAAGGCATCTCTGCGGGGACATCCTCTGAGTCAATAACCCCGCAAGGCACAAGTGCCTACATAGGGGGTGAATTCAAAATAATACATGATGTGCATACATCATTTCTTCACAGTCACCTTTGCAGTGCGACACATTCATTTGATAAACTCTTTACCATAATGAATTATTTTGTAGTGAAGTTATTTTCCGACTGAGTTTGCCTTCCCTCAGCCTTGGTTGTCTTTGAGAGCATAATGACAATGAAGTGTAAGGTGCTTGGTATGTTTGTTAATTGCCATTTGGTCCCTTGTAAGTCATAAGTGACCTGTATAAACCTCATATTCTATCAGTTGATGGTGATGGTGTACTGCATCTGGTGCAGCCTCCTGTTGAGCCAGACCAACATGCAGTTGTGAGTAATACTCCACAGATTATATGAGTTTACAGTAGAACAGCAATGTTGTCTATTTCTTTACTACAGGAAAATAATGAAGAAACATTGACAGCTGTTACAGAGGAGGAAGCAACAGAGACACTTTATGAGGTTTACATCTTTTAATACTTTGTGTACAGGAAATACAGGCGACCAATAAAGCCAGTTGAACAAAAAATCTGTTTATTCTTCTTTCAACATGTTGAGGTGATGGGTCAAAAGAAATGATTGTGACATATGGTGTCTCTGACTGCTCTTCCATCTTGTATGTCCGTGGGAGGGTCAGGATGTTCATGGTTTGGATCACTGCTGATGTTTGGTTCAGAAGGACAGTGTTCTCCTCTAATTGTGGCAATGTTGTGAAGAATCACACATGCCACAATAATGTCACATGCCCTTTCTGGGGTGACCCTGAGTCTTTGCAGGCACTGGAACCGGGCCTTAAGCATTCCGATAGTCATTTCAATTCTGGCTCTTGTCCTGCAATTAGCCAGATTATATCGCTGCTGTGGGCCCGGTTCAGGGTCAGGGTAAGGGGTAAGCAAATAGGGTAAACATGGATACCCCCTATCACCAAGCAAGTAGCCAGTGAACTCTCCTAAGACAGAAGGGTACACTTCAGTTCAAATGTCCCTGAAGCAATTGGTCTTTATATATTTTAAAGTATTCTCAACTCACCATGTCCAAATTTTGTGCTCAGTGTACATTCACGGAATATTTGTGAGTCATGGACAGAGCCTGGCCACTTGGCTTCCACATTTGTGATAATGTTGGCAGCATCACATATGATCTTCACAGTGCAGAGAACACAAATTAGCATCCATTACTATAATGAAATAATTTGTTAGTTTGACATGCTACAGGGAACTATGTACCTGTACATTAATGCTGTGGAAAGACTTCCTGTTCACATAGTCTCCTTCATTTACTGAAGGAGCAATGATTGGAATGTGAGTGCCATCTGTACAGCCAATCACGCCTGGGAACCGTGAAAATAAATGTAAAATTTAAGTAGTAGTCCAAGTATCACCACATCATAAATTAAGTTTTGTTCATCCTGATACCTGCAATTTTGTGGCATCCCTCTTTGATAAATCTTGTGGGTCTGTGACCGGGGAACACCACAGACGAGTGCAGGAGACGTTTCAGTGCAACTGTAACATTCCTGACTGCCCGACAGACGGTAGCCTTGGAAACGTGCTCAGCGTCACCAATATTATACAGAAAGCTCCCGTTTGCAAGAAACCGAAGTGCAATACAAATAATATGCAATGAACTGAGAGCATGTCCGCGATGTGTCACATGCGTAATATATGGCCTGAGGATGTTATCCAAATAAATTATAGATTGTGCTGAGAAACGGTAACGTTCGCACAGAAAATCATCAGGAAATGATAAAATGTCCAAACGCGCTCTGATCACTCTCTTCCGGCGGAGAACTCTGCGGAGAATTTGGGCTTCACGATCTACTGGCTCTTCAAGGAAGTGGCACGCCATGTCCGACACTTCCTACTGTCAGGTTTCCAACAAAGGGGCGGAGACAGTCAGGGTTAGTTGTAGTAAACCTGCTAGGGGGCAGGTTAGCTTCACGGAGTGTGTCGTCATAGTGACTCACTCAGGCTTCAGCTGAACTCGCTTTGTGAAACCGAAAACCCAGAGTTTTCGTTAACTCAGGGTATACTTACTCAGTTTTTCCACTAAACCGGCTTCCTGAAACAGGGCCCAGTGCATCCCTCACAAAGCCTTATTTTGGTTAGTACATTACTTGCCCACTAATCAGCCCATCGGCCCAACACTAACCCAACAAGCTGAAAAATGATACCAACTGGTCAGGTTAGACAGGTTGTTATAGGATGACCCCAAATGGGTCACATTCCTATTTCCAGCCACCCTGGGAATAAGAATGTGCCATCCTGTCAGTTGAGTGGAAAATGAGAAAAGAAGTGTTTACGTATAATAAGTGAAAGCAAAACAAACAAAAAAAAAAACATTAAGGTCCAATTACTGCATTCAATATGATAAAAGACCAGTTGGGGAGGGTGTGGTTCAAGGTAAACTGGTAGGCATCTACTTTAGACTCAGTTCAGGGGTTTTTGAAGGTTCTCAGTCATCCAGGTCATCATCATCTTTAAGTTTCTTGAAGACGTTTCACCTCTCGCCCAAGAAGCTTCTTGAGTTCTAAGAGGTGGAGAGCCCTATTTAAGCCCTATTGGGAGTGTCCATAAGAGGGTTGCTGACCCTCTATTGATCATCTGCCTAATCACATGAGCCAAGGTGTGAAAACAGGTGCTGGTTACTATCAGCCTAATTGTCATTTAAGTACGAGGATGGGTTGTTTTTATAAACAACACAAGTTGGAACACACACACCCAGACACACACACAACAGTAATCTGAATGAATTATTGTGTTTGCACTCAATCGCACCTAGACAGTTCATTTGCATTCAGAGCAATTTACACAAATAAGTGCAAAGCAGAGACAAATGAATACACTTACACACATTAAACAATACAAATGTTAACAGACCCACACCCACAAAGAAGCACAGTTTTTATTATTGTGTATGTAGCATTCAGTAAAATATGGACAGACATACTCTATCCTTCCTGATATTATCATAGACTCGCCGCCCACTAAAATATCTCAGCTGGAGGCTTGGTTGCGTCTGGAGATGTGCTCGCTTATCATCTCAAAATACACACTCACAAGTGGACACATGGGAACGTAGAAAGAAAAAAGCACAAAAATAAACACACACACACTTATTCGCATTTCATTCTTAAACATCCCACGCAAACGGGAACACGTCTCAATGGTTTTTGGTCGTTTGTGCTCTTCACAGGCAAAGACTCACTGTATGCGCGTGCTGACTATCACACACACATAAACTTTGACTCCTCCACCTCTCCTTGAAGACATTTATGAGGTGCTAAATCACTAAGCTGCCTGACTGGTAAGGGTAAATAGAGAGGAGAGCCATACATACACACACACACACACATGCTGTGATGTGAAGGAGTAAACATCAAAGCATCTGTTGGATTTTTATCTTTAGTATATTTTTGAATGAGTACAATGTTTAACGTTCTTTTCAGACCTTTTTTTGAGGAGTGTGGACAAAGTCTAAATTAGTCTGGTGGAGAATCACTTGGAGGGCAAAGGAAGCGGAGAAAATGCAGGACAGAAGAAGATTTGAGTGGGCGCGCTGATGGATGGCTGAAGAGGGAAGAAGAAATGGATGAAAGCTCAAAAGATTTAGAGAAGGAAAGCATGGAAATTTATTGAGTAAGACTGAGGGAGAGGAGTGGGTGAATGGAGTAGATGGATGGAAGGAAAGTAATCGGAAAGGGGGGATATATCAAGAATATATCAAGACAGACCAGAAGGAATGTAAGAGAGAGAGGTTTGATTTATTCTCAAATCATGAATGACTGGGTGAAAACAACTTGTGCATGCAGGAAGTTCAAATTAGATGATCTGATTCTTTTTTTTTTCTTCCATTGCTTCTTTCCGCAGTTCGCCCTCACCATCATCTCGGATAAACACCTCAGATATGTCCGTTCACAACAGCAAGGTTCAAAGCTGAATGCAGATACTGAAACCGACTGACACCCTGTGGCAAACGGACTACAGCGATTGGGTGGACAGAGGACGATGGTGGCCCGGAGCCATGGATATGAGTCATCCAATTTCCAGCTCTAAATTAAAAACTCTTAAAGTCTCACTTCCACTTGGATGTAGATGTGGCTGAACACCAAAAAGCAACTCGGGACAGTTTTGCTCAGCATATACCTTGAGAACTCCCTGGCAATGATTTGTTGGCCAGTAATGGGAGATACAAGCCTAACAGAACAATTTGAGGCTGTTTGGAACTAGCAAGATTTATTAAAACACAATAATAAAACCAAGAGCCCTTGTAGCTGCTTCTTCCCTATCCCCCTGCCCCAGCTTCCCTGTCATTCACAATCCCCCAGATTTCTCCCTATCCTGCTTTCTTCCCATCCCATCTGATCAACTCTTAGGTGATATCCTTCAGAGAAGTGTCCCTTAATTTTGAGTGCAGCTTCTTCTTCGGTATGCTTCTGAAGCAGATTGTCCAATCTCCAGTAATCTCTCTTTGAAATGGGTGGCCCAGCAAGGGCTCTTCTTGGCGGGTTCGGGACAACCACATCCTCCTTGGAGGTCGGGAGTCGAATGGCTTGGCCGAGCAACAACCCCTTAGATCTCAATCAAACCCTCCCATGGGGGATAGGACTTGGAAGCAGCAGCGGAGGTGGTGGTGCTTCCGGCATGAGTTTAGGTCTGGATAATTTAACAACCCAGGAGTCTGTGAGCAGGGCGGTTATCAAAGAGAAGAACTGGCCAGCACTGCTCATACTCGTCATCATTGCGCTGACGATCGGCGGAAACATTCTGGTCATCCTCGCGGTGTCGCTGGAAAAGAAGCTCCAGAATGCCACCAACTTCTTTCTGAGGTCACTGGCTGTAGCGGACATGCTCGTAGGGATCCTGGTTATGCCAATCTCTCTTATCAACATCCTCTATGGTAAGTTTATGGTACCCATAAATGACATCAGCATGAAACACTTATATACAAATAAAATTCACAACTCATCTCTGCTGACAGTAGCATATTTATAGTCTTACGCAACTTTAAAACATCAGTGAACAATTGGATGAGTTGGTTTGGTTTATATGTAAGTATATATGTTATTGTTGTCAGCGTTAATCTCGTTAAAATGCCGTTAATGCAATAACCGCATTTAAGGCGTCAAATCTCCGTTAGCGAGTTAATGGAGATTTGCCACGTAAATGCGGTTATGGCGTTAACGTCATTTTAACGAGATTAATGCTGACAGCACCCAAAAAAAGTCGTTCATTTTCCTTTCTGTATCTTTGATTTTTTTTTTCCATTTTTCTTTTCTTTTTCTGTTTTAGCCATTTAAGAATGATTCAAGAGTCAATCATCATCTTTGTGTGCCGTGATCTCAGCACTTGATCGGATGTGTTCACGGACATAGTGCAACCTGTGATCAGACCAGCTGATATCATTTAGGATAACTTAGTAAATTAGTGTTTGCAGTGAAGATAAACTGACCACTTAAACATTTAAATGACGCTTTTCTAGTTTTGTAGCTTCAGGCTGAAAAATCAAAGAGAAGGTGGAAAAATTGCTGCAAACTGAGAAACTACATTACTCCTACATTCTCAGTAAGCTCAGTACAGTCAAAAGGAACTTGTAAATTACTCGTACCGACTTTGAAAGAATAGCAAAACAGATGATCCACTTTCCTTAAGTGTTTGTAATTATGTATTCACTTCTTTACAGCCCCTCCTTTAATAATAAAAAGCCAGATTCATCCCTATAAATCTCAATCTTTAGACAATCTGCACCTGATCTCAAATATCCACCCACTTGCCAGCTGTTGTCAGCACACTGACATGCGCCTGCCATCATTAAAAAACATTTTTCCGTGCAGTTATTGAAATGATTATTACTTCTCTGAGACGGCGCACACTGTTATTTTGCAAGTGAATCAAAAGCCGGAGGATGCCAGCTTAATAATTGCAATTTCATACCAGCTTTTTACTGCTGTTCTTGCTTCCAGTGTCCATGCCAGGATTCTGCATGAACGCCCACATTAGCATAATAGGATATGTGCATTCCCCAAGCACGTGTGAAAACATTCGATTAAAGATAGACTGTCTTCTTCTAATGTTTCAGCTAGCTCTCGACGTGAACGCCTCAGGAGGGAGGTACATTTCCTACTTCATACCTGTAAATGTCACCATCACAGAGACGATCACAGAGCTGATAGTCAGTGAGAAAATCTGTTTCAGAGATGTAGATAAACAGATGGTGACCTTTACAGGTTTCAGTGACAGCATTCTTTCTCAGTGCTCACATCACCGGCTTCCAAGAACTCTTAGCGCCTTATAATAAATGTGTCTATGTTTTTTGGCTAATATCATACTTCCAATCGTATGAAGCCATATTTTAAAGATTTTTGATTAATCTGTTCAGTAATCTGAGAAACGTGAGGACATTTATGAAGGTATATTTTCAGGGATGCTGTGCACGATATACCTTTTTAAAGGGTAGCTATAATGCTCATTGTTTCTAGACCCATGTTTTTATTATTCGACTGCACTGGAGTGTCTTTGCGTGATTTACGTTTTAAAATAATCTTTTTTTATCATTTAGCTTTTCTGCAGTTCATTCACTCTAAAGCAGTGTGTTTGAGCTCCCTTCCATCTCCTTTTAAGACAACTTTGTTCTGATTGGCTGCCCCTCACAATTTGAATAGCATGTGGGTGGGGCTTCTGTGCTACATGCCCACAGTTAAGTAGAGACAATAGTTGTAGTGAAACCAAGTGCATAGAGGACTTGAGCTTTTGGTTCACGGAGATTGCTTGAATATATACTCTGACCTCATTATTTGAAACTGTGGCCATGTTTTGAAAATGCCACTGTGACAAAATATATGACAGAAATTAATGAAACCCATAGTGTGGCTACTTTGACCTCTTTACAGCTACCATGTTGCTGGCAACGATTAAGGCAGGATTTGCCCTTTGTGTGGAATTATAGAAATTTGATCAGATCTTCTAGTTTCCAAAACTAGGCTTCCTTAGCAAAACGCAAACTAATCCTAACCCTCATTCAGTGGGGATTCTGGTGGATGTTAGTCCTCAGTCACAGAAGCCTAGAGACTGGTCTGCAAACTCATGGAAAAATTAATATTCCCAGACTGGTTGCAAGGGGTTGCAGCCATCCAGTCGCTATGGAAAGATTTGTATTCCACAACAAATTGGCAAGTGGTTGCTGGAGTTTGCTGGCTAATACTAAATTGGTGTCAAAGAGGTATGCAGTGCTGCATTGGAAACTGCGTCGGTCAATAGCAGAATGCTCTGGTCTCCAGTAGTTTGCATGGAAGATGCCAACCAGTTTGCAAATACTTGCAAACTGGTTGCTAAGTCAAAGTGGATTTGTGAAGATTTGAGGCTAAATGTAAATGAAGAACTTTTACGTTCAAAGTAAACGTTGCACTTTTTGAAACGTGTTGGTTGCAGCAGTAAGGCACAACTTGCCTTGAAGGCAAATGCTCTTCATTTCTGGTTTGTGTCACACAAGTTTCGCCACCAGTAGTTGGTTAGTGCTAGGAGGAAATACAACCATTCTCCAGGCATGTGTAACTCGGGCTTTAAGAGCTTAGTAGAATAGAAGAATATACAATGTTTTTAACAGTGATGACAGCAGCGCAGCCCTTTCTGCAAAAGCTTACCATGAAATTAATCATTAGGACTTGTAACAGGTCAGAACTTGAGGTTTTCACTGTGAAATTTGATGAAGCATGCAAACAAAGTATGCAAACTAATTGGATAAAAGGAAAAGTAAACTTAAGCAGTCATCATCAGTTTCATCATCTTGCGTGAGCAGTGCTTCAAGCAGTAGAACTAACAAGTCAAAAGCCAAAGGATAAGTCACATGAATTTAATTACACCATTGTAATTGAGTTTGATCACATTTTAAGTTTAAGAATTTTAGACGCCTTAGTTCAGCTGATTTAATAATCAAATTACCTCAGAAAACATGATGATGAATAGCTTTCTTTATTTTTCTTGGAAAGTTAATCATACCTCGACACAATGTCACAATCTCAGCTTTTGTTGCATTCTCACATCCCACAGCTGCAGATGCACGGCTTTAATCAATTGTGAATCAAGGACCCTGAACATGAACCAGGAGTTTTGACAGGAGTCGTGAAAGACTTTAAGACCTGTTTTAAAGAATAAAAGGTGGGGGAAAAAATAAAAGAATAGAAGGGGCTGTGTAGGTGTGTGGGTTAGTGAGGATGTGTGGAACCTCTTCTCCTTTAACAAAGAGAAAACTTCAACAGAATCAGGCTCAAGGATGATGGCCATCTGTCTCAAACGGTTGTGGTAAGGGTGAGATTGGAGACAGAAAAGAAGAGTGAGGAAGAGAGGCAACAAACAATACAGCAATAGACACTCAGCAGGTCAGTGAGGCCGGTGGCTTCAGATTAGAAACATGCAGCTCTGGAGGCAGAGATACCAGCAGACAGGGCAGAAAAAGCACAAACACGAGGAAAAAGAAGGCAAAGGAGAAAACAGGAGATCAGTGAAAGACAGTTTATTGAGGTCATCTTCATGAGGTGGGATTCATCTGTATGAGTTATAATAAGGCAAGAGGAATATAGGAGAATGAGAAAGATGTATTCTTTATCTCAAATATAAACCAAAATTAATCAATCTATCGTCTAAACATTATTTAGAGAAGAACGTTTTGCCATATTTCTTCCATCCCCCATATATAAACAAATACAATAAAGGCTTTTATACATTAACCCCTCCATGTATCTTGCGTTAACTAATAACGCAGTAGGACTGTCCAAAAGTTTTTTTCCTTCTTTACGATCACCACCCTGGTTATATCCTGGCGTCAAAATCATTTATACCCCCGTCGTTTATGCGCCATACTCAATTCAGTGTTCTCCTAAACAACAAAATCTCTACATCAGCGCAGCTTTAGAAGAAGAAGGCGAAACGAGTTTTCTCCAGGAAGACATAAGAAGTATTACAAACTTATCCGGTTGTATGTAGAGACACTCAAAGAGGAAGAGGAAGGAAAAGAGGAATAGCTCAGGGAAGATTCATGGATGCAGTGAAGACATGAAGATTGTCGGTGTGACAGAGGAGGATGCTAGGGATACTGTGAGATGAAGGCATATAATCCACTCTGTTGACCCATAATGTAAGTAGAAGAAGGGTTATACCGGCAAAAGAGCTGGTATAAGTGGACAGATATCAGCAGAACAGATGAAGTGGTTTTAAGCTTTCCTGGTTCTTTGTTTCTGAAGTCATGCTCACACTGGAGATAAAGATATATCAGCCTCTAACCCACCTGTTTCTAAATCTTTCTTTTATGTCCGCTACTTTTACGGCAGTTCAATAAAATACTAATAATGCTGCAGGCCAACTTCAATTCACCTTAAATGTATCAATTCTTGCTTCCCAGCTTATAAAATGCAGATGTGATTCTGCACATACTGTGTGGATATTCATGCTTCGGTCTAACTCTTTTATTTTGCCCTGCAGGCCTTTTGTTTCCCCTGCCAAACCTGACCACATTCACTACAGTCATGTGTTGGCTTTGTGGCAGGCAGGCATCCTGCTGGAATGCTAAGCAGGACGGGGAAGGTTGATTGCTGCTTAATGGGCCACGCGTGGCCAACGGACACACTCACTGGCCCGCTCTGTGCCTGTCTGTTAGTTCAAGCCACCGCTGATTGCTCACTGTGGTAATCAATTTTTCACACAGACACACACTGAAACAAAACACTGACAAGTCTGTCCTTTCCTTTCGCTCTTTCAGATGCACAAACACACTGAGACAGATTGGCTGTTTGTCTCTCTGTCATTTATATTACACAGAAGAACACGAGTCCCTGCAAACACACCCAGTGCTCGCACACACACTTGAGTGGAGTCTGGATCTTTACGTGCAGTGTTATCCATCAGACTGGTACTTGACTGCATTGATCCTCACGGCTGACTGAGTGATCGACCAGACACACACACACACACACTCGCACGTCACTGAATGTTCTCACACCATTTCGACTGACAATAAATTATTCCAGCTATCATAATAATGATGATGCTAATGAGAATGATGATGATGACAATCATGATAAAAGATGAAGGGAATGGTAATTTAACAATGGTTTTTTACCCTCTCTCTTTCTAATGCATAGGCCTACATGACATTTACACACACACACACACACACACACACACACACACACACACACACACACACACACACACAGCTTTTAGAGAATATGTGTTTGCATTTCTTTAATTGGAATTGCCAGATGATTAAATTAAATTGATGGAGCATAGGCTTTTTAAAATAACAAGGATACACGCACACAAATACCGGCAGGCAATTTGTCATGTAATATAAAATGATTAGATAAATGTTCTTGGACAGGAATTATGAGTTTAATTATCATAATCAAATCGTGCATCTCTGATAAATCTCTAGAAACCCAGCTAACACCAACTGTTGGCATCTGGGCTCCAGTTAGACAAAGACATAAACTTGTTGTGTCTTCTGTTGGGTGTAAATGGTGCACCATTTATCCATGGATAAAGGTCTTCATGAATCATGTATTGCCGTTACAGAGTGTACTAGAACTTACATAGATCTTTTCTACTCCACACTCTACACTGCTTTCTTACTACAAGCCTCAACTACCGGTTCACACATTGCCTCTTTTCTGTGCCTAAGCACTTACACAAGCTAATATTCATACACAGGTGCATCGGGGGGGAGAACACAGTGTTCAATATCAGTATCAGTGTTGTAAGTTAAAGACCCTACAATAATACAGAGAAAACAGAGAAAACCTCAACAATCATATGACTCCCTGTGAGCAAGCACTTTGGCGACAGTGGGAAGGAAAAACTCCCTTTTAACAGGAAGAAACCTCCAGAAAAACCAGGGTGAGGGAGGCAGGGACATCTACCATGACCGGCTGGGTTGACAGGAGGAAGGCAGGACAAAGACACACTGAGGAAGACAACCAGAGATTAATAATAGCAAATTATCAATAATAATACTGTAGCAAATGAGTACCTTGCCCACAGATTCTTAAAGATCTGGAGCCATGGTAGCTCACTTATTCCACACAAGATAAACAATTTGCACACTCCAAGCAAAAATACCAGCTAGTTCAGTCAGTAGAGCATGAGATGCTTAAGCTCAGGTTAGTGGGTTCAAGCCTCACGTGGGGCGTTTCTCTTTTCTCTATCAAGACAGAACTTATGTGAGTTTACTCTCATGTAAGGTGCTGACAAACAAGATTCTTTGGGCATCATACTGAATCTTAGTGTGGATTCAGGAGTGGAGGTTGTCTCCTAATTGTGAAGGTTTTTGGTTGAATCCTCACATTCTGTAGTCTGCATGTTGATAAATTCTTGGGAGTCAATGAATCCTCTGAATGTGAACTTTTGGTTAATAAAGCTTCTGTGTGTGAGTGAGGCTAGTGGTAAGAAGTCATTGCAAGAGCTCCTATCAAGTACCAGTCATTTACCACTAAGCCACCAGCTTGTAATCCGCACACTGGAGGAACTGTGGATTATTATACCTTCTCAGTAACAGCTTCCACAATTAGACAGACTTTATGTTAATTATTTATACTAGACTGTAAAGTCCTAAAATTCTAACGCGGGGGTTGAACCCACGACCCTGAGATTAAGAGTCTCATGCTCTACCGACTGAGCTAGCCGGGCCTGCATTGTGTTTTTGTTGTGCATTTACTTGCAAGAAAAGCTCTGTCTGATTTGATGTGGAAGCTGTTATTGCGAATATTCATTCCTCGAAACCCAAACACAGTCCCAGCCCTTCAGCTTGCTTGGTTTCCTTTAATAAATGCTTTCTTGGTGATTCTTTTGGTGTCAGTTGCTAGTTTCAGTGTGAGACACTGAGAGATACTGCACGCCAGTTCCAAACCTGTCTCGTTACCTTCTGTTTCTGTCAAAACACAAAGGCAGCGGCAACAAAGAAGAACAGCTCAACACTTCACAACAGGACTTTGCTCATCATGGTGGGGGCATCCATCTTTCATACACAGCTGAAGTCTCTCCTGTATGCAAACTTTGTTGCTGTGTAGTTAACTTTTTCAGCTGCACCAGTAATTGATTGAGTAGAGGGGAGGAACGTGAAAATCTTTTAACTTATCAGAAATATCTGATGCTTTTCCTCTTGGTAGGACAGTTTAAAAAAGCAACAGCAAGAACACGGAGGTCTTCTTCTGGGTAAGACTTATGGTTCTGTTTTTCAGGATAATTTGTTCTGTTTTGCAGACGCGATCTAATTTCCATTCTGCTTTTCAGCAATTTGTCCATGTTTTCCCTTCCTCCACATTGAGACCTTATGACGGGAGGGAGATATGGTGCCATCTCAACTGAATGTAATTCAGATTCATTTGGCTTCTTCCCTTCCTCAGGTCTCTGTTTGCTCAGTGATAAAACATACAGTAGACGTGATAATAAAACACTGATAATACATGAAGCGAGGAAACTGCTCATTTTTGAAGGTATCTCACTTCAAGTCTTATGGCCAAATATAAAACAAATACCCAAAACTATGAATTATTGATGTGGGGGAGGGCAGAATGGTTAGGTAAGGATGAAAATGAGATGGAACAAAGGCAAGAGAAAGGAAATGATATCTCATGGACTAAATTAAGGCAGGAGGAGATTACACAGACAGGAAAACACAGCCAAAAAAGTGCATGACATGCAAGGTCAACTCAATCAAAGTGTTCATTGAAGGCTATTTCTCTGCTCACAAACTGGAAACATAGATTCCTGAAGAAGACATGTTTAAAAAAACTGATTTTTCCCCAACAGTGAATTAACTCAACACATCAAAGTCTGTGCTTTAAGAAACTGGAAAGAAGGCCAATGTACACAGCCAGAGAAGGCCTATTATCATCTATCATATGTCATATACAGACATACAGGCTCGGGCCTTTTTTAGTCAGTGAGGGCTTGGATGCCTCTCCACACCTGGCGACGGTTGTTGTCCTTGAGGAAGCCCTCTATCCTCCTCCTGTAGGCCTCCTTGGCCTGTTTGATGCCCCTCCTCAGGTTGGCTCTGGCAGTGCTGTACAGGGAACTGTCCCTCAACCTGAAGGCTGAGTTACGAGTTCTGATCAAAGTCTGTACTTCACTCATCATACAAGGTTTTCAGTTAGGAAAAATCCAGATGGTTTTGATCACAGTCACATTCTTTACACAGCACTACATAGACTGAGTGAAGGTCTCCAAGTCCTGCTGTTCAAAGATGGACCAGTCTGTCAGATCAAAACAGTCCTGTAGCTGGAGGAGAGCATCATTTGGCCATGTTTTAATGACCCGGGTGCTTGGAGGGGGATGTAGGCAATGATGTTGAGTGATGTTACTGTCCACATGGTCCAGTGTCCCATCTGCCCTGGTAGGAATAACATGGTGGTGGAATTTGGGGAGTACAAATTTCAAACATGCCTTATTATGTGGAGTTCCCCAAGGTTCCATCTTGGGACCCCCTCTGTTTAACATTTACATGCTCCCACTGGCACAGATTATAAAGAACAACAAAATAAACTACCACAGCTATGCAGATGACACACAAATATATATCACAATGTCACCAGGAGACCGAGGCCCTGTACAGGCTCTTGGTAAATGCATTGAGGAAATCAATGACTGGTTGTGCCACAATTTTCTCCAACTAAACAAAAACAAAACTGAAGTAATAGTCTTTGGCGCCAAAGAAAAACGATTACAGGTCACCAGAGAACTTCAATCTATACATCTAAAAACCACAAACCAGGCGAGAAATTTGGGTGTAGTGATGGATGCAGACCTAAACTTAGAAAAACACATTAAGACAATAACAAAGTCAGCTTACTATCACCTCAAGAATATTTCAAGGATAAAAGATCTGATGTCTCAACAGGACCTGGAAAAACTAGTCCATGCATTCATTTTTAGTAGGCTTGATTACTGTAACAGCATCTTTACAGGTCTACCTAAAAAATCAGTCAGACAACTACAGCTCATTCAGAACTCTGCTGCTCGAGTCCTCACTAAGACCAAAAAAGTGGACCACATCAGTCCAGCTCTGAGGTCTTTACACTGGCTACCTGTCCGTCAGAGGATAGACTTTAAAGTTCTGATGCTGGCCTATAAAGCTCTGAATGGTTTAGGACCAAAATACATCAGTGACCTGCTGACCCAGTATGAACCTTCCAGATCCCTCAGGTCATCTGGATCCGGTCTTTTATCAGTTCCCAGAGTCAGAACCAGACACGGAGAAGCTGCATTCAGCTTTTATGCTCCTTATATCTGGAACAAACTCCCAGAAAGCCTCAGATCAGCTGAAACACTCAGTTTATTTAAATCCAGGTTGAAGACTCACCTATTCTCAGCTGCATTTGAATAAAGCACCAAATCCACACTTTTAAGCTTAAATTTCAAAACTTACACTAACTACTGATCTTATCTATTTCTAATTTTATCTGTTTTGGTTTTATATACTGTTTTGTTTGTTTGTTAAGCTTAAATTTCAAAACTTACATTAACTACTGATTTTATCTACTGTTCTGATTTTATCTGTTTTGATTTTATATACTGTTTTGTTTGTTTGTTTGTTTGTTTGTTTGTTTGTTTGTTTGTTAAGTGGGTTTAGAGCTCTGGGTAGCTCCCC